>NC_037643.1:8038212-8350962 GCF_003254395.2 Apis mellifera | reverse complement strand
AACTCGAAGTATACGGAGTTAAGAGCAGCCTGTTCGTCGAACAGGAAAGAAAGAAAGAGAGAGAAGAAAAAAGGGAAGCGTTTTACGTAGCATTAACGCAACAACGCCCACGCGTTGCGAGCCCCTCCGAGCGAGGAATAACGCGAGCGAGCGAGCGAGCGAGAGCCGGCTACGGTATTGTCTGTCACCCCGCATTGCCGAGATAATCGATGAATGATTATCCAATCGCGGCTAATGCGGAAACTATCCGTTTAATTACGTTTAGTGCCTCGAACCGAGGAGGAGGCCTCGACGAGGTAGCGCTCGCTCGCTGTTCCAACCCGAATGGACCGATTACCGACTCGTGTCAGAGCTACTGACCGGCGTTGTACCGATCGTGCGCCATTATGTATTACCGCTGGATATAACCTCCTCACAGGTGGAATACATCACGCTTGTGTGCGCGCACGAGGTGTTGATACGTTCCCCGCACCGATCTTTGAACCTCGATCCTCTCTGAAAGATATTCGTAATCTCCTTTCTCGATAATTTATCCTTTTCATCGCACAATTTTTACAATCCTGTCGTTGACATTGCAACAGTAGAGCAGAGGAACAATTGAACAAATTCTTTTCAGGGAATTATTATTATTATCTCCTCTTCTTCTTTTTTCCTTTTTATCTTCGTCCCGGTGGAAAGATCAAGCTGCTTCAACACGGTGTACACAGCGTGGGACAGGAAACAACGGGGGTGTCACGTTGGCTTTGGAGGAGTGGTGTGGTGGGGAGGGAACAGAGACGGTCACGGACAAAGGGTGTGGGCCGGGTAGTTTCGGAAAGGGGGTTGGTTAGCTCGTAGCCGGAATTGAGCCGCGACCGCTTAACTGACGTAATCAAGTGTTGGACAGTGACGCTCAAACCTGTGACCACCACCTGTCTTTTGGCCGTGTATTTGTCCCTCCCTCCTCCACCAATTTACCCTATTTCGATTTGTCGTTCTCGAGGAAGAGAGAGGAGTAATCCGTAGATTGGCCGCGCGTGAAATCGGCAGCCTAGCCGGATCGGTCGATTTTGCCACGAGAGGTTTTCGAATTTTGAAAAGAGGGGGATTGCTTCGATTGTAATTGGCCTGGAGCATTTGTGTATTTGCAAGCAAACGGCGCGAAAGAACGATCGAAACTGGGTTCGTTTGTTTTCGAAAACGGAATTGATCGAAGTCGAGGCATGGAAGTCTTGGCTTGAATGGATCTGATTTTTCTTTTTTATTCCAATTCGTGGATTTTACGTGAGTCGAATAAAAGTGTATCGATATCTGGTGTTGGTTGATTAAGGGGTCGTTGAGTTTTGAAAACAAAACGAGGCGTTGAATTCTTAAATGATTTCACCGGTTTCCCCCTCCCCCTTTGTTTATCAGCGAATCGATACGATTTCCCGCTGATTTTATACAGATTGATATCGGGAAATCGGGCGAGCGAATTAACGGATTGCAAAGATTTTATCGAAATATAAGTTGGAATATAATTATATCTTGTAAAGAAACGTAATCAAATAAAATTCAAATTAAATATATCGCGTAATATAATTGAATTATAAACGGAAACTTTGCGCGATAGAGGGATTTTGGATGTAATGCAATTTATCTCGAAATTTATACGTTTGTATATATATATATATTTTGAATTTAATTTTATTCGATCGTTCTATCTCCATCTCCGTTCCAATTGCAGACAGTTATTATTCGTTTCTCGAGAAAGGAAAAAAAAAAAGAATTTGCATCACCTTTCGAACACGTTTCCAACAATCGTGTCAACGAATAAATTAGACGCGGTCTAATCGTCTCAAGTCGATTACACGGAACTCGCAAACTCGATAGGCTGTTTGCGAAAAGCAAATCGAGGGATCGGATGTATAAGTCAGAGACAAAAGTTTAGATAAAACGAGTTAACGGACGTTAGATCAGCACGGTTGTTCGCGGTAGCCATTCCATTACCGAGAATTCATCGAGCTTCTGGATTCGGATCTTGTTTTCGGACGCGATTGCACGCGGCGTGCATGCGCAAAAGAAGGATTCGCTCGGCGAGTAGAGCGGCCTTGATTCGTCTGCGATTCAGAAATTAACTTTATTGATAAAAAAAAAGAAAAATATATATAAACGTAATGTAAATGTAAATTAATCAAGAGATTTGATCGTTCGATGATCGAATCCGTATTTTCGTTGTCAATTAAACGCGAGCGTGTTAATTAATAATAGCAGAAATCGTAATAATATCTTTTCTAATTATACGTGCTAAAAAAAGGGAAGAAAAACGCGCCTGGCAATGATGCCTATCTAATATAATATATATATATTATAAGAAATTCATTAAAATAATCCGCTTCTTTTTTTTTTCCTGCAGATATATTTTTAAATACATGATATCATTTCCTTTTTTCCTTCTTCCTCCTTTAATTTAAACTCAATTAGACGAACGTCTTCTCCTTTTTTTTTTTTCGTAAATAATTTTTTTCTCCTCGGCTTAACACATTCGATCGTAAAACGTGTTACGAGAGATGTAATTAAATCGAAATTGAAAGAACGATTTATCTTCGATAAGAGATAAATTCACGCGAAGGAAGAGAAGAAATAATTGGACGGTTGCATAAGCGGTTAATTTTTTTCTCCTTCTTCTTTTTTTCACCTATTCATCCTTTCAACATCGTTTAATACTCAGGAGGAGGAAGAGGAGCAAATTTCATGGATATCCTTTTCCAATCTTCCTAAGATTTCTAAAAAAAAAACCGTTCTCTTAAGATATGCGTCGAAATGGAGAGAGAGAGAGAGAAAAAAAAAAAGGAGGACAAATGATTTACGACAACGATGTTCATGATTCGAAGAAACGACGATGTCCAATCGTTATCCTACATCGTTTCGGGCTGAAACGCGATTAAAAAAAAAGAGAGAGAGAGAAGAAAACAAAATTCCCCTATCGCGAGAAAAAAAAAAAGGAGGGTAAAAGCAAATCTCATTAATTTCACCTGCGAGCAACATCAGCGTGTACCCATGCCGGCTTGTTCGACCGCAAACAGCATTAATTTCGCGCGCGACCGCAAAATGCTTTTACCGTCGGGGAGCCTCCTCCTCCTCCTCCACCCCTCTAAAATCGACGATCCTTACGCAACAGCCGGCTTATTCCGATAATTCCGCGCGCCGATCGTATCGGAAGCGGCTCTTACGTTGCGAAAGTCGATAGATGGCGCAAAAACGAATCGACAAGGTAATTAACGAGATTGCATACCCGTCGATCGAACGGTATATATCCGTGTGCCCGTGCGTGTATGTACGACGGTCCTGCTTTGTTGCGGCCGCTTGTGTGTCGATACGTATCTACAGTCGGTCGCAAAAGTCTTGGTGCAACACACCTTACCTACGATTTTAATTCAATTAGTCGACCGTTTCTTAATTATTATATCAAGCAAATCGAGTAAATATCTCGAAATAAATAGACGAAGGTGCTTAACTCGGCCTAGATTCATCGAACAAAAGATTGGACGTGTTATTGTTAATCTTTTTTAACAAAAATATTTATTCGAATTGTTCATAAATAATTAAGTCAACCTGATTGACCTGATGTTCCTTCGAGATCACAATTACAATAATTTCCAGTACTTCCAGTTTCTTAAAAATGTTTCAAGATGTCCACCATTCCGTAATTTTTTCTTTTTTTTTCCCTTTCTCCAAAAAAAAAGAGATCCCTCGATGCTCCAAGTTTGGTTAAAATTAAAATTAATTTGAGAACATCCCTCGTTAAGAAGGTCGGGTTTCGCAAACACTTTTGCGTCCGACTGTATAGGTGATTGTACGTTGTGTACAGGGACGAGCCGCGATCCGTTACGTGGACGTTGAGGTTGGGGTCGGGGGGTGAACGGATTAGCAGTTATTAATTAAGCTTAATTGTTTCTGTTGGGTCGACGCCGACCGGGTTTACAAGGTGTACGCGTGTCTACCATCGCCGACAACGTGCCGAGGAACACGTGCGTCCGCGGACAGGCTGTCTGCCACGCCACGTGGACCACGCTATTACGGCGTGTAGTAGTGGCGCACCTACCACGCGGCGTCGTTGCTGCATCGTCCCCCCATCGTGCGCGCGTGGTGTTCGGAAGGTGTATCGACGCCCACGCGCGTGCACACACACGCGTCCCCCGTGTTAACGCGTAGGGTCACTCGATCGCGGCTCTCGCTCGCGTGTAAACGATTATTCGATGCCCCGGTGTCGGGCGCAACGTGTACGGGCCTATGAGGAGACGTGTTCATTCTCACCTGACAATCACCTTGCGGTTTCTCCATTGCGCTCGCTTTACACTTACCACGTGTCCAGATATAGCGCGTGGTTCAGCTAGTTTTCCTCTTTTATTTCTCTTTCGTCGATAAATCTTGGAAATATTGGGATCGAATCGTTCTCGTTAGGCGAAACGATATTTCGAAGAAAGATTTCGACTGGTGAAATATAATCGAGTATTAATCGTTATTATCGAAGAAAAAAATTTGTATCGGCCTCGTTTAAAAGGATATAAATTGCGCGTAATAAGTACAGATCGACAAACTCGGACAGCGTATAATTCAATTTATGCAAGAATAATTAACAAGAAATTGCACGTGTGTATATATATATCCTTTCCTAATTCGGTTCGTTTAATCGGTCAGAAATGTCCGGGACACGCGAAAACGAGACCTTTATCGCCTTTCCGCGAGGGAAACGGCCGTTTAACGCCGCACGAATGACATTCCCCTCGCGCGTCGCGTGCACATTATGGTTTATGGAGGTGAAAGAGGGCCGCGGTTGGCGCAGCTCAGATCGGGAGATAGGAATTTTTAGGGCGAGGCGCGCGGCAAGAAAGCGGCGGCGATACGCGAGGCTCGGAAAAGGGGCAACGTTCATTACCGTTATTATACGAACGTTGGCGGTGGTCGTAAAGAGTCGCATGCGCGATCCTCGTCGCGACCTTTCTCGTTCCAAAGCCTCGAGAAACATCCGCTACAACGGAATAAATCGTTCGGGTAATAAGATGGTTATCGCGATAGTTGTAACCGGCTATTTAGCGAGTGCGGCTGAATATTATTACCGTTACGTACGGGGAAAACGTGTAAAGCGGGGAAGAGGAAAAAAAAAGGAGGAGGAAAGAGAGAAAAAGGCGGGAAGAAGGTAAAAAGGCGACGATCGTGATCGCGTAATGGCTCGTGCACGAAACCTAACCTAAGCCAACACGCGTGGCGCGTTCACGTAACGCGAATTTCATTGAAATTCTGCCGCTTCTCAGCTTTCGCGGCGATAATGATATTCGCGGCGCGCGAATTATGCAACGATATCCCAAGCGGAAGATTGCGGTGTCGATAAACGCGGTGACGCAGCGCGGTGAGGCAACCGATTATACCGACCGTTATACAACGGTTGGAGAAGAAACTCCAAGAGGGGGAGGAGCGAAAAAAAGAAAAGGAGCATCGCATCGCGGTCGGTTAACAACAATAACAATAACAACAGCCCTTCCCGCAGCGCGGTGGAACAAGTTTATACTGTTTTTAATGGCGCGAATTACCGCTTAAATTGCGGGTTCCGTTTAACGGAAAACAAGAATCTCCTACCGAGAAGGAGGAGAGGAAGAAATTGGCCAACGTTTTAATTATTTCGCACGCTTTATCAACCGCGCTGTTAGATTCGAAGATTGGCGTGTCATCGAGGAATAAAATTGCAGCTTTTTCGTGATCCGGTTCGTGTTTGCTTCTACAATTATACGAGAGAGTTTTGTTGAATTAATTCTTGGGAGGAAATTATCGACTACTTATCAAGAAACATTAATATATATACAAATAGAAAATCTTTTAGATTAGAATTTTTGCAAAATCATTTCACGAATAATCTTGCGTTAATCCTTTCAGAGAATTTCGCACAAGTAAAAGAAAGAAAAAGAAAAAAAAAACCAACTCGTATCGTGTTCGAATCGATATCCTTCGTTCGTGATAACGATATCCGATCGATGCGTCGTTGTACCGCAGAATATCAAATCTAGAGCTTCTTCTCGCTTTTTGCGGTGTGCACCGTTATTCCCAAAAGAAAAAGGTACGATTCCCGGGATTCGCGGGAACCAACACCGCCGCCGTATCGTCGAAAGAACGACAGAGACTGAGAGAGTTGTCCCGATGCTTATCGATGTTGTCGTCGTGGTCTGGACGGTTCTCAAGAAAGCCTCGAGAGTGGATATATCACTTGGATATAAATGGACTCGGTATGTGGACACCGTGCAACGCGTTTCTTTCCCTCGGACCGAGGCGTTTCTATACACGCCATCCAGATATACCAAGTTATCTCTACCTCTAACCGTGTGCATCCGCATGTGATACACGCAAAACGTGCAATCCAAACGGTCAATATATACACGCCGTATATACAGTCAGTCGCAAAAATTCGCATACACGTATATCCATCCATCAAAAATTTCAAATTTTTCAACCCCTTCCTTTTAACATAGCTTCGCCTGAGAATATTTATCAACAAATTAACACCGCGTATATTTAAATATTTGCCCATCATCCTCTCCTTTAACTTTCCCCGAAAAAGAAATATTCTTCCTTTTGAAACATACATATATATTTAATTCGATCAATTCTTGATAAATACCTAAAAAAAAAAAAAAAACCAATCATTCCTGCGATAAAACGCGCGCAGCAAGATTTTTGCGACCGACTGTATATACCCGTCCTGTTCTATTCCCGTGCACAAAAACATAGAGAAGACCGTGTGCAGACCGCGAAAGCGTGTATGTGCGCCCGTCTCTCCCTTCACCTTGTGCACACAGCGAACCCCTCCCTCCCCCCTCCCCCTGTCAAGCCCATCGGTCATGGGTATTGAAATAAACAAACAGGCATCGGGAGCAATATCCCGCTCGGTCAATATTTACCTGACGGTTAGTCGACTCGAGTTCCCCGCCAGTGGCGTCGTGATCCGCCACCTCCGCCTCAACCTTCGCTCCTGACTCCATCGCCGTACCTTCGTTTCTCCTCCCGCGGCCGCCGTCCCTACGCGCCACCTTCTCTTCTCTTCGCGCTTCGTCTCCGCCGTTGCTGTATATTCGACACGGAGGGAGGGAGGGAGGGGAGGGAGGTCGAGTCGTCTCCGCTCTTCCTTCCTTTGGGCCTCTTCTTCTCCTCCTCCGCCATCCCCTCGTTCCGTCTATCCTAGGAAACCGTGGTGCGGTTGTCGTCGAGGAGGTTCCTCGGCCCGAGGAGGAGGGGAGGGAAGCAGAGGGGGTGAAAAGTAAACGAGAATGTAAACGCGGCGTTTACATTTACGTGTTTGCCAAGCAACTCAAATATTTCGTGCTGTGCCCGGCCGGGAGAGAGTGTCCGCGTCTGTGCGAGACCACGTCACTCTCTGCGGCGGTGTGTGCAAGCACGTAAACCGCACGTGTGTGCTTTGCGTCACTGGATTCGATTGTGTGCCTTTCTCTCCTATGTGCGAATATGTCCGTGTATGTGTGTATATATGTATATACGTAGGTTCATACGAACAGGGCATCGCGGCGACGACAGTTCAAGCTACACGCAATGTTTATCGAGCTCGAAACCCTTCTTTCTTTATTTTCTTTCCACCACGTTCCTTCTTCTTCTTCTTCTTTTTCTTCTTTTTCTTCTTCGTGGTTGTTGCTTCTCGTTGCTTCTCGCTTCCGACGATACCAAAGGAAATTCTTTCCGGACCACCCCCGTACAAGCTTCCTGTCTTTGGAGCAGGTACAGGGGATGGAGAATCGTTGTATCGGTTTTTCGAGAAAAGGTTCCGTTTGCAATATTCAATTCGACGATCGCGAGAGCGCGGAACGCCGCCTCTACACGCCTCGATACCAGACGATACTGTTTGCGGAAACCTTCACCCCCCGCTGCCACTTTTATTCCGAGGATAGTGGCGAACCTTCTTCGAGGAAATTTAATAAACGAACTACGTTTGTTCGTTCGTCGATTCCCTCGCTCTCGAGTCGGGATTCCGAAATGATCCTCTAGTGCATTTTTTATAATGTACGTGAAAGAAGAAAGAAAGAATACAAATTATCTTACCGATCCTCCGACAAGTGACAGTTCTGATACAATTCGTGTATCAAAAATTTCCATATTAGATTCTTCCCTCCCAATTATTAGCGAACCGTTATCAGTTTCCTCTTTCTCGAGCGTATTAACACCGAAGGCAACGGCGGAATTCCGAATCAGGCCATTATATATACGACACCGGCTGTAAAACGAAAGCGGCCCTCGATCGTCGGACAAACTCGGCATTGTAACGGCGGACGCGCGTCGTTCGCCATGAAAATCGGGCTCTAATCTCGACAACACCTCTCTCCCTTCCCTCTGTTACCCGGCCAGCCACACGAAATTGAAATTCACCTCGCGCCCCACGCGTATGGAGTCATCGGAAACCGAAGAGGTTGAGGGAGGGGAGAGGGTTCACACAGGAGAATCCTAATTTGTTCCTAACTATCCTCCGCTTCTAGATCTACAAGGAGAGAGAGAGGGGTGACTGTGAAAATAATCCTGTATAGCCGTGGAGAGTACAGCCGTGCAAAAGAGATGAGAGGAGGGAGTCGTTTCGTCGACACGGCACCGGGCGCAAAAAGAAAGGGACGAAGGTTAGCTAAACGAGAGAGGGAGAGAGAGAGCCGTAATTCCTTCATGGAAAATTCAAGGTTTTTCATTAGCGTCCCTCGTTTCCTCCCCTACGGGTGGGTAGCTCGCCACTCGAGCCTCGGCTTCACACCCCTTGTACCTCGGCCAAGGGAGGGAGAGGGAAGAAAGTTTGGGACGTACGGCGGAAAAGCTCGACGCGGCGCATATTTCATATATTATTTTGCGCGACGTCGAGCTTGGAGAACGCTTGGCGGAATGGGGGAGGAAGGAAGGAGGAAGATAGGGTCGAGCCAACAGGGTGGTTTGCCAACAGAGCTGAACGTCACTGCTCCAGGCTGTTTGCGCGGCCCTCTTTCACGCTACACACACACACATACAACACACACACCCTCTCTCCTTCTGTCGAGACCCTCCATCGCCGTGGAACAAAGAACCCCTGCACCCCTAGCTCGCGCGGACCGCCCCCGGCGTTAATATTTTAAGCACACTTTTCTACCACCGCCGAGGAGAGATCCACGCGGCCTTTTTTTCCCTCCTCTTCCTCCTCCTTCTCTTACGTCGAAACCTTTTCTCCGCTCTCCTGCTCGCCCCTTTCGCCGTCCCGTCCTTTCGTCCCCCTTCTTCAGAACGCGCTTCTTCGTTCCCTGCCACCCCACCTGCCATCTTTTCCGACGAGTCGGAAAACAGAGACGGAGGGAAGAAGGGAAGAGGAGATCGAGAAGAGAGATCGTGGAAGAATCGGAGAACGGGGGACGAGGATGGAGGGGAAGGGGAAAAAGAGGGACTGAATTTTGCAAGGCAAATTAAGTGTGCGGTTTCACGACAGTGGCTTTCACACCGTCCCAAGAATCTCGACGGGGGTTCTGAAAGGGGGATGTTTTTTAAGGACACCCAGCCCTACCTCCTCGAGGAAGATCCTACCCCTTCTCTCTCTCTCTCTCTCGAGCTACGTGTAACGTGTCTCGAGATACTTTCTATCCCTTCTTAATCTTGCCGAGGATCTCCCCCTTTTCCCCTGGTGCGCGGAATTTTTCGGGGAAAAATACGATTTGAATATCGGAACCCGATAAAAGGGGAGGCACGGAACCGGTAAACAAAGGGGGGACCAGGATTGGTCGTTCGTAGATCAAAGGCGTATTTTTTCTTTCTTTCTTTCTTTCTTTCTTTTTTCACGGGTAAACAAGAATATTACACTCGACGAATTTCGAAAGGATAAATCTCGGATTATCGATGATTATCCGATCTTGTCGAGTTATTATATCGTCTTGCCCCGTTATACATATTTCATCATCACGGATCGACCAGAAAACGAAACGTACGGCCGAATTTCAGAGGCAGATCCCAGACACGTCATCCTCAAGTTTCCAAAGATGATATAACTTTTTAATCTGGCCCGCGGTTAAATCGGTCGAACCAAACGGTCCCCCCACCCCCCTTTGTCCTCGAATCCGGTATTAATGGCGCGACAAAAATGTCTGGACGATCGATAAGGAAAGGAAGAAAAAAACTATCCCTTCCCCTTCCACATTACCATCAAATATTTCGCAGCAAAGTTTTCGCATGGACTCGTCGTCGTGAGGGAGGAGGAACCCCGGTATATGCACCTCCGCTTACACGTCTGCGCCGCGGCCATGCCTATGAATAAATCGCGACCGTTGTTAAGAAGTCATGGAGAACCGGAGTCACTTTTCATTCAAACTTTTATGACTTTTCCACACGACAGGATCTCGCCCTCGCCCTCCCCCTCGGCCGTCCATTTATTCCACCAACGTGTCTTCCCCGCTTCTTCTCTCACCCCCCTTCCCCCTATTTCGCTCCTTTATCGAACGATTCGCCCGGCTCTATCCACTCTATCCATCCCTCTCCCTATATCGTTCCGTTCGAAGAATCTTCCGAGCTTTATCGAGCGATCACGTGCTCGAGAGTGTACTCGAGTTACCTCGTCGCGAGGGAGAGGGAGAAAAAAGTATAACGCAGTTGCAGAGTGTTGCGTTAAGGGCGCTCCAGGGCGATGACAAAGCGGGGTTGGAAATGCGGTATCGCGTTCTACGCCCTACTGTTGCTCGTTAACGGTTTACACCCGCAAGCAAATTGCTAATTTTCGCGGGTAACAGTAGCCGGGATGGATATATAAAAGGACGACGAGATAAAAAGAAGAAAAAAAGAAGAAATCCGTGTAAGACGATATCGCGTTTCGACGGCGTGCCACAAACATCCTCGCTTGAGGTATCTTGAGGTAGAGGGGAGTAAGGGACGAGGTAGAAGGGAGTCGCTTGACCTTATCGTCGGTGGGCCAAGGTCGTTCCAAGTTAAGCTCTCGAGCTTACCAAACTTTCTATCCCCGTAGTGTCTTCGTTATCGTGCTATATATATATATACACAGCAATGCTGGCTAATCCCGCGTTCTACGAGGTGAATATCATTCCTTCCTCCTCTTCTGTTTCACATAATTTCGTTATTTTTTTAGGAACAAGAGAAGAAGAATTACCTTATACGGAGGAGATTAATGCGAGAGATTGTATTTGAAAAAAAAAAAAAGAAGATGCAAGCTATATATAAGCGCATTGAGAAATATCAAGATCTAAAAATCTAGCAATAATTTCCAACTCTATTAATGAATTCGTAACAGAGCGTCAAACGAGAGGTGAAACAACTGCAAGGTTCACGCAGCTGTTTTCTTCTCCGATCTACACACCGCAGGTGTGTATATATATATATATATGTATACACACGCACGCGCCTGTTATGCATTATCCATAATAGCCCCGGAGGGTTGTTGAACCTGCACAACCCTGGTGGCAGCCAGGGATTCGAGTTCGAGCCTAAGCCCTGGTGTCTGTTGCCGGCCGCCGGGTATATAACGTTGCTCGGCCGTTTAAAAGTTTTCCGACGTGGCTCATTAAACTATCAGAAGTTCTGTCTGAAAGCGCAGCTGCGCCGCGCTATAATTGCCGACACGGCACGGGGTCGGCCGCGACCCGTGACATTCCCGCCCCGAATCGGCCGCCAGCGTTCGCGTTCACGGGTTAAGTGATAAACTTTTCTTCCCTCCCCCCACTTTTTTTCCACCGGCCACCGCTTTTTACGAGGCTACGCCAACTCTCTACGCCGGAATTACGTTGCTTTCCTGCAACCCTCTCGCGTAATAATTCCAACGAGTGTAATAATAATATCAGGGAATCGCAAATTCAAAGTCTTTCTTCTTACATTTTCTTTTTCACGGTCCTTCGTTAATTAAATAATTATCGTTAAATTCTTATGAATGATTAGTTATGAGTATTTTAACGTAGTAAAAATTGTTACTAACAATTTTAAATTTTCGACGATATAAAAACCATTCTTTCTTCACTTTCTGCATTCATTCAATGGTGGAACGTTAATGATTACACAAATCTGTTAAGCATGCATTACCAATAATTGTAACGAGCAGCTTGTTTTAACTCTCCATATCGATACCTTCTTATCTTCATCGCTCCTCCTTTTCGCAAACCTTTTTCGTTTAAAGAGTTACATTTCCGTCGATTAAAAGAAAAAAATCTCCTTCCCCCCGTGGTTGCCAAATTCACACGCATTCGAATCCAGATGTCTGTCTCTCTTTTCGAAGTCGTGCACGCTCGGTTTCAGACGGGATCGCGTGCAATCGAGGCGTGACTCATTCCGTTGATTCGCGATGGCAATGCGAACGACGCCTCGCGCCACATTTCGCCTCGGGGAACAATGGAAACGTAAGAGCCGGAGGAAATTATTTCACGCTATATTACGCGTGACACGCACCAATTCGCCGTTTATTCGCGCAATCGTTCGGACGCACGCGCCACGCATTTCTCTGTGAATGGATAGATTCGCAAGTGATAAGTGTCACGTTCCGATGATTCTCTGTGCGCTGCACAATTTTTCCTGGTATTCTCTTTTTCCTTTTTTCTCTTTAAAATATTGTATATATATATATCTTTACATCGGTCAGGTAATCTTTCCATCTTGTTCGAAGAAAAATAGTTGGAATATTTCGTAGCTCGAATAAGAGAGAGGTAATGAGAAGTATTTGAAGAATATTTCTTGATTTTCAACTCGTGGAATTCGATGTTTGGACTTTGAATAAATTTATTTCCTTTCGAGCGCGATGTTAAGTGTTGATAGTGAACGATTGCCGATTCACGATCCCTACTCGTTCCGTGTCAAGTGAAATTTGACAACCGCAGGCTAATGCTCGACAAGGTTCAACATCCAAGGATTGATGTCGGTTCGAGTCCCATAATCCGAATACATGTTAGCCCATGATCCTACGATTTCGATATGTGTCCAATGTCGGATATCGCGTTGCGCCCACAGACAAACAAAATTGTCATGTACTTCTTGCACACACGTGTCCACGAATACGTACGAAGAAATCGAATAAATATATAAAAAGAAGATACAAGAAAGAATCTCTCCATCCATTTTCTCTCAATCTGTCTTATTAAAAATAAAAATTTTAATGGACAATTTGTATTTCCTTTCACTATCCACCCCTCGATGCGTATCCTCCCCTGCACTCCATCAAGTCCCCGCGATGATTCCAGATCGAGAAACAAGGTCGTTACGCAGATTGATGCCCTCGATATCGTTGAAAAAGGTTTTGTCATCGATCGAACCGGAACAACCGTTTGTCCCATAGCGCGTCCCCTCTGTTTCAATTTTCACGGAAATTTCTGCGGCTTCTGCCACGATCCAATCGCCCCCGTTAATCGATGTCGTTACATAAAAAACACGTCGCTCGTTTCCACCGTCCCCCCATACTCATCAGAGGAGGGAGGAAGGGGGGGTTATAAAACAGTATTCAAATTCCGTTTGCGTAATACGCCATCAACGAGGCGCGCGCGTAACAACGCTTAAAATCGTCGTATCCGAAAACAATTTTCGAATAACGAGCCGCGCCTCGCCCACGCCACGATTACAACTATCTTCGTCGTGGCCGGCCTTCGTCAGTCGCCCGATAGACATAATTGCCGACCAATTACCGCCAATCGCAACGTTTTCGCGTCTGGTATCGCGTTTCGACGAATCGAGGGGAAGAAGAGGAGGAGGAGAAGGAAGAGGAAAGGCAGGCGTTAACCATTTGTCGATTCTTTCTAGCATTATGTACGATTGTTTGGTCGAAATTGTATGTAATAAATATATATTTATACGTGGATAGAATAATCGTAGTGTTTTGAATAAATGATTTTTCTTCGTATCGCGATTTACTGCGTTTAAGATTTATTCGTGTATTTTAATAACATCTGTGGAAATTGAAATCGGTATTATATCGGAGAGATTGGAACGAGTATTACGTTCTTATTATGGATGTATATACTACCAGAGACGTGACGGTACGACGTTTTGTCGTATTAAATGGTATCAATTTTTCATAATTCTATCTAAAACGGTAAATAAGATGTATTGGCCGATATCCATCACTCGACGTATTAGCGAAACTCTCTCTCTTTCTCGAGTTATTTTTCGCATTAAAGCGAGGATCGAGAGTAATAAATTTCACTCTCGTATCGAATGGTTTAAACACGAGTCTCTGACAATAAATTTCGCTCTAAAGGACAGGTTAGTTCACGAATCTCGGATAGATCTCGGGAAAAATTAGGAAACCAATTGCAAAAATAAACTGTCCAACGAAACGATGAATTTTGATTCGAGTTGACGAAAGAAGGAGATCATTTTTCACGAGATCGAATAATAATTTTCGATACAGTGTTTCTCGCTCTTCTAAAAAAAAATCGGGACACGTTTAACGCCGGCTTATTCGTCGCTTGCTCTTTCGCCGCTTTGGGTGTCGTATCGCCTTCCCCATTGTCCGTAAAAAGAGAAGTCTCGCGTGAGCCGAGAACGAAGTTCCTTTCAAAGGAGTAGACACCGGTAATATTTCACCCGTGTATTTCTGCCGTGGAAAAAGGACGACCGGAGAGAAAGAGAGAGATTTGTAGCCCGGGCAAAAAGATGCGCATTAGGTGTGTATTCCGTGACTCTTATGTATATATATATATATATATATATACTACGCGTCAAAGGAAACGAAAACGAGTCGCTACTGATTTTTTTCTTTTCTTCTCTTTTTTGCGCAGGACTTAAACGGGATCCCAGAGAACGACAAGTGGATATTCGTTATTAACCCGTTCTCAACCCCGTTAACTCCGTTCCTCTGTTAAAATCGAAGAGGGGAAAAAGTGGCTTACTTACAATTAACGCGAGATAAATAAAACAACATTTTCTTTAAACGATTCGATCATGTAATAAAAAACTTTCCATTTTCATCGATATCCACAATCATTTTGAATGTTTCTGCCTGATGCTTTGAAAACATAATTCAAGATACTCGTACTTTCCTAATCCTCTAACGATTTCCTCCCTTTTCTTTAATAAACGCGTCCGTTTGAACGAAACGGCGCAATTCGATCGGAATTTTTTTCCAATTTTTTTCCGATTCAGTGGCTCGAATTGCCGCCGATTAGCCCGTAGCTGGCCCTCCCCTTTTTCTTCCTTTCTTTCTTTCTTTCTTTTTTTTTTTCCCATCGTACACACGGAGAGCTTTTGTGCCAGCCGTTCGGAAGCGGCGCTTCATTTGCACGCGCGCTTCTGCGCACACGTCGCGCGCGTCCGCACATCCACGTCAACCGGATGTCTGCCGTATTGAAGTCATTTCCATCGGGGGAAACGGACGTTATCTAACGCACCTCGTGGCCGATAGACGAGAAAGATAAATGCGCCCAATGCCAAACGGGTTTTTTTTGCGCTCCCTCTTTTTCAATTTCGCGTCACGCTCGAGTTGCGAGAGAGAGAGAGAGAGAAAAAGCCATTTTTGCTTTTTCGATTCTCCAAGAACATTGATTAGTTTCTCTCTCGTACTTTGCTTTGAATCTAGTTCGCCCATCTCTTTCATTCGAGTAATTATTTATTTCGAGTAATGTCGCAAGCATCGATCCCTTTTCTTTTTGGTCTTTGTTCTTCAACAGTCGCGTTTATATCGATTGATTCACCAGAACGGTGATTCACGGTAATATTCCACGTATTGGGATATCGTGTTCCGTCTTTTGATTTCTCGTTACTGTTTCAAATCCGAATTATTGTAATTATTTCTCGAGATTATTGTCGAATATACGATAACTATTTGAAAATTCGACTTGAGATTATTCTACAAATATTATTTCTATCAGTAAAAGTAATAAGAATAAGATAGAAATTTTATGTATCGGTGCGTTAAAAGCGATACGCAATAATTAAAAACTAAGAAATTAATGGCCCGATATGGAAAATCCCTCCTTTCGAAATTTCGTTAACATCTCGTGCCGATCGTCGTGCACAATTAGAGACGAATTAAATATTCATGGGGAATAGTGTAAATCGCAAGCTCGTTTGTGCGCTCTCTCCGAGCACAAACTTCTCATTAATTCTCGTAAGTAAATAAATCGTACGTGTTTGCAGTTATCGAGTGTTTTGCAATTACCGAGTTCGTTCCGATGAAAATTCTCATCATCAATTTTCTATTGAAAGCATTTTAAAACAAACAACTGTATATACATATATACATATACACGCTGTACGTCCGTTTTTCATTACCCTGATTACAATCGGTTCGTTGTATCGATATTTAAAAATTCACGAATCTTGACCCCTCCCCACGGGGTCGTCATAAATTAATTTTAACCATCGGTCCCTACACGCGTTATTAATTAATAATGCGTCATAATTATAAATAGAACGAAATTTAATTTCGAAAAATAATAACGATAATAATAATAATATCAATTATTTTAATTAAATTGCAACTGTTTGCAAATTTTTTGAATTTATTCTACGAAAAAGATAAATTTATTTTTGCGCGCGTATTTCATTTTTCCCCTATAGATATGTATATACACATATATATTAATGATAAAATTTATTTATTCATCTTTTTTTTTTTCATTCCACGTAAAATATTTTCATTCGTCATACGAAATCAATTTCTCCTTACTCGCACAATCGCCCACCTATTTTTTTTACAACGCACGAATAAATTTTCCATTAGAATTCGTGAAAAGAAAAAAAAAAAAAACAACAACACGCAATCATCGTTACACAACCCGCATAAAGGAGGGTTGATAAGAAACACCAGCCATGCGCGCTCTCTTATTCCACGTGTACATATATCTATATACATATATATATACGCAACTGCAACACGTTAATAACTGTATTTTACTCTGCCAGCCCGCTATACTTTTTCTCCTTCAAAGTTGCCCGCGGAATAAAAGTTAGACCCGTACAAAAGGCCTATCATCCACGATTGCACCGGGTCGTTCGTGCCACGTCCACCGCGAATATTATACAGATAGAAATAGCGCAGAGGATGGAGGGGAGGGGGGAGGGGGAATAGGCGGCAGACGGCTATCTCCCCGCGCGCATTCCCCGCTATAGAACCGCAAACCGTTTTAACACGTGCGCCTTGCAACATTTAACCGATAATACAACTCGAAATTACTCCACCTTTATCTTCCTCCGTGTCGCGTATTAAACATTCACGCGGCTATGAACCCGCCTTCTCTCCTCCCTTTAAATTTTTCATAGGGGCACACCGATAGACTCGGCGTCGGCTCTATCGAGCTCTTCGTTCTTCGTGGTATGCGCGCGAAAAAAAGGGAAACGCGACAACTCTTCCTCGCCTCCAACTTTTAATTATATATCGCGTGTAATAATAAAGACGTTTAATTCGTGGTCGAACCGTGTGTTTTCTTCCACTCTTTTTCCTTTAACAGGGCGAGAAAAGGAAAAAATCTTCCTTCTTCGAAACCTCTCTGCTTTCTCGTAAAGGAAATGGGGCACAAAGTTGTACACGCGACGCAATCAATTAATAAATCCAATAATCCATTCTATTTACCTCGTCCGTTGAATTTTCGTTAATTTCACGATCGTTTTCCATTAATCGCCACCCCCCTCTCCGAATCTATCCAACAGGCATCCTCGAGAGGAGGGTGGCAGGAGTCGAGCTAACCACAGTTTTGACAGGGCGCAGAACTTTTTGTCCAGCTCTCCTTTACTTCGAAACCCCTTTCTCGAATGGGGACGCGCATCTCGCAACTTTGTTCCTCTCCACGGTTTACAAAAAAGAAAGAAAGAAAGGAAAAATCAACTATTCACCCACCGCTCGTTTGATCTTCCGAACGAAGGACGGATTTTAGGACCTCCTCTTTCTCTCTCCATCCAATTATCTATTCTTCGCATCCCCCGTACACACGAAACGTGCGTATCCACAACCATCATCGTCCTCGTCGCTGGTATCAGGGCGTTGGAGCTCGCTTCTCCTCCGCCACGGGTCGTCGGTGTACACACCGAGGTGTGTACCTTGCGGAGAGCGTCGGAGCTGTGACACTTTCGTGACACTTTACGCCCCGAGGAGCCCTCGAGAGAGCGCTCGTCGGGACTTTCGGGATTAATGTAATGGCACCCTCTCGGCCCTCGCCCCTCTTTACCTCGCCACTATGCCCCATCTCCACACGCTCCGTCAACCCTTGGCTAACGCCAGTCATCGGCCTCGTTCTCGTTGTTGTCGCGCAGAGAAGAGAGAGAGAGAGAGGGGAAGGGAAGAGGAGATGAATTTGCGACACGGCGCCCGAAGAGGCTTTTTCGCACTCGGAACGAATGTGGAGGCGCGTTAGAGAGCCTGGAATCGCGTCGTTAACGGTTAAGAGGCGAAGGTCTAAGAAAAATTGGAGCATTTTTCGAAAAGATTTCGAAGTTGGATTAATAATAATATCACATCCATCCAACGAACTTATTAAAGCTGTTAATCGACTCGAGGGATCAAAGTTGGAAAAAAGAAAAAAACTCGTCGATATCCGATGGAATTAAAAGGTTAAAGGGTGTTTTTTTTTTTCCCTTCCCGAGTTTTTGGAAACTCGCGCGATCTCGTGATGTTGTTTCTGGGGAGATTTATCGAGCGTCGGGTTGTTATCCGTTTGTTGGTTTTTGTTAACAATTCAACGTGCATGTCGTTCGGTCGTTAAGCGAGCCGCGCTTTCACTGTATTTAATCGGTACGCCCGCGCGCTATACGTTAACGTTATCTGTAATTGAAAGTAATTATGGTGAAAAATGGGTGGCGAGCATTGAGCGTGGTTATCGTGTGACGAAAATGGTGAAATTGATGAGGGAAGGGCTGCAAGGATCGATGCATCGACCGAGGGGGAGGGGGAAAAAAAAAAAAAGGGGCGAGAGGGTGCATGACGTTTCAATGGAAAGTAAGTAGGTTAATTCGGTTCGTGTGAATAATAACGGTTTTTACGAGTTAGCTTGATTACGATTAATGATTATTGTTATACCGTTATTTGCATATACAAGTTCATTGTTTTTGTATAATTTATTCTCTCTCTCTCTCTCTCTTTTTTTTTACACGTGAACGCAACGAAATTTATTTTTCCAAGACATTATTTTTTTCCGCGGGATTATTTCCACTCGATTACCACGGAAAATCGGTGTTCATTGGAATACTCTCTGACAGGCTTCATGTACAATTTAATAAAAAAAATATATATATATATTTTTTTTAGCGTAATAAATGATGCGCGAAGGATAGAAGGATAGAAAACAAATTATATTATTGAACGTCATCTAGAATAAATATGTGTATACCGATATTCGGATTGCATTTATGTCATGTTGATATTATAAATATGATATAATATATTCGTTTTATCACAATTTAATCGAATCAATTCTACGTATCAATATCATTCTTTTTGTTTCTTAATTTATCATTATCAGTAATAGGTGAATAAACAAGTTGCGAATTTTATTAAACTCCTCCATTGATAATTTCGATAATTCCTTCTTCCTTGAAACCCTCCCTTGAACTCGTCCAAAAATCACACATTACGAGATTTATCGTGTCTAAATTACGAATCACGATTGAAATCGACCAAGCACCTTCTCGTTGCGCCCTTCGATCCTTCCAAAGATACAACACCATTGCACATTTCGTTCCCCTCGTCTCCCTTCGATCCACTCCCAATAATACCACGGCATTTGACTACTTTTTCTTAATTCAACGCCACAACGATAGCGAAATCCTCCTCCCAAAATTTATTTTATGCACTCGAAACGCTTTTAAAATCCTAAAATCGGCCGTTTTCATCGTCATCATCATCATCATCATCCTCGTCGTCGACGTGTGGGGTGGGGCGGCGGCGGTCAAGGGGGCCGAGCGTAATGAACGCGCGGCCGAAATCAACAGCTATGCCATTCAGATAAAAATGTCAATATTCAGGCGCGGCTAATTTGCTTTACACCGTTGCCGCGCCGCCCCGTGTTGATTGTACAAAGTAATTTGGTTGGTTTAACCGAACGCGTAAATCAACAGTGTTTTTTTTTTCCCCTCCCTCCTCTCCTTTTCTTTCTCCCCCTTTTCAAACTCACTCCCTCCCTCGACTCCCTCTGCCAACTCTCTTGGAGCGTGGACAAACGGGCGACGGGACCGCGGCGCGGTATCAGATTGCGCCATTACGATTCAACCGCCACCAGAGAGCTCGACGGGTTGGCTAATTAATTGTCGACGATCAATACCGCTTTAATATTAAGAGCGGCGCGATTTGTACGTGGCGCGCGCGACCGTTTCAATTCCACAGGCCGGAAACTACCACGCAATCGAAAGATTAATCCTTGCCGCGGCGATCGAGCATCTCCTCACTCTATGTACACAACACGGCGTGTTAACGCTATATTTGCGGACGCTCGTATCATCTCTCCAATGATACGTGTACAGGGGGGAGTTAATATATCCGTGGGATATCTTTAGCGAAAATTCGAAAGTGAATCGATTGATTTAATTGTTGCTCTCCGAGGTGTCGTCGATTTATCGCTTTCGACGAAGATAAATATGGTTTCCTTTAATATGGAAAGAGAATTTTGTTAGATTTGTCGAAATGAATATTAATATTTGAAATTGTACTCTCGTTTCTTGGAAAATTCTCTTTTTAACAGCAGACAATTTGTCGTTATTGTATTGCCACGATTTTAAAAACGTTGAAATGAGGATTTGAGATATAGATTGAGTACACTAGTTAAGCAAATTAAAACAATTTAAGTTTGAAGAACATTAGATGAAATATCTAGATATTGCTTTAGTCTATGTAATCTAGATCCTTTAAAGGTATGCCACGAATATTAATTATACAAAGATTTTTTGTTTGAACATCAAAGGTTTAAACCTAAATAATACTTTTCAGAGAATCAGAGAAAGATTTGAGTCTGATGAATTTGAGATTGATCGAATACAAGTCGCTTACCATTCAGAAGATGAAAGTAAGAAACAGTTGTGGAGATGATAAATCTCGTTTCGATTATATAATTTTCGCGTTAGTATCAATGATAAATTGGTTGTACGTGATAATTGTTAAAATGGATGGATATTAATCTCTTACATTATTATATTTTTTTAATATCTTTTTATGCTTTCAAGCCAATTTACGATACAACAAATAGTGCAGGAGAAATAAAAAATAAAAATTTAAAATTCCTGTATCGCGAATAATATTCGAGATTTGTACATTTCCAAGCAACAAATAAAACTTACAATTGAACAACAATATTGGATACTAGTCGTTTAATCTCGAAAATTTTTACCAAGATTAACCCACTTCTTCTCAAGCATACACATCTGTACCACCACATTTCCGAAAGCGCACTCCCCACTTCCCCCCGTTTATACAAATCGGGCCGCACAAAAGCGTATCATTAGCACCATTACCGCGAAAGGAGGCGTCCTTCGGCCAAATGCGCACCCTCCACGCGGTCCGTGGAGGAACGTCGAATCAATTTAAACCTTCGACCCCTACACTCCCCTCCCCCTGGCAGGGTCGCCACGGCCGCCCACTTGTCGAAGGGCGCAAAATATTTAGTCCCGATTGTAAGTGCCGACCCTCTTACCCCTCTTCTCCCATTTACCCAGGAGAGGGCACGGCCCTAACAACCCTTGTTTACGTTTATGGCTTTGGGTTTGACGATCGCGTGCGCACGTGTAATATCGCGCACGTTCGTACGTCGAAAAACCAGTATGTGTAGCGATGGTGATGGTGGTAGTTGTGGTGGTGAGTTGCGTCCCCCAAAACACTCGGAAAAACCGAGCACACGCATATGGTGTGCTATACTGGATGAATAGGGGACGGATGACAGGGGGGAATGATACGTTCCATCGTGGGTGTACCATAGATACCAATCTCTGTTGAGCAGGGGTTGAAATCGGCTACGGTAACCTAACCCCATAAACTCTCCACGAAACCCTCCTCCCTCCTCCAACTTAATTCGTCGAGAGTTGACACGCCGGAGTGGGAAGAGCGAGGGGGATAAAGGAAAAGGGGAGAAATAAAAAAGAAAGGAAGAATATATATATAGAGCCTCGAACGAGGATAGCACGAAACGAGATACGAAAGGATAAGCGAAGAAGAATGGGAGGTGAAGAAAGACGGAGATAGGGAGAAACGAGAGAGAGAGACAGGATATCGAGGGTGAAAAAGGAAGAAAGATGGGGTAGGATCGCGTTTATAGGGTGAGCTCCGCGCGATGGCCATCGCCATTTATTGCCAATTTGCTAAATGAAACGTGCCGCGCGTACATCGTACGATTATTAGTGCCCTATCCCCTATCGGGATATCCTCCCCTTCGAAACCGGGTCCCACCCTCCTCCCTCCATCCTCTCCCCTCCCCTCCTTCTTCTCCCGTTCCACAGCGTGTTGCGTTGGAGCGACGGCCGGTCAAGCAGCGTGGCAAGTGCGAGGCCGATGGAACACGGGGTTTAATGGTATTAAAACGATGATCGTGACGCCACCGTCGCCCCATACATCGTCGCCCCGTCGTGGTTCCGGAGGAAAGCGGAGGAGGAGGGTGGCTTCCTGGAATTCGCCGCCAGCGACCGCGTCTCCGACCGTTCAATTTCAATTATTATAATATATTACAAATATATATATATATATTTATATATTTATATAACGATGGCGCGGGAATGATTCGCGAATATCTGAAAATAATTTTCAGAGACGGTCATAATGATCTCGCCGCCCGTTTTATATAGCTGGAACGGCTCGTTACGGAATAATTTAGTTAGGAAAGAGCAACCGTTGGAGAGCAACTTCATGAATTTATATTTTCGACCCTCGCTTCGTTTTTCACCATACCTTCCACCGTACCTACACTTTCCAACGCACTTTCTCCCCTCCCCCCTCCTCTCGACCCTTGAACGATTTCGCCTAGAACGAAGCAATTTGAACCAGGCAACGTTGTGTTTATTTATTTGCGTTTGTTTCATTTGTTGTTGTTGTTGTGTTGTTGTTGTTATTGTTTCTATTTTTTCCTTTCCTCTTTTTTTTTTCCCCGTTACTCCTCCCTCCCTCTCTCCCTCCTCGCTTGTTTTATTTTAAATAAAACGCGCGCGGTGTTTCCGCGCCACTCGTAATTAAACGGAGAATTATTTCCGGGGGAGTGCATTGTTCCCTCGCTCTTAAAGCCGCGATTGAAAAATAAATTGATTTGAAACGCAACAGATTTAAATTGTGAATTATTAAAAAAAAAAAAAAAAAAAAAAAAAAAAAAAAGAGGAGGAGAGAAATAGGAAAAAATAATAAATATTTATTTATTATAGAACGGAGGGGGAGGAAGAATATCGAGGCAAGGAGTGGAGAGGGGATGGAAAAACCCCTCGTTCGTTTCATCGTTCGAGCTCGAATACGACGAAGGCAGAGAGAGAGAGAGAGAGAGAAAGAGAGAGAGAGAGAGAGAGAGAGAGAGAGAGAGAGAGAGAGAGAGAGAGAGAGTGTATTATATATCGCGGAAAGAGTTCAATTTGATGTTTCTTTTCAAAGCCGCAATCGCGTTTCCATACCGTCTCTATCGGTATTTTCGTGTCGCCTCGCATTTAGAACTTCTCCACCCCTCCGCCGATCCAACCCCGATCCCTAAATCCAAATCTCCAACGATTGAATTTCCTTCCGAGGTATTTCTCCTCTTCGCGTGCCGCTCGCTTTCGAAACTTTTCCCGGGGATATTTTCG
Source organism: Apis mellifera (assembly GCF_003254395.2). Lineage (NCBI taxonomy): Eukaryota > Metazoa > Arthropoda > Insecta > Hymenoptera > Apidae > Apis > Apis mellifera. Next base: position 8,327,298 of record NC_037643.1, on the reverse strand, counting down.
GGGGAGGGAAGAACGAATTCTCGGTCGAACGCGTAAACTTGCGACGCGAGCGATTCAGGATCGTGTCATTTTTTTTCTCTTCTTTCCTTTCTTTCTAATATTTGAAATCGACACGCGTATCTTGGCGCGAATGTGATATTTCGAAAGCGGGAGGAGCTCGGAAATGTGCGGTTACGTAAGGTACATCGGATAAAAATCGATTTTTCGCTTCGTTTTTTCCCGTGTTTTTATATTTAACGTCAATTTGAAAAGCAACATATGTATATTTTATGGAATACGCGGAATTTATTTTTAATATTGAAGTACGTTTTATTTGTTCCTGTATATCCGACACAGTGGTGTAATTTTCGCAAAAAAAAAAAAAAAAAAAAAAAAAGGAAAAAAATGGGGAAAAAAAAAAAATTCAATTTTATTATACGATCAGTTTTAATCGATGAAATGTGTTCTGAAAATATCCGGTGGGGATAGTTTTTCATCCCGGGATACATTTGCGTTGGCAAATATCGCTTGATTTTCTCAGGTTTAATTCCAACAATTTTTCCGCATAAATTCACGATTCGTACCGTTTGAAGGCGGTGTGAAAAATGTTTTTCAATTGACGAAAGAGCAATGTTTTTATCGATCAAGACTCGATTAGAACGGGAATAAGATTGTTAAAAACAGAAGTCGAAAGTTAATTCGAAATATTTTCATACGATGCAAATTCAGAATTAAAAAAGGATCGACAAGATGAGGCGATAAACTCCGGAATAAATCGAGCTTGGAAGATATTCTAATTCCAATTTTAACGCGATACTTTATCCATTTTCGAAGCGTTTGTATCGAATAAAATTTATTTCTTTTATTCGATTAAACTTGATCGAATGGGATTGATTCTTTTCGTTCCTCCTATTAAAAAATAAAAAAAAAAAAAATGACTCTTTCGAAATCGCGATGAAACAAAAATGAAATAAATATTAGCACGAAAATTGGACCATTAAAAATGATCGAATGAAACGTATTGTATGCGTATCGATGATTTATAGAAATAAATATTTATTCCACTCGACGTGTGATCAAATATTTCTGACCGAATATTATAAATAGGAAGAACGGCGGATAAATTAATCCGGAAAATTCATTTGACAAACACGCGTCTCTCTCATTATTTGCACCCCCGACTCTTTTTTTTTTCTTTTCTTCCTTTTTCAACGTTTTCATTCAAACAACAAGATCATTATCTTTCCATTAACCAAATTTCACGCGTTCACAAGATGTTGAACGATATCATATAGGTATCATTCGCACGGAAATAAGCGCATAATCATTACGGCAAAGGTGTAACAGCATTTCATATTGGACAGTGCCCACCAAATATCCATGTACACAGCGTTGTGCACGCGTGTGTGCTCGCGCTACTATGCGAATATTAACGCCGTTGGATATTCATAATATGGTTACCCGCGTATCGGCAAATATCCGAATTGGCGGATGTCCATGTCATCGCAGATATTCGTATTACCTAAATACGATTTACGATTTATCGCGTCATCCGATATATATATGTATATATGTATGTACATATATATATATATATATATATATATATATATATATATATATATATATATATATCGGAGCAATGATAAATCAAAAATATAAGTCTTCGAATAATCTCGCCATTCTACGTTCATTCTCGAGCTGAAAATGAAAATTAACCCCAATGCAATGTCCAAGTTACAATATTGGCCAATCTCGAGTACAAAATCTATTCGATATCGGTTTACAATATCCTCGTCCATCCTTCGATGAACCTTCGACGACAAGTGGAAAACAAAAATGGAATAAAAATTCGGCTCTTTCCTAACGACGTGTTCTTCTCGTTAGCCGGATTCAGAGGAACGAGAGCGAGAAAGTCGAGGAGTATTTCTTGCGGTCGCTCGAGGGTTGGCGCGAAGAGGAAAGGACAACGGGGCGTGCAAAATGCGCGAGACAACGAGAAAGAGGAAGAGGAGGAAGAGGAAAGGGAGAAAGAAGGGAGAGGAGGAGGAGGTTATCGTTGAAGGGAGCATGAAAGGAGCAAGACAAGCCGAGAGGAGGGGGTGGGAGAGGGTAACGCGCGAGAGAAAAGGGGAACGAGAGACGTGTGAACGAGCCTTAGGCGGAATGGTTGGGTTAGGCTCGAACAGACACGGGTACGGGGCATAATAAGAAGATTTATTCGCCTTTTATCCCGGAGTTATTCAGCTCTTTTTATCCGGCCCGGTGAGCCCGCGTTTTTTCTTCCTCCTAGGTACCTACTCTACCCGCCTCTCCCTCTCTCTCCCTCTTCACGAGCGAAGAGCAATTCGACAAAGGGAGATGAGATGGAGATAAAGAAAAGAGAAAGAGAGAGAGAGAGAGTTTAGGGGATGGTGTGGAGCCAGAGGGTCCTGATTAAAATATACGAGCGAGCCTCGCGGATTTCTTCTTATATCCCCTCCATCCTTACGTCTCTCCCCCCAATACCACTCTCTCTCTCTCTCTGCCCTTTTCAATCTCCCTCCCATTTCTGTGGAGGAGGAGTAGCAGGCAACCACCTCTCACCACGCGAGAACTTCTCCTTTCTTTCGTTCCCCCTTTTCGAATGCCACCGTGCGCGTATTCGGGGAATTCGGAATGAGCTGGCATCACGTGAATTCACGCGGCACGGAATTGGACCGAGCGTATATTTTACGCTCGGATCCTCCGCGCTGCCGCCAATATTAGGGGGCTGCGGTTTCAACCGTCGATCGCGTTAAATCCGATTCCCTAAAACTTATATACCTCGTAACGTATATCTCGATCGCTGGCATACGCGTCAACCCACACCCGTTCTTTCATCGTTTCGACGCGTTAACGTGGAAATGGATATGTGTGTGTGTGTATTTTTTTTCGGTATTGTTCTTATCGGACTGTGTTCGATGAAATTTAAAGATTGGAGTGTTATGCAAGCGCGTGTGATATGGGATGTGATAGGCGAATTATGGAAAAGTATTTACGTAGAAATTTGGATAAAGTATTTCAATGAGAGAATTCTTACTTTTTAAAGGGATTTTCATCATCTTCCTAGCAAAAAGAAAGAAGGGTTGAAAATTTCAACCCTAAGTTACACATACAATTTTTTATCTCCAGTGAATTCTTTCGTCTCGATACTTCGAATATATATATATATATTTATTTTAATTTTACTGATCTGTATGTATATATATATATATATATATATCGTGGCTGGAATTGTACCGTGCTCGGCTCTCCGGTCAGAATGGCGCACGTTTGACAGGATCGGACGTTAGGGCGTAGTTTCGCGAAACTGGTTTGCCGATACTTTTTCAAAGGACGTTTCAACGTTGATGAGAAGCGGCGAGAGAGCAACCCGAGTGAAAAGTTTTGTCTCTATATAAAAAAAAAAAAAAAAGAAAAAATCTGAAAGCAGTCCCGGCTAGGGTGGGACGGTGTTACAGTTTCGATGTTCCGTTGATAGAGCAAAGCGACTCGTTCCTTCAAAGCATTGTGCCTGATCGCGCTTTGATTCTTGTTTGTTGAAATTTGTCGAAATTTGATCCGGGAAAGAAAAACGGATTATGGGATTTTAACCGGGAAGAAATTAATCCGCGAGTCATTTTTCGATCTTCTTTCTTCAACGCGAACATCTCGTTAACATTTGATATTATTTAGAGTCGAAAGAAAAATTTGCGAAACAACGCGGCAAAGAATTTATCGCGATTTAATAAAGCAGAGAATTAAAAAAGATTTATCGCGATGCAATTTTTCCGCGTTCGAGGATAAATGTGTGGAGAAAGAAACGGGCAATGATTGACGGCAAAAAATAAAAAGAATGATAAAAAAATAAAAATTCAACAAAAATAACATGGAAACAATTCCTTTGATTTTGTTCATTCGTTTTGCTAGAGAGATTTATGCTTGTATCTGTTTAAATATTAACTAGAATTATCATCCCGTATGTAAAGCGATAAAATTATTACGATAAACGATAAATCTTTAACAATCGTAATAAAATTTTTAACATTAAAAAACTATCCTATTATCGAATCGTTTCCGTCCTCTATTTTTTTTTTTACCTCCTCTTTCTCCGTTTTGCACAAATCTTTACTTCATAAAGAATAGAGGGGAGGGGGGAAAAATAGTGAATTTAATTAAAACGTAGAAACAAAAAAATGCACATGAAAAATCCATTATTCCAGAATGAAATTCCATGAATCTCTTAATGAGTTCCATAATTCATTCGAGAGAAATGAAAAAAAAAAAAAGCAACCCCCTTCAAAATTTCGATGCGCGTTTAAACGAAAGATAACCACGTTACGTTTCTTTAGAATTTCCTCCCCCTCTCTCTCTCCATGGGGGGATAGATACGCGAAAAATTTTCAATTCCTCCCCCTCGCTTCGAATTAAACCGCGCTAATTCGCTAATTCGCACACCAACGTGAGCTCTCGAAGTCTAAATTCAAACGAAATTGTCCAATTATTAAATCCTGCCTGTTATTTCGCGCGCGATAATGAAACCGAGTGAAAGTAATGAAAAAAAGCGCGCGAAAATTGGTATGCCGCGTTTCGATCATTTCCAAGATTTTCTAAACTTTTCACAAATTTTTCCCTCGCTTGCAAACGAGGATAGATTGAAGAAAAATAAGGGAAAGAGAAGAGAGGAGGGAATGAATAGTTTGCATAATCGCGGATTTTCAAATTTTGTCGTTCGAAATTATCTTTTCTATCCATTGCTTGAGAAAAAAAAAGAAGATTAAAAGAAAAATATAAGAAAATTTCCTACTATCAACCATCCTTTCAGAGAATTAAAAGAGTACAATTGGAACAACATTGATATGATAACAGTTAAATTGCATCGATGCGAATTTTCGAGCTTTCTTCAAACTTTCCTTTAAAAAGGAGGAAAGAAAAAAAAGGAAAGAACGATCAAACAAGAGCAGACTTTCGAATCTTTGAAAAGAAAAAGAAAAAAGAAAAACGAAGCATTATCTCTCGAATAATCGCGAATTCTCAAACTCGCCCCAACACTTTCCCTTTTCCAAAGAAAATAAAAACGAAAGAAGAAACGAGCACGATCCTATCCTATCCTCCCCAACATTCGGATCCAAGGATCCAACACGAGCGTAAACAAGCGCGTAGCTTGCTCGAAACACAAATTTCCAGAAAGCGATCCTCCCTCCCGCGAGGGTGGAGGAGGGATGGATGGAAGAGGAACGCCGGATGGAAATAACCTCGAAGCCGTTTCAACGCTCAAAGGCTCGCATCGCGACAAATTCTACCTTGGTGCAACCTTTCATCCTCGGTGGCGGCGCCTCCCTTTCTCAGAGCAGAGCCAGCCAGCCCAGCCAGCCAGCCTTGTTTATCACCGGCGTCATATCGCTGGGGGACGGGTGGTTGGCGAGACTCTCTCTCTCTCGAAAGAGAAAGAGGAAGAGAGAGAGAGACTCCTCGGCGTCGCGGCCGTAACGCAATTACGGCCGCACTTAATTTGTTTGAAGTACACTGCGCCACCGGCGGAGGTGTTAATGGCAACGCGACCTCATCCACTTCTCTCTCTCTCTCCTCCCTTCTCGTTCTTCTTCCCGCCGCTCTTCCCCCTTTCGCGCGCCCCCTTCGAGCCGAGGACCGCCACAATGCCACGGGGGAGGGAATGAGGGGCTGGCTCGAGAATAATCGACGCGCGGATCTTTTTCCTCTTTTTTTTCTTTCCACGGAAGAGGGGAGGAGAAAGAGCGCTGATTGCGGCGAATAGTCGGCGGTAATTTGGTAATTACCGGGGTTGCACGGATTTTTCGGAAGGGAGTGATTAAATTAGGCAAGGAAATATATATCTGGCCGACAGTTTCTCGATAATATGTGTAAGCGTGGGTTGGTTAATAATTGGAAGGCGAATGTGTAAAAATTACACAGAGAATTGCACGTTAAAAGTCTCGTTGAAAGATGTTGGTCAGTCGGTCGGTTATGTCGTTATCATTACACGAATATGTATCGCTCCGTTGAAAAGCGAATCGATACGTGAGTTATATCGAACATTTGCTTTGATGCGAAACAGTGTTCGGAACACGCATGATCCGGGAACAATAAAAATTGATACGCGTGTATTCCTTTCATAACGGAACTGACGATTATTCCATCACCTCTCGCCGCTTGTAGTAGCCGGTTACAGTTTGCAAACTTTTGTTCGGCCGTCGCCACGTGGTGCAAAAAATATTTCGAATTCTGCTAATGGAAATTTTATATTTGCACGGAACGATGGTGATCGAATAATTTTGCGCGGAAAAAAGGGAGAGAGAGAAAAGAAGTTTCGCTTTCGATCGTTCAACTCGAACAAACGTTTCCGTCGAAGCGAGAGGATTAATCGCGGGTGTTAATTTTCCAAGCGATCGTTTCGATATTTACGGTTTTAATAAGGATTGTAATCCGTGTCTGGTCGCGCGGCGCGGATTATCGCGTAGACGATCATTGAAATTTAATATCGGGGATGAAATCGATCTCGGCAGTAACGCGAGATAGTTGGCCGCGAAATTGCAAAATCGCGAGGACGTTTTCCGGCCGCGCGAAAAAAAAACGGACGAACGTTCATTTTCAACGCGTGGCGGTTGAAAAGTCGATGCGCTCTATCGAGGCGGAACGAGCTCGTCGAAGCGAAAAATCGTCGTTCCATCGATCGCCGTTTCATCGACGATCATCTCTCTATCTCCCCCTCGAATGCGTTGTATGCATTGTAACCAGTGATCTATATCTACAAAGTTTAGATCAACGAAAGGATCAGTCTCGATTTACCGTTGATAAAATTCAAAAGAAAAATTAATCGATAAAATTCGATAAATTCGAAAGAATAATCCGCTACATGCACTGTAAAATAATAGACGAAAACGATCCTCGATCTCGAATCGTTCGAGATCGTGTAAGACGTTAATAATCGAAGAACTCTCTCCACTTTCTTGTAAAATATCCTTTACATGTATCGTATATACATATACGCACAGGATATTTATATATATAGGTTGGTTAAATTTATGCGATCGTAATTGCGATCAAATATATAGACGCGCGAGACCGTGGTCGGATAATTGCGACCGCTATATCGCTAAAATTGTTAGATAATTGCATTATCACTTACGTAATTCCATCGGGGTTAAAATCGTCAAAGACTTCCGCGGTAATAACTGTTTGCAACAGTGTTTTGCATTTCAATGGGAACAATTTAATTAACAACGCGAAACTGTACGCAATTACGTTATTTACAGTGATAACACTATTACATCGACGACCGCACGTCGCGTTACATATTTATAGCGTTATCGCGGGCCAAAGCGTGTAGCCGACATGGCGGGTAATCGATCCATCGCTCCTCTCGAAACCAGCGATTCGGAAACTGGCCACGGAATTTCGCGGTGGGAACGAACGATCGCGTGCCGTGTCCACTTCTCGATCTTGTAAGGATTCGTAAGCGAAACTCGGGGAGCATTGCCCCCTCTTCTCTGACCACGATGTAAAGATACTCATCGTGATGATATATCAAAATTAAGATTAAACAACATTTCGTTGATTAATTTTCACGAGAGAACCAAATATTAAATCCCTTCGAAATCAAAAAAATCCAAATATAAATCTAAATCTTGTTCGAATCTAAATCGGATTCGAATTAAAATCGTGGCGTCGAGCACACATCATCCCGTGAAAATCGCTTAGTTGCACTTTACCCTCCCCCCTAAACAACTCGCTGTCACCCGACTCGCTCGAGAACGCGGAGAGCAACGCGTTCTGTATACACGGTGCTGTACATCGAGGGTAGTTGTAGCGTACGAGCATCGTTGGCGAATCCGCTGGTTGGATTACGAGTGGCCCGAGTCACTCGAGCCAACGTTGTTGCGTTAACGCGCGCAAAGTCGAAGGGTCGAAGAGCGAGCGAGCCAGAGAGAGAGAGAGAGAGAGAGAACCAGTGGGACAAAGAGGAGAGGAGACCGAGAATCGCGACGGATGTACAACGGAGGGAGGGGGGATGGTTGATGGTAACGCGTTCAAACGTGTACACACGGTTACACAGACGGCGCAGAGGGAGAAAGAGAGACGGAAACAGAAGAGGGAGAGAGAGAGAGTATCGCATAGCAGTAATAGCGTGGGGCGGTTGCTCGAAAGCCGCATCGTCGGGCAAACACGAGGGCGAGAGAGGGGTGGTTAGGTCGGTTGGTTGGTTGGTTGGTTGGTTGGTTGTCGTTCACGCGGCTCCGTAGTATGGAATAGTAGGCGAGGAAGATATGAGGGAAAGGTGGGGTCAAAGAGAGCCGGAGGGGCCGCCGCCCGAGCGAGTCTGTTAATTGGACTAATTACAGTAATTACTGAAAGTTTCAGCAGGGCTGGGAGCGAGTAAGACGGGGGACAGGGTGGTGTGTGCGGCGTAATACGGCGCACGACCACACCGCAGCCACCCCCGATGTCGATGGTCTCGCAGTTTGCATCGTCGCCACCAACACCCGGCCCACGACACCGACACCTCCTCCTCCTCCGCGTCCGCGCCTCTCTCGCGGCGCCCATCCAAGCGCGCCTCGTGACACCGAGCTGGGTATTAACGATCTCGCATGCGCTTACGTACGTACGCGCGCGTCGAGGAGCACCCTCGACGCGCTCTTGTTTTCGTATATTCGTATCTCCCTGTCTTCGTACCGATTTAGGGGAGAGGAGGAGGTGGAGGAGGAGGATGAACCGCGACGCGACGTTGGGGGATCGGTTCTCGATCGAATTAGCGATTATGAGGGATTATTTTAAGGAGGAGGGTGGTGTTGATCAATTTTTGGTTTCATATTGTATTTGAGAGGGGACAATTTGATTTCGTTCTTCTTGGAAAGATCTCTCGATTCATCTTGCAAGTACCAAAATAAAACTCGAGAATCTTAGCTTGGGTAATTCTCTTTCCGAGAATCTGAAACATCGTCAACAACATTTCGGATATTTCTAACTTGGGATTTCTCGGTAGAGATAAAGGTGAGAGCGATTCCTTTTCCAGTTCCACGAAAGGTATTAATCATAAGAGGGAATTATTTCGATGGTAATTGATGACGAGCTCTCGATGGAATAATAAATCTGACAATAAATCTATTTATACGAGGAGAAATATTATCGTCACAAGGAAAAATAATCGATGACTATTTACGCAAAATAATCGTAAGAAAGAAGAACCTGAATAAATTGTATCTTGAATCGATGTATTCAAAAATTAAATAGATCTCCTCTGAAAAATTAAATAGATCCCAATATCTCTCTATCAGAATTTCTCCTTTCCAAACGTCTCGTTACGCTTGAAAAGAAAAACTTGCAAAAGATCAATTTCATCCATATATATATATATATATATATATATATATATATATATATATATATATACACTATATCCGCTCCATTAATCCATCCACTTCTACGAAAGAAAAAAAGAAACCATCCCTCCAAGGGGATTTCACGCCTTGTCAAAGGAAATCTACCGAGATCTACGAAAATACAACAACCCTCCTTTCCCTTCATTGCTCCGTCCACGGACAATAACATTCATCTTCGAATCAAATCGAATCGTGCGTAGCCCGGCGTGGCATCCCCGATTACAACAAGAAAAAAACGAACCGTGCCGATACAAAGGGAGAAACAGGGGAAAGCAGACGTGCTACAAACAAACCCTCTATCCGTCGAAAAAATACGAGCCTAGGAGAAAGAGGAGGAGGAGAGCGTTCCTCCATCCTCCCGGAATTTCGATAAGCGCGTCGATTCGACGTTTGTAACACTCCCCCCTCGATACCTCCCCCCAACAATTTCATCCTGTAATATACACGGGAGGGCTGGCTACGCTTGTTATATTTCTCTCTCTGGAGGAGGATCTCCTGGAGAGAGAAAGAAAAAGAAAGAAAGAGGGGAAGGGAAGAGATGTCGCGAAAGAAGCACGCGACGCAATCTCGTAATATTCTCGCGGCGGGGGAGGAGGCGCGATCTCTGAAATCCCGGGAGATTTCAGGGAAATAAAGGTCAGCTCGGCAAAGGGACGGGCGGAATGGTGATGAAGCCGAGGAACAACGCACGGTTATACATATATATACATATATATACATATATATATATATTCGCGGCTGCTGCGCGTATACGCGCGACGACCGCTGTTTCGACACGATTATACGCACGAGAGTACAACACGCTACACACGTTTGAAGAGAGGAGCGAAAAAGAGAGAGAGAGAGGACACAGTGTGTGCCTGCGAAAGTTGTCGGAGCGGGATCAGAAGGTACACCGGAATCGGGAGGGGGGAAGGAGCGACGAAATGGTGTGAGATTAAAAAAAGAAGAAAAAAGAGAGAAGAAGAAAAGAGCAAGCGAGATGAAAAAAAGAAGGTGGAAAGAAAGAAAGAAGGAAGGAAGGAGAGAGAGAGAACGAGAAGGGAGAAAAGAAAATAAAGAAACGGAGGAGGAGGGAAGAGGTTGGTTTGGAGAGGAGCGAAAGAGCGAGCAAACGAGGCCGGTTGGAGGGGATTTGCGGAATGGCCGAGGTTGCTGGTGCCGTCGTGATAAAAAGTAAATGAGGAACAAAGGTCCCGCCTTTAGCGGGGCCGGGGGAGGAGGAGGGGTTGGAAAAATATATAGGGGCGGGAGAAGGGGAGAAGGAAAGTGGCGGTGAGAAGGAAGATTGAAGAGGGAGGGAGAAAGGGGACGGGAGGGTGGAGGAGGAAGAAGGAAACGGGAGTGGTCCCCCTCCCCCGCCCCCAGCCCCGACCGTCGGCAGACGTGCCGGGAATAATGCCGACGGAATTACACGGGTGGTGGCAGAGGGTGGGTAGAGAGGCGTGGGGGGAGGGAGGGGCGGTAGCTGCGTTAGCGGATCGACGAGGGCGGAAGAAGGGCAGGAAAATCGAGGAAAATTAATTGATAGAGCCTACACAGGTAATTAAGTTTTCAGAACGCCTTGCCTGCTGCCTCTTTTACTCGCCGCGCCACGTTTCTACTTTCGAATCGAACGCGCGCCACTCGTCATCCTCTTTTCTCGATCGTTTCTCACCCTCCCCTTCTCTCTCTCTCATCGTCTCCAGACGTTTCTCGTTCGACTCTTTACTCTCCAGCCCGGATACTTTCCCCATACTCCTCCTCTCTTCTTTTTCTCCCCTCTTTTCTTTCCTTTCCTCTCTTTCTTTCCCTCCCTCCTCTTCGTCGCCTAGCGATAAATCACGGGGCCGTTCATGAACGGTGCTCTCGATCGAACCGCTCTCTCTCTCTCTCTCTCTTTCACTCCCCTCGATTTTTATTGCTTCCCGTAGTCGCGATTTATTTCACTTCGTTACGCCGATATCGAAAGTTGTTTGCCGCCCTCGCCTCGACCGGCGGACATCCGAGGGGGATAGGGTCGGCGGATCATCCGAGAGGGGAGAGAGAGATAGGGAGAGAGAGATAGGGAGAGTAAAAATTTCGCGCGTTCCACGCCCACGCGACTATGGTATCTCCGGCCCGATGGTAATCTACGGCCCACGTAGGGAAGGGAGAAAGAAACGCTACTCGAACGAGCACGCGAGCTCCAACCGATACATCTTATCTTCATCTTCCTCCTCGGCCTTCTCTCCTCGTGCCCGCCTTTCGACCTCTGCCCACGGATCGGGGGCCGACCCAGCCACCCTGTCGATAACACTTTCCCCCCGACCGCTCGTCGACGATGTTCCATTTCCGCTTCGCGTGGTGCGCGAGTTTGCGCGCGCCCCCCTGCGTTCTGCCCGCGTCGGCATAATCGTTTGCGGCCAACCCCCTGTGCGCGAGTTGTGTACAGGTCGCGTCAAAAGTCGGGGACGGAAGGAAGGGTAACGAAGGATCCAGTTTCCGAATTTCGTATTATCGATGGACGCGACGGGATACTCTCAAATGGAAATAATCGTCGCTGTTCACATACAGATACAGATTTGTCGGATAGCTATATAAAACACATGATTTTAAATTGGCTATATATACTACCGGTTTTATGATTTTTAATTTTAGGAGCTTCCTTAATTTTATCGCCCCTGTTATCTTGAAAACTCGAATGATATCGTAAACTTGATTTTCAAATTTTTAAACGATTACTAGTATGATCCAGGTGGCGAGCTTCTCTTAAAATTATCATTATCGTCGCTCGAGAAGAGATATTAAACTCAGATTTCCAAATTTCCTTATCAAAGATCATATTAAAAAAAAAGATGTATCCTAAATAAATCTAAATAAATCCTAGAACGAATAGTAACATTTAATATCTTTCTTCCTTATCAAAACCCAAGCGTTAAAATCGGATCAAAAATCGACTTACCCCATCTTCGTTCTGATCATCGCGTCTGAAACGCGTTGTACGTGACGCGGACGGGCCGAAGAGGCGCGCATACGTTGCACGGTCCGCAAACGAGTTATACCAATTTGCCAATAATTGTTGCAGTTATGTTAATTCTCAATCAGTGGCGCCGCTCGCTTCGCATTCTCGCGTGCGTGTCATGCAAATTCGCCCTATACAATCTCGATTCTCTACGAGCGAGAAAAGCTAGGGAGGGAACGAGAGAAAATCATCGCGCTGTTGAAACGAGACGGGGATGTAGGCAAGAGAGAGAGAGAGACGAGAACAGAAGGGGAAAGAGAGAGACGAGAATATCGAACAATCGTGTATCAACGATTAAAGCAAACCCACCGGCGACGTTGATTATGGTCTGCCGGATTGATTTATCGCGTTCGCCGGCCCAGACCGCGCGTCCCAATGCCATCCTACCCGTTTCCGCTCCGAGCTTCGAGGCGAGCATCATCCTCCGCGAGAATTGATACCCGTGAAAAGCCTTGTACGGAGGAGGAGGAGGAGGAGGCTTTACAGCCGTTTTACGGCCCCGATTTCGCCTCTCGCGCCAAACACGTGCTACCTCGAGGCCGATAATATTCGACGTGGTGGAAAATTCGAGCGGGGAAAGGAAGGGTGAAGTTTACGAGGGGATAGTCGAAACGTCCCACGCGTTTTCTCGGCGATTCTCGTTCACGGAATTGGGGATTAAGAAAGGGTTCGATGGTATTTAAAATTTTAATGCCACGTGATTCTTTGTATTATTCGAGAGAAAGGAATTTTGTATTAATGAAAAAAAATTTTCCCAGATTTTTGGATTGAAGATCCGTTGTGGATGGGAGATCGGTTTGCTCTTCGAAGACAAAAGTATCTCGGCCCTATCTTCAACGTTTTCACGAAATTTCGTTCGTCTTCGGTCGATTGATCGCGGCCACAGGGAATCGTCCGACTCGTTTCACGATGGAATCCGGGTTATATTCCCCAAGCCGTATCGGGGAAAATCGGATTGCTGCGAAGGCAAGATTCGGGGAAGATGGTTGTTGGTCGTGTGTCGGCAATATCGAGAGACGTTTTGTAATCGCCAAGTTTGTTTTCTTGTCGGTGTGTAATGGGGATTGCGTGAGGATAGAACGATGTAGCGGGAACACGAAACCGATGATAAACCGATTGCTTTTGTTTCTTAGTTTCTTAGTATTATTGGCGTGTAATTTGTAAGAAAAATTCGTAGAAGAATAATTTTATTGCGAAAGATTAAATGAGCTATAAAAATCTATTAGAATTAGAAAAGTGGTATATTTTTTTTCCAGAAATAAACCTTAAGAAAAGACTCGTATTTATTATTAAAATATTTTGTTACAAATTTTCAAATTTTTTATAAATATGTATATACATAGAAACGAATTTTAATGTTTCGCAATATATTGAAATAAAAAAATTTTGTCGCGCGATACACTTTTCCTCTTTGATACAGTCATTGGAAAAAAAAAAAAAAGAAATATGAGCATTTTTGAACAAATTTAAAAATTAAAACGAATTAGTGACGAATTAAAAAAAATAAATAAACGAAAGCTTCCTTTTACGAAGAGATCTTCTAAATCGAATTTATCGTAGAAAGGGGAACGAATTGAATTGAAATGGAAATAGAAAAAATTGAACGCCTCGTTTATATGCGACAAGAATCAAAATAATGACACGATTGTGAAAACAGAGATTATTATTGACGCGATCGTATGCATATAAAGCATTTATCGTCTCGTCAAAAATTCACGTTTGACGGAGGAATTTGCCCATAAAATCCTATTGCTCTCTATTGAACGAAATCTTTTATAGCAATTATTACAATTAACGTATAATTTACGGATATCGATCAACCCGAATAATTCCTTTGAGATTAACTTAATTTTAATCGTAGCAGCTAGACTCTAAATTCCATCCATCTAATCACAATGATAATTGATATTAATCTTCTCGTTATATCATTTATCCATCGTTTCGTATGCTTTCGAACGCGTCAATTCAATTTTTTTCAACGGCATTTCCACTAATCTTTCACGAGTTCGCGACGAGCCATGCAGAAAACCTGCATGATTACATGCGACGGTAACCATATCTGTTCAGCAGCCGCAAGGGGAGCAAGTACAAATAACCTAACCCCTATTGAATTTACCCTCTTCGTTTGCTCCACCTGATTGCGATCTGCAACGATGACAAATCACTCCATGGTAAACATGATATTCGAAATTTTGACGCTTCGAGCATTGTCCATGGTATTTTCTAATTTTTTTTACAGGAGGGAGATGTCAATTCGTTGACCGATTCGATGAAAGATTAATTATCAATTAATATGCAACAACGATAGATAGAAAACAAGTACGGGTGAATTTTTTTGAAATTTTTGCACAATCGTATGGAATTGAAAAGAAAATCCCATTTTAACAATCCAAAAAAAAAAAGAAACAAAATATACAATCACAGGATTAAAATTATCATCTCCTTCTTATTCCATATTTTCCCCTCTCTTTCTATACTTTCTATTTCCAATTCATATCATCCCCCTTTACCTATTATCCAACTATTGACAGATATAATAAAAAAAATAACGAATAAAAATCGATTTATCGATTATTCTTCCTAATTTCCATTATTACGAAACGAAAAACGTGCGAAAAAAAGAAAAGGAGAGGACAAATCTCGAAAAAATTCTTACAACCGCATTAACGATAAAGAATTCTCAGGGAAGATCGATAAGACGAACCCCTTGTTTCTCGAAGGTCGCATCAATTCCCCGAGATATCGTGACAGAACAGAGAGAGAAGGAGGGTGAAGGAAGAAGGAGAAGGAGAAGAAAAAGACTTGGAAACGAGAAGTCTCGCGATGCTCGTTGCTTTCGCGATTTCCCATCTCACCCCAACCTAGTCGACGATCCGCACGGCACGAGGGATAGAGAAAGAGAAAGAGAGAGAGAGAGAAAGCTTCGAATATCCAGGTTTACTCCCCCATAAAAGTTTCATAGCCCCGTTGGCATATTCCACGTCCACACGTCGTTAATTTTAGAGAGCGCGGGGCGACACGCTTTATTTTTATCGACTGACCTCAACACGATCGTTAACCCCTCCCTCGCCCTCCGAGCGAGCCCGTTTTTCCAACTTCTATCGCTTTCGTGACGAGGGGGGACACGAGCGTCGTTCGACGATGACTATGACGGAACGTGACCGGGATGGGCTTCATTCTCTCCCTCTCTTTCCGCTCGACGCGTCGAAAATGCCAGCCCCGGATCTCCGACTGTTTCCGCTTTGACGGCCTCGTTAATGCGAGGATATTATCTCGCAAATTAAATTACTCGCGATCGGGTGGTCGCATTATTTAACGAGAATTTATCAAACGCGGACGCGGAGGGGCGCACGCGCCGCTAAAAGACGCGCTTCTCTCTCTCTTTCTCTCTTTCTCTCTCTGTTTCTCTCCGCGGCGAGAAGCGAAATAAATTATTAAACCCGGGTGTGTTCTCCACCGGCTTATTCGAGGCGGCTCCCCCTCCCCCCTGCTCGAATCAGACGAAACAATCGCGCGCGGCCGTTCCGTTCGTCTATTTGCATAATTATTGCGCGCCGCCCGTAGGAACGAACCGTAGGCTCGAATCCCGCGCCCAAATTAATGGCCGTGCACAACAGCCAACACACCGTCCGGAAATTCATTTTCGAAGAAGCTCGGCGCCGCGATAAACAGAGGACCTCGGATCACGATAATTACCGAAGCGACCCACCACCACCGCCAACTATCCGCGTTCCATCGTGTGGCGTACACGTATTTATTTGTCGCGCGGGATCGAGCAATTAAACGTTAAAATGATAACCGAGCAGCCCGCTCGTCGCTTGTAATTACGACCATTTGCATAGGGACAGGAGGGGGAGGGGAGGGACTTATCGTCGCATCGCGCGGTGTCGTTAACGATCCTATCTTCCCTTCCACCTGTGAAATCCTCTCCTCCTCCTCCTCCTCTGCTTGGTTCCGCTTGGCCGGGAAAAAAAACGATAGCCCGAAGACGGTACGATAAAAAAAGAGAGAAAGGAAATACGCGCGTACGTTTTTTTAAAATATATATTTTCCGGGAAGGGGAATAAAAAAATGACGAAAAAGCGGAGGGGGAAGGGGATGGGGGAAAGGAAAATAAAAAAGAGGAATGAAAATAGCAAACGACACGGGATAAGGGGGAAGGGGGAGGGGGAATTTTTGTTTACCGTTCGAAAGCTCATAACACGACAGCGGAAACCGCCGCTGTAACCGACGGACACGATCAAAGGGCGGACGGGCGCGGACGGGCAATGACGACGACGAGGTCGACGACAACAACAACGAGCAGGACAACGAGGACGACGACGAGCAGGATGGATCGCCGACAGGGGATGATCGCGATTCACTCGGTTGACGTGGACGTCGATGGTGGGCGTGTCGGCCGTGGGATGGCAACGTGTCAATTTCGAGGAAACAGGTGCTCGACGCCTCTGTGACAGCATGTTCGAGTTCTACGCGCGCGGAAGGGGGGAGGGGAGGGCAGGCGGGTGATCCAGTATCTCGCGCGCGCGAAAGAGAGAGGGAGAGAGAAAGTACCGACGCGGCCTGCCACTGTATACCACACCACTCACTCACTCACCCCCACTGTGCATTTCCGTCTGTGCCTCGTCTGTTATCCCATTCCACGTGTATATACATCTCTCTCTCCCTCTCTCTTTCTCTTTCCTCCATCGCTCTTCCTCCTTCACGCGTGTACGTCCATGCTGCGACGCTTGTATATCTATATATGTGTGTATGTGTATACGTGTGTAAGTCCAGGGATGGGAGTAGGGAGTGACACGAGATCGCGTGTTGAACATACACACAGTTAACGCCGCGCTCAGGCGCGGGCTTGGACGGAGAGGGGGGGTAATGTCGGCTTGCCGGATGTTGGCAAGGGTTGGTAATAGGCCACCGCGCCAACCCTACTCGGCTTCCACGCTTACGGTTTCTCGTTGCTACGAGAGGAGAGGAGAGTAGAGCAACTCTATCTATCTCTATCTATCTCTCTTCTCTCTTATTCTCTCCCCGGCTGCGCCCGCGTGATTGTATCAACAGCCTCATCAGGCTCATCCCCTCCCTCTCCAGAACCCCTTGTTCTAACCCCTACCCCGCTAGTCCAACTCGTGCTACACCCGCTCTCTCTCTCTCTCTCTTTCTCTTTCTCTGTCTGCGCAACTAGCGCGACTCTCGACCGCCACCTTACCTTCTCCGCCTCACCCTCTAACCCCCGGAATTTAACCTCGGTGAACACCGACAGTCAGCCAACCAGCAAACCAACCACGTCGCGCGACGATTATTAATTACTGTCAAGCTGGCCGCCTTCGTGGCAAGGATCACTGGTTCTCTCCACTCCCTCCCCTCCCTCAGTGACAGTGGATAATGAACTTCGCCCTCGTTTCCAAGATCCACCCTCGAACGGGACCGGGCGAGAAGAAGATGGGTTATCCGTATCCGAGATGCTTTTCGCGCGTGCGAGCTTCTTTTAAATCTTTAGCATTTTTTGTTCTTCTGTTTCTCACGTGTATTTTGTATCTTTTTCTTTCTCTCTCTCTCTCTCTCTCTCTGTCTCTCGATCGATAGACATTCGTTTCTCGAAATCGATGTGTTTGTTTTTTAAATCGAACAATACAATTATAAAGATCGATACGACAAAGAAATCGAATTTTGTTCAAAAAAACTGATCCGAAAAATAAAATCAATTCTTCCTAAAGAAAAAAAGGCCAAGAAAAATCACTTTTTTTTCTGGAAGGGAAAAAATTTACGATAAGCCCGTTGCAAATCCCGAGAACAACGAGATCCAAAGTCGCGAGGCGGATCACCGCCTCGAGGAGGGAGAGAAAAAAAAAAAAAAAGAATTCAAACTGCCTGGGCTCTGGATATATACACGAGGGGCTCAAGGATGATGATCCACGATAGGCGGCCGATAGCCCCTCTCTCTCTCTCTCTCTTTCTCTCATTCTCTAAAGCCGATCCGCCGATAAAGGTCGGAATTAAAAATTCATTGGAACACGCGAGGCGCGATTTCGATCGCGGAAAGTGCACGGCGAGTATGGTGTGCGCCTACGGCTTTACGTGGCGTCACTATGGAATTAAGAAAACATGACTCGACGACCACCCCTCTCGTTCCGTTTAATGCGATTGGCCGCCGAGGGGAGAGCGCGCATCGAGGGTGTGCACACGGGGAGTGGAAAAGGGCCACGTGTTTGCGGATGCGGCAAACTGGGGAGGGAGGGGCCGAGGAAGGTAATGGATACGTGAACTGGTCGCGCTATACATTTGATTTTCAAGGGGTTTCCTCCTCCTCCCTCTGGCTGGCAGGGGACGTCCAAGGGATGGAGATTCACTTTCTATTTTGTCACGGTGACTTCTCTCCCGGAAACTGCACCCTCGTAGCGTTTGCTCTTTCCTATCCTTTTCCTTCGAAGAGAGGAGCAATTGGACACAAGTGTTTCTCGAGGGTGATCCATGAGTATAGATGTATTTATGTATAGTGGTGGATCCCGAAAAAGTGTTACGTAAAATCGAAACATTCGACACGTAAGTAATCGAAACACTTGTGTATCGTAAAATTACTTTATAAGATAACTTAATAATACACAATTGCAATTTCCCCGATAAGGATATATGTTTGAAATTTTAAAAATCTCTACCGATTATTGTAACGTTTGTGTTCTAATCCAAACATCTCTTCGTTTGTTGTTTCGTTTCGTTAAAATTCTATCATATCCACACAAACTAACTATATATGTATATATATATATACATACGCACGAATTTAATCTAATTCCAACGAATCCACGTTCGACCCGATATCAGCAGATTTACGAAAAATCAATTTAAAAGAATCCCCGGGCGCAAAAACTGATACCTGTTATATAACACGGCACCGCGTGGCCCCTCATTAACGGCGCGATCCATTAAAATAATTAATTAAAATAACGCAACGAATCGGGCGTTTCGAACGATTCGGCAAACATCGGGCAAATTAATATCAAATGTAAACATTACAACGCGAGCCGGGGTCGATGCGCACCCTCGAGCACGTACACCACTCTCGAGTCGTAGCAGCACCCCACCACCCACAATCGCAACGCGATCCCCTGAATTTTATCGCACCCTCCTCCCCCTACACGCTCCTTCTCTCCGCGCCCAGATATGTATCCGACCGAACCGCGACCATGCACGAGGGGATGGGAGGGAGAACCTCTCCCCTCCCCATCTGAAAAGCGGAAATGGCCGCAGCGCGACAAATTGCCCGACGATTGGCGCCCCCCTCCCTCTCCCCCGCCTCTCTCCGTCGAACGAGCGAGGGTTCGAGAGCGGGACAAGCTTTCGAGCTTCCGTTCGTGCCTCGACTCATTAATTTCCACGCCAGGCATAACCGAAGAGGCCTCCCTCCTCCTTCTCCTCCCTCGAAAGCGAAAGAAAATACGTGGCTATGCGAAAAGGAAGGGAAGGAAAGGAGAGGGAGGAAGGAGCGAGAATCGCCCCCTCGGAAAACGGCACGAGCGCGAATGATAATTAACGGTAAATTACTTTCCTGAACAGGGAAGGAAGGGAGGGAGAGGAAGGGGTACATTAGGCAACGGGTCGTTGTTGATCCGTGCCGGCGTCGATGGTGGGTGGGTCTGGTTATAATAATAAACCGAAGAGACGCGAACTTTAATTAAAAAGTAAACTGGGAACTGGCTGGCTGCGGGGAGAGGGGTGTATCGCGATAATTCCTTTCGATCCCGATCTTTTGAGCGCGATTTTCCACAACGCGACGATGTTGGAAAATTTTAAGATTATTCTCGATTCTTTCAAGAAAGATGCGGTAAGATGATCTGGGATAATTAATCGACGTGCGATATTGTGAAGGGATATTTATCTAAGTTACGAAATATATTTTCGTGTATAATTTTACTCGATTGGAAAAATTTATCCGTAGCATGGTATTATTCATTCGATTCGAAAGGAAACGATTGGACGTACGGTGGATTGGATCGAAACGAAGGAAAAATCGAAGGGAAATTCTGGGGGATTATTCCGTTTCGACGGGATAGAGATCGAGCTTTTTAGACAATAATTTACCTCGTTGATTCGGTGGATATCGGGAGGAGGGGTCGCGGCTCGTAGCACCGTGAAAAAAAAAAAAAAAAAAAAAGGAAAAATACGAAAGGATACGAGAGGAAATCGAGTATATATATAGGGCGGAACTCGATAAACCTGGCCAATGGATCGCCTCGAACGACGATTTAACGACGTCTCTCGGTTCGTGCACGTGTGTCTACGCGTACATATTTTCCCTAACGCTCCCCCTCCCTTCTTTTTATTACTCGAATCCGCGTTTATCGGCGCGTATACCCGGCTCGAGAGTGTATTATTGCACCGCCTCTTCCGATAGGAACGATCCATACCCGACAATATTGACTAATTCACCCGTTTCGAGTCGTGTCCTTAAATTTTACGAGATCGCGCGCCCGCGTTCGCATTAAATTGAAATCGGCCGACTGAATTAATTCGATCGATTCGAGTGGATTCCGGCCAACGCTTGTCGCGTCGATAACGGCGGAAAAACGAGCTCGTCGAACGTAAAAGGCTCTCGTTAATGAACGTTCACGGGGGACGCAATAAAACGCGGGGATATTTGATGAAAAGGAACGAGAGAGAAAAAGAGAAATAGAGAGAGAGAGAGAGAGAAAAAGGAATAAGGAAGAAAAGAGAGAGATGATTTTTGGAAGAAGAGATTAAAGTGTTATATCGCGGCAAAGGATGGAATTTTTTTCGTCATGTTGTTTTCGCGAGAAGAAAATCGGGAAAACAACCGCAATCCAGAGGCGATATTTCGCCACGAAATTCCGAAATGCGCTCGGTCGTTGCATGCAACTTCCGCCCGCCTCGTTCGTCCGTTTCCTATTTACTTTTACAATAGCTGGCGGCTAGCTAGCGCGTGTTTTATCGCGGAGGGTATCCGTCGCCGTGCGCGACATTCCGATCGGCCGATATATATACCATATCGAACGAAAATTCTTCTGAATAATTCACCGTCCGTATCAGGATTCCTCGCCCTCGCCGCGTCGCTCGATTGTCTCCCCGTAAATGCATCGAATCGAAGCAGAATTCCGTGAAGAACGAAAAGAAAAAGAACGAGGGAAGAGAAGAGCGTAGAAAGAGAGAGAGAAAGGAGAGGAGGGGAAGGAAAGAGAAGAAAGCCGAGATTCAGTCGCGGTCGATGCGATTTATTTTCCACCTAGACTGTACCTCTCCCTCGTCCTCCCAGCCCTCACTTTGCCACTATGGTGCACGAGGTAATGAAGTGGCAACACGGCGTTTCCAGGGATCGAGAACGGGGGTGAGATTGATACCTCCAGTCACGTCGAGCGGCGAGGAGGGGATGAGGTGTCGAGAAACCGGATCGACGACGTAGGGGAGCGAAGTGGAAGGAGGGAGGAACTGGAAGAGGTAGAGCCGTCGGGGGCGAGAGAGAGAGAGAGAGAGAGACGCGAGAAAGGAGGGGTGAGGGTGATATGAACGTCGAGGCGAGGGTGGGGCTAGAGATGGATCGCAAGAAAGGCTCGAGAGTGGCTTTGCTCTCGTCTCGAGGGTTGAAAACGTTTCGCTCGGTTAGATACGCCGTATCTTAGCGTGGCTGCCACGACTTCCGCGCACTAATTAAAGAAATTAGGGAAGGAGGGATAAATTTTTGCACCCCTTTCGGATCTCGGCCCGCGCCGTGGAGACACCGTGGAAAGAGAGACGGCTTCTTTCTTTTATTACCGTTAACCTAATTGAAACGAGTGGCGCCGCGAGAAACGAGTGGAGCCGAATCGGTTCCAAGATCCAATCGCGACCGGAATGCACGAAGAGGTCTCCGTGTTTTTATCCGTTTTATCTTATTTCTCGCTTTTTTTCAACATTTTTCTCCCCCCTTCTCTTCCTATTTCCTCTCTTTTCTTTTCTCTCCCCTCCCCTTTGCCCATCTTCTTTTCATTTCGACGACGATCTCGCTCGATCTCCAATTATGACGAACGACGTCGAGGATATAATTAGTCGTAATGACCCGGTTTTCGTGCTAATTGCCCCGTGTTATCTATCCTTGGGAAAGGGTCGTGAAAGAGCGTAAAGAGACGATAAAGAAAGAAACGTCTGGATCGGAGCCGTGATCACGAGAGAAAGATCGGGATATATCTTTCTGTTCCGCGCGAAACCGTGCCTCGATGTCTGGTCGGACTGTACACGGATCTGCACAGATTTAAGATACCTAATTAGTTTATCTGGGAATAATCTTGTACAGTTAACGCGGCGCCAACAGAGACGCCAAGAGAGGGGAAAGATAGGGGCGAGAGTGGAACGAGAACCACCCTCTCGTCTAACTAAATTCTAATTAAGCGAACCTCCTCTGGAGAAACTGCTCGCCCCTTTCCCCCTTGTACACGCCTTTGCTTACGTGTTATGTCTGCCAAGTGTATCCGCTATCTACAGTCTACGATGTAATCCATGCGCCGGGTATAAACTGAATAACAGATGAACGAACTTGTACCTAATCGTTGGGGGAGGAAAAGTTTCTCAATTATAGGAAACGACGAGATTTATTCTACCTTGGCCGGGGCCAGGGGAGGGGGGGGGGTTCAAATATGCATGCCGGCAAGCAAACTATTAGGCGTTTTAACTCTCTTTGAAAACTTCTTTTTGAGAACGCTTATAAGCCTTTGGGGGATGCTACGCTCGATAAGATCTTCTTTTCGAACGAATATTTTTCCCTACGTACAAACTGCACCAAACTTTTCCGCCCAACTTTCACGTAGTTACGTATTTTTCAAACAATTTCTTCTCTTCGGGGAAGAAGTAAAAATATTCTTAATAAAAAAACCCGTGATTATTTTTCATTTACAAAAATTTCGGTTGAAAAAAACGTTACTACGTTATCCGTTTTATAACAACAATTTTATTTTCGCGAATAAGAGGAGAACGAAGATCGTGATTTTATCGATTATTCCTTTTTACATTTCGCAAACAAAAACGTGTAATAAAAAAAAAAAATCCTAAGCCGAGGGAAGCGAGAGGGGAGAAGAGAAATTTTTGCAAAAACACGAAGCCTAAAATTAACGTCGAATGGAAAAGCCTACGAATAATAAAACGAATCAACCGTTTATTTTAAAAACGATTAAAGAATCATTCCCTGGGAAGGCAAGACGTATTTTCGCGGCGAATTCCGTTGTTCGTTACTTTGTCTTTCTCTCTCTATCTCTATCTCTTTTTTTTTTTATTAATATTTCAAGCACATCAGCCGACGTCGCTGAGCCGCATTTAGGCGGGAGTGCTCGAACTTGACGAGTTCGAAGCTTGAAAACTTGTGGAGGGTTGGGAGTCGAGGGCGGAAGCGCGGACGAGAGGGGGGGGCCACGGCCGCAAATGAATTTTTTCCGAGCAAACGAATCCTCGAGTGCACTCGACGCGGCTGCCTACACATAATGCCAAGCACCCTTCCGCTCTGAAGAGGATGTTAAAGGACTCTAGAACGTGACAATGGCAGCCGCGGTGATTCGCAGTAGCGGCAATCATTGCTTCCTAACGTGTATCGCATCGAGTGGCTGCGATCCGCTCGAAACCGTATCGGTTCTGCGTTTCCTTCCTACGCTTCCCCCCTCCCTTCCCTTTAATTCTCATTCCCGATTTTTGATTTGTAACGAACGAGGGAACTTATTCACGTTTATTAAAAAAAATATATATATATCAACAACAAGAGTAAATAATTGAAATATTGCAAAATGATCATTAGGAGGTTTGATCGTTAAAGAATGTTTTTGAAAAAATAAAAAAAAATAGTATTCAAGATTTATTTGAGACTATTTGATTCTGAAATTTGCCTCTTTTCTTGCACATAATATTTAATACCATTTTACTATCTTTATATTTCAAATTATTAATTTACTGTAAAATAAGAAGTGAGATATGAAAGGGATTTTTGTTAATATTTAATCAGAAATTTTATGTGCAAGAAAAGATTTAATAAAAATATTCATAGGTATAAGAAACGTCTATCTTCACATTCTTTAAGAATCATTATGTTCTACATGTTACAACCAGTCATCTAAATCGATTCGGATTTTCCATCTTATATGATTGAATGACTGGAAGAATAAAAATATATGTGTGACTCACCATTAGATGCGAAGGACATCGTCATGCTGCTAGAAGAAATCAAGATGTAAACACAGGTGAAGAGATTGGGAAATATCTGTAACAAAACATGAAACATTATAATTTAACAATATTAATTTAAAAATTTTTATTTAAGAATTTGAAATTCTATTAATAATGATAATAATTATAACTCGAATATAAAAATTTAAATATAAAAGATTGAAAATCTAATCATTTTGACGTAAGAATAACTAAAAACTAGCATAACGCAAAAGATAATTACCTTTTCGAGCAGACGATCGCTTCATTTTCTTGAAACACTGATTCTAATATGTATCGAAAACGAATATTTAAGAAAAAATAAAAAACTATCGACACAATTGTTCAAGTTATATCTAATCGACGAACACTGACTCGAATTTTACAAAAAACGTATAATTAATTTTAATTATAGAACAATTATACATTAAAAACGTTTTAAAAAATACTGTTACGAAGCAAACACTGACTCTACTAATCGCATTGCACGCGATCACAAAAATTTTTAAAAGTAAATTATCTGATTGACCGTTGTGGCGTCCATATTGATAAGTTATTTCATTAATTAGCTATTAATTTTCGCGAAAAATAATGAAATAAATATATAGAATATATTTAAACATAAAATTAGAACCGAATGTGTTAAAGCGAAAAAATAATTACGCAAAAATTTCAGTTTAGAAACTCATGATACGAACTACGAACAATTCTAACCTAAAAAAACGTAAAATAAATCGATGAAGAAAAAATTAAATATTCCACAAAATATATTCGATAAAATTATTCAATAAACGCGTATTAATTAAATAATAATATATTTAGAAAAAGTAAAAAATATCTATAGATTAAAATAATACGTAATACGCAATAGATTACTCATGTATCGAAAGTAGTCCGAACGCTACGAGTTTCAACGATAAAGTGACGCCTCGTACAACGATTTCACCTTAGCGATTACAAATTCAAAACAAAATTTGTCGACGGCTTAATCGTCGTATGTCGAATGTATACAAACGAATTTCTAATTTCTTAGTAAGAATTATTCTAAGAAATATTATCGACTCGAGTGTGTCATCAAAACAAATACGGAATATATTGAACATTCGAATAAAACAGACGCAATAGAGAACACGTGTAAGTATATATATTTAAAATAAAATATTATAAAAATCTATTCTTTATTATAATTATCACTGATTTTATAATTATATTTTTTGTTAAAATAAATAAAATCTTACGATATTTTTAACAAAATTATGGATTATTTCGCAATTATCATGCATAATCATGCATAATCATGCATAACCATACATAACCATGCATAACCATGCATAACCTATTACGTCTTGGAAGTCATTCGAATGATCAAACGATAATTTACACAAATAAAAATTAAAACTGTGAAAGAAATGTATAAAATTAAAAGAATATTAAAATAAAACAACAATTGAATTAAATTTGGACACACAATTTGTATATAAATTATCTATAGCTACGTACATCAAATTGAAGAGCAACGTGAAACGATAAAAGAGTTCAAAAACTATTCAATTTTGATATATTTCTACTTAATAAATGATTAAACACACGCACATTAATCGAATAATTGCACTCGAAATAGATAAAGTATAAATTTTAATATTAATTTCACGTAATTATGCACAGATTTCGGTGTAACGCGTATTTCACCGCGATTTTCGACAATAGACTGACGCCATATTTTCCGATTCGTTTTCGCTAGACTCTAGCGACGTTCTAATTGGTTGAAACAATATGGTTCCTTATTGACTTAAACCGCGCGAAAATTAAAGTGTTATATAATACTTCAATTAGAATCCTGAATAATATTGAAATATTAATAAATAATTATTAAATAATTATTATTCAATTTTATTATTAAATAATTATTATTCAATAAATAATTATTAAATAATTATTTATTGAATAATTTGCATAATATATAATTATATATATATAATTTTATTATATATAATTATATATAATGTATAATTAATCGTAAAAAAAAAATCGTAAAAAATACGTGTTTTTTCTTTACAGCAATTGGCTTTTTATAAAATTATAAATTATTTACTATGAAGGATAAATCATTCAATCGAAATTGAAAAAAGTTTACAGCAATTCTTAATGCTGTAGGAGTCATTTTGAAGATACATTACAGATTTGAGATTAAACGCAATGGAGGAACGGAACTTCCTTTCCTCTCTTGATCTTTCTTTCCAACGTTCCGTCGAATTTGCGGTTTTTGCCAAGAATTTACCCAAGAACCGTCTCGAAATTTCTTTCCCCGTTTATTTCCTTATTCCGTAACGTTTCGTTTCATTTTCCTTGTGATTTTAATCGACACGGGATTCGATGTAACGAACCGGTAAGACGCGATAAAATGCATCGGCAAATTTCTCGTAGAAATCGTGCGGCGCGACGGCAACTCACGTATTTGAGGAGGAAAATTAAAAACAAACAACGTAGGCAACACGGGTTTGTGTGTACTTGCACATCAATTTCGAGCTGATTCGGCCGCGCACTGCGCAATAACTCTCTGGGTAGATACAAATTGCTATCGAACGCGTATCAGTTCGCCGCCCTCGATCATTTGACTAACAATAAACCACCGGCACGAAGTGTCCGCGATATTTGATCTTTTTCTCGCGCGCCGTTCAAACCAACGCGAAATAAATAACAGCTGTTTTGTTGCCAGACCGATGCAATATTCCGATCTTATCAAAAATTATCGAATTTAAACAAAAAATAAATATAAAAAAAAAATATCAAGAAATAAACGATATTTGGTGGGGAAAAACAGGGTTTCTTTATTTATAAACTTTATTTATAGATTATTTTATAGTATATATGTAATTATAATATGTACATAAAATATGAAAGAAATTGTAAAAATTATTATTTCCTGATTCATAATCGAATTTTGTTTTTTTTTGTATAATATAATTATGAAATTCGAAAATAATTTAATAATGAAGAAAATGTTTTCTTTGTGATATATGAATACATTTTTAAAATATAAATTTAATAAATTCTTAATGAATTTTTTTAATAAACATTATTAATACTAAATTATAATATTGAAAATATTAAATGTTTTAAAAATTTAATTTGAAGTAAGGATAATAGGAAAATATAAGGTAAAATCTCTTTTCAACCTATTCCAACCGTTCATGCATTAATTATCCTATATCTACTGTAACATCATTATCTATCCATATTAGAATTAACATCTCCAAATTAAAATTATTTTTTTTGATAGAGAAGAAAGTGATAATATAGATATCTAGAATCTTATTCTGTTTTTAAAACAATTTTTACAATAAAATATTTAAATCAAGGCAAGATTTATATATAAAGATACAAAAACCTTTTATATATCAAAAATATTTATAATATTTTATAAATCATACTATTATTAATTAAATTGCACTGCATAACAATAAGAACTTTGCTAATAAAATAAAATATTTTACAAGAAAATTTACAAAACATTAAGTAATGTGATCATAAAATTATCAAGAAGAAATCTACCTAACCTATACCTCGTTAATTCACAAATATCGTTCACAAATATTAATTGGTAAATTATTATGCAACAGGGATTCAATATTATCACTATTTCCTCTAATATTCTGACCACAGCAACGCGTACATAACCTATATTACAATTCTACCGCAAAACGCATATAAGCTTTGTCCCTTTCTCACCTAAAAGATTGTTAAACGTCAACGAATCGGAAATGCGCGAGAATTATCGCCTCTTCGTCGGTCTCGGGATGTCTTTACGAATTCCGTGGATTCTGACGCGCGCAACGCGTGCCGCGTAGCTCAACGATTTTCGCATATTACTCGTCGCTCGAAATCCATCGAGTTTCGACGAACCGCAAAAATCCCGAGCTCCCCAAGTCGAATCTAACCCCGTCCCGAGGATAGATTCCCCACATCGTTCATTCGTATACACAATACTCTCATGTCAACCGGTGATCTGACGAGCGACAAAAACGATTTCATCGAGTGTTACAAACATGAAAAGATCGATAAGCTTGAAAACTTCCATAACCTCTCCGGAGATCGATTTCACGCCATACCACACGAATCTTTGCCTCGATCGCTTTTCATTCTCTCTCTTCTCTGTCTTCTTTTTGTCTATCAATCTCCTCTTTGTTTGCGGTACATTGCACTACAGTTTCAAGGTTCACTGAATTTCACGGGGAATTGAAATATTCATACACATGGGTTTGAAACTCGCGATTCTTCGACGAAGATTCGTCAAGAGGTACGAGCGCCCTCTAATACGGTCGACCATGCGCATACACGTGTGCGCAGCTACGAGATAAAGGCGAATGCATATGCAACCCCGGTCTATAACCACGGTTATACGTGTCGGTCGGATTTGCATATTATTTCGAAATCCGTGAATACGGGACATGGCAGTGATTTTCATTCCCGTATGGCCCTCTCGCGGATTCGTTGCTTGTGCAGATACCATATACGAGGATCCTGACTCGAGGAAACTGTTAATGAGAACGGAACCGAACGTGGAGATTCCATACCTTCGCTGAATCTTTGAGAGATGCCAGAAAAGGATGCCGCGTTCTACGAAGCCGTTGGATGACATAAATAATTCGACGGTTACTTAACACTTTATTAGCGAAAGTTGCGTATGCGTACAACGTATTATACAACGTGCATTTTTTGTAAAATATGGTTGATGTAGAAATTTATATATATATATATATATATATATATATATATATATTAATAAGATAGCATTCCTTTTTTTATACTGTATTGATGATATATACAATAATAATTTGTGACATTAATAGCTTTATTTTTAAAAAATCGAATTTTATGATATATTGTAAGTATATTGTAAGTACTTATAAGATAAAACAAGAAAAATATTTTGAAGTTTTTACAACAACAAATAATTATAATAACAAATTGTTATTGTTATTAATCAATTTTTAATAAAAAATAGTGAATAGAAATGTTGCTAAAAATTTTATATTTGGAATAGTATTATACGTATAATTTATTCAAATTTATTAATTTTACAATGCTAAAAGTATCCAAAAATTATAATAATAAAAGTGTAATTATATTTTTAACCTGTCCTTTTTATTAATTTTGTTGGTACAAACAATTTTAACTTAAAATATATCTATCATTATTTCAAAAGGATGATTGCAATTTTAGTTCGAAATTTCTGGCAACATTGTTTATCATACATCGTATTGTTCAAATTGAAAACACTGTTTATAATATTTTGAAAGTTGTTAATTATTCGAAACATCGTATATTGTATAATACTTTGTACAGCTGCTGTAAAAAACTTTTATTCGTTGTAAAACAACGAAGTTATAAACATTATAATTAAGGAAGCGTGAATTATTTAACATAAATTTTTTATTTTTACATCCTTTTACAAACTTTTATATATTTCGAAGAGTTGACACTATATGCCGTGTATGCAGTATCCACCTCCTTAAATTACCGTGCTAGGTAGCGCATTACGCAAGCAAGACCGAGCAAATAACGAGCCTTACGATCAAGCGATCGGATAAGGGGCGAGAGAGAATTCGAGGCGGGCATTTTAATCATCGCTATAAACGATGTAACGCCTGCGAATTACACGTTTCGCTTTGCAATACGGGGAAACGCGTTTCGCGCTCAAAATTACGGACACGCTTGGACGAAAATGAATTCACCCGCGTTACGTAACGATCGACGATTGAATGAGTACCTTGTACTTTCACGCGCGCGCTTGTCATTATCGTTCCCGCAAATATTAACCTCTGTCTCTCTCTCTCTCTGCTTTTCCCTTTTTCTTTTCGTTTTGTCCCGATAACGTTTACCAGCCACGTATTACGGTCTTAAATAAGCAAGATTAGAGGCGAACACTCCTAGCTATTCCCATTTGGAAAAGTATCGTAAAAAGAATGGAAAAGAGAAAGAAAGGAAATATCGGTAAAGATCGTGTTGGTTTACGATCTGGATACACGGAATTTCGCCTGTCCGCGGTTCTAATAAACAGACTTGATTGCGTGTAAGCGATAAAAATCGTACAACGGGGAACGAGATGATTTTTCTTTTTTTTTTTCGTGTGAAAAAATAAATTGGAAATGCGGAGAACTCTTTTATACAATTATTTATTTTCGCGAAAATTGATTAAGAAATTTGCGGTGTTGGTGTGCAGTTCTAACTATTAACTGGATTTCATGCTGTTCCATGTATGTACACAAATATGAATTGGTGTGTTCCTATTTGATTTACGATTTATAAACATTGCGTCGGTGGTATTAATGGCAAGGTATGTAGAAACGCATAGCATGTTCAAACGCTTTGTTGTTTGTTGATTCTATTACTAACTGCGTAGAAGAAATATTTTTCTGCTTTTGATACTTCCCCGTGAAAAATCATCTCAATTCGCGAACTCGACGAACAGAGTTAATCTAACTCGCTCATTTTTAGATGAACACGTCATAATTACAAACGCGAACGTTGCAACGTCATCTCTTCCCAAGGATTCGAAGCGTATATACACGTTCCGGTAAATTTGGATTAATGCGCGTGGTGAACTCGAGTTTGTCAGCACCGTGATGTACACCTATGGAAAAGATTTTCCGCGACCTGTAACGCATTGGCCGCGAACACGGACGAAGACCATAACGGTACAGCGATAATGAGTCATTAATGTGCGAGATACTTGCACACGGCCGGGAGGCTTCGTCCTGTGGAATGCAAGCGCGCGGATTGATTATCTCGAGCTGTTACAGTCACCTGCAGGCGTACACGATGTTTATAACTTGTACGTGACTGGCATACGTGTAAGCATTACGCCAAAGGTAATTAGGGATGTCGGAATGAGGAATTATCCAAGACAAATATTTATGTCGTCGATAAAATTCGCGGGATCACGTTCATCTAACGATTGACGCGCGATTCGCTAACTGATGATAAATAGAGAGAACGGAAAAATATTCACCATATTCTATCAAGTCAAGTTTAGATATTTTTGCCCGATTCATTTCTAGTTACGCATTTTTTAAAATTATACACATTGCACAAGTTTAAAGTTTCTCACTTTACCGCATTTCTCGCGAAACATCGCAACACGCCATATTGCCGTAATTCGATTTTAACCAAACATAACCTTCTTGATCATTAACCTCTCGGTTTTTCTTACATTCCAATACATCAACAGTTGTACACGGTATTTTATACCTTCTTTAGCTTTATATATTTCCACAATCTTCCATCGTATCTTCCACCTACGCGATCATCTCACAAACTCGCAATTACACGTACACACACACATCAACTCTCAGCATGCAATCAGTAAATTCATTGCACAGATATTCCCATTCCGTCTAACAATCCAGAAACTAATGCGCGTTTTCTCGCTTCGAGACTAACGATCCCGCGATCGTGCAAAAACCACTTCAAGCCTCTTTTACCTCGTACCACCTCGCCTAACCTCCATACTAGTGTTCGTTAATTTCGATCGACTGGCGAGAAGTTGGTTCACGGTCGATAAAGTACATCGAAAGGAAAGAAACATGGCGGAGGCAGCTCAAACGGGCGGGAAAAACGAAAAAGAAAAGTAAGTAAAGTTAGCTTTCGAAATTTATGCGATGCGTTGACTCATTATCGGCATGTGAACAAATGAAAATCATCGCCATTTATCGTAATGCGAAGGTGGGATTTCCTATAAGCGTATCCAATATATTTATATCGATAAATACAATGCAAAAATATATACGTATACTATATATACTGTTTCGATACTATATTCTCATTACATTATTTTCTTTTATTTCCATACTATTTAATCTTCGCAATTTTTAGGTTAAGATGAAATCTTAAAAAAAAAAAAAAACATTTTAACGCGATTTATTTTTAAAAAATTTTTGCAAAAATATTCACTTTCACGTTTATATTATTCATTTTTCATTCTTTGTCGAATCGAATACCCATTGTTTTTCACGCGTTAGAAAAATCTTTAACAAAGAAAACATTTCCATTAACGGAAGTGGCGGTGAAGAAGCCGAATCCTCTCGTGGTGGAAGGGCGCGAACACGCGTCACGATTTCAAACAGCGCAAAATTACAAAGCGGCCACGTCCGTGACGGGCGAAATTAAAAATTGAATTCCTGAGTCGGAGCAGGGGGAGGACGCTTTAACACGAGAACGCGTCCCGACGGCCGCGTTTCCGGTGCGGTGCGGTGTGCTTCCTCTGAGCGAGAGACCACGTCGCTTGCGCGGTTTTAATTAACCAAATTTTCCCCTACGTTTTTGCGACCGCGACTGTAGGCAATAAACATGTGGAAGTCGCGTAACATCGCGCAACAGGAAGCCCGGCCGTGCGCGCTTCGCGAATTTATGCGCGCGCCGCTGCAAAGGAAATGCGGTCTAATTCGTCGTTAACGAGCGCGAATTTCAAAAAGAGAAAGTTCAAGTTCATTCTAACGCGATACGCTAAATGTCGTAAAAATATTATCTCCTCAACGGATAATAAATTATTTATCTTATATCAGGAAATTTTTAAAAGAAATAATTTTGAAAATGTATTCAATTACGAAAGAATCCAATATTCAATATTATAATATATGTTAATAACATGTAAATTTATATATATTTTTATGTACAGAAGAAAATTATTTCTTGAACGTAAAGTAAAATAATGGATGGAAGGAACAAAAAATCCAAGAATAAACATGGAATATCATAATCAGTCTGCGTTAGCAAAAAAATTGCCTAGAATCCAGTTCGATCGTGTTGCGGAAATTTCATCGTTCTGCTCGAATTGCTCGCTGTATTAAAACATCGGCAAAAACGTTATCACGCTGCATTGCTATATACAATATTCTCCCCATTATAATTCCCTCAACTGTATAACTACTCGTTTTTATCAATGTTGTAAAGAAAAAAAAAAAAGAAACGAAAGGAAAAAAAATAAAGAAGAAAAAGAAATTGCAACGACGAGTAAGAGGCTAGCGTTAGATCAAGATCCCTCGGATTCGACGGATCGAGAGGATTACAATCTCGAGTACGTGGTTAAAGTATTTTTTTTATAGGCACACAGGCTCGTTACGGGCGTGTTGGTAATTCGACGGGTAAATTGTCCCGGCGAAACAGACTTAAACTGCGTCTAATAGAGAGTCGCCATTACGAACGAATTGCGAGTCCGTCGTTACGGTTAAGAGTGCAAGAGAGCAGTTTCGGTGGCCGAGGGGCGATAATTCGCAAATAGCCCGGTCACAATGAAACGTGCTCGTCCATCCATGAACCAAACCACTCGTACGCCACTCTAGAATCGAGTGCGGTCAATTCGAAGACGAGCTCGAGCGTTTCGACCGGTGACCCGGAGCGATCGCGCACATTTTCCTTCCACGTGTATTTTATTACACTTAAGTGCATACGCATTTCGAAAATCCTCTAAAAAAATCTAAAAAAAAAAAAATTTGTAGACACGTCAAACACCACATTTTAAGAAAATATACGTAATTGTCTTGTAAATATCGCGTATAAAATAAAACTTACGTATATCGAAATTTCATTTTCGATCTAATACACGTAATAATTCGAGTTCATAACTATGCTACGAACAATGACTCGTATCTTTTAAGCCGCGAGATTAAATTCCTTTGACAGGGCACAAATTCCCCACCCATAAAACGCAATTAACATACCAAACAATCAGCCACCATTAACGAACCTAAGCCAACCGATTAAAACGATCCGTTACTCGAGCTCATTGCTCGAGAAACGAGAGAGACTGATCGCAGCGGATCGAAAAGTGCGCTAGGCAAACAACTTCTCCGCGAGTCGAATTCCTCGAAACTTTCCACCTTCAATTTGAAAATAATTACCGGCCAATTACGTTCGCGCCTGCGTCTGCCTGTAACCCTTAAAACGCTTTCGCGCTTTGTCCAAGCGTTAAATGGCAACTACCCGTGGCAAGGATGACATACAGGATCGGTTCGGAATAAAGACACCTGCCCTCGATCCCGTTTAAAACGACGACGAGGGGGGTATAAAAGCGGCCGGGGGGACGCGTATATACGCGTCGTCATTGTAACGGGGCGCGTAGCCGTGCACAAGCCTCGAGGAGGCAGGGAATTATTTTCACAAGTTCCGGGCAGCCCTTTGTGGGCCCCTCGCGCAGGTGCTCGATCGGTCGTGGATGAATTCTCTTTACGGGCTACCAACCTTCCATTACAGAAAAACGTCTCTATTCAAGAGGCGCGTTTAATCCAGACGCCGGTTTTTTATCGCGGCTGGAAGCGGCGGATCATTTGTTTTTGCGCGGCGTACCGCTCTTCGGGGACGGGGCGGAAGGGGAGGGCGAGGGGGTAGGTATTCGCGTCGAAAAGCACCGGGCAAAAGTCGATTTCAACAATTTTTACCGTAAGCCGTGAAATCTAGGTTATCTTTAAATAGCACGGTTCGTTCTAAAGAAAAAAAAAAGAAAAAGATTCCTATTCTAAAAATTTGGAAAATGAAATAGATTAACGATCGAGTGAAATATTATAATCGTTGTGTGTTAACAAATACGGGATTCAATTTGAGATTTAATTACCAACCCCGATTAGATCAATGTGAGAACAAAATTATTCTTTTTCCGCGACCAGAGATAGAGATACTTTCCCGAGATAATAATGAAATTACGATAATTTTAAACCCACTTCTCCGCGAGAGAGTTCTAGTTGGCTCTATTGGAAAACAGGTCGACACGATCGGCGAGATCCGTTAATCGGCGCGATTAAAGCACATTAGACGAGAGAAACACACATAACTCGTGTCTATTAAACATTTTTACCTCTGGCCGGCCGAGTGAAATCGTTCGTTCCGCACGATCGATACACACAACGGGCCATTCCCCGCTAATAGCACAGCCAGAGCGAAAGGCCGGCGTTAATAAAATTATCTTAATCTCCGAACTTCTCGACAGCTACCAGTATTTCTGGCGGAACGATCTCCGGTGAAAATGTAGTCCCGCCGCATTTGCCGTCCATTTACGCCGCTAATTTGTTTCATTTAGGAAACTGATCTTCCAGCAATTCCTCGCTGTTTCGTAATTGTGAAACTGATATACACCAGTTTACTGGAAAGCAGACCGATTTGCATACGTGTGCGCGTGTATAACCGTGTATCCGCACGCTTATATAGCATGAATTGAACCGTAACCTTGTTTAACGCGTTTCAACTTCGCTTGGATCATCGATGGCCAAAGACGTTTATCGAATTGATAATTTTCATTACATAGAACGTTCCTTTAATTTTGCCGTGAAGTCGAAGAAAACGGAAAGAAAAATAAAAGAAATTGATACATCGGTGTTGTACATCTTGATAATAATTTACAAGTAAATTTAAAATAGAATGAAATTGATAATAAAAATTTTAACGAATCTCCAATCTATTTCTATTTTTATGAACACAAAGTCAATATTTATATTATGCTGATCAAAAAACAAGATGAAGCGATCAGTTTGATGTAGATTGAGAAAAGAATTTTTTAAAGAATATTTATATATTTGAATACAAACATATGTAACTGAAAGCACGCATGTTTTTTTTCTTTTTTTTTTTGTTTCTATAATCTTAAGAACACGTATCTCAGAAACGGGAAGTGCTTTCAAGTGTTCACACTTTCGTATACCAGGAATAGACGATCTGTCAAGACCCTATCGTTTACGCATAAACTCCACTTCACAGAGTGAAACCATGGAAGGGATCTAAACATTCCCCAGACTAAACACCTACACCACCCACGCGACAACCATGTGTAACTAGTAACAAATGTTTTGAATTATCTTGTAACGTAATCTTCAACAAAAAACGATATTCCATAGATTTTTGATGAGGAAAAAGAAACGACCTCGTATCTCTTCGCTATTTCTTCCCATTCTTTCTGGATTTTGATAACCTGCAAATCAAACAAGAACCTGTTAACACCTTTCAAGTAAGAGAATAAAAAAAAGTAAAAATGATTTATAATAAAGAATTATCTTTCCTTTTTACAATCCAATATCTTGTTATTGTTATAATAATTGAAAATTACATACATTGAAATGATAGGAAAGCTCCAGAGCTTCCAAATCACAGAGAAAATCGGACGTTAGATATAATACTTTAATACTTTTTCTTTACGTACCGCGTTTCCTTCCCCTGTTTTCGACCATCTAAGATCTCGAAGCGCTCGAGCACGCCACGATACGCTTATAAAGCATATTCCCGTCGACGCTGGGCGGGCGCGAGCTTAATACAAATCTAACCGAGCGTAGCCTCGGCTGAGCCAACATAATCAAACTTCTTAGGTTGGCAACTGTCGCGATTTATCTTCTTTTCCACCAGTTCCTCTCTCTCCTCTGGCTCTCTCCAGTTTCCGCCGTGTTTCCCGTTCCTTCCCTCCACCCGTTCCACCACCGCTCACGCTCCCGGCCTGATCCCGGCTCCCTCACTCCCCTTATTCACCGGGAATAAAAAACAGCGGCTAAGCAGAACGGTGCCCGAGGTGGAACGGTCGGATAATAAATCGCTCGACGATGTGGCGGCAGGCGATGCCGACAGATGGAGGGGGCGGAAGAGAGATAGCTGGAAAACAGAAGAAAAGGACGTTAAAGCGTGACAAAGAGAAAGGACCGTGCTGGCTACCCGGGTAAGGAAGGTTGGAAAGGGGAGAGGGAAACGATAGGACGGAGAGCGATGTATACGGGAGATCGCGTAAGAAACGAGCGGAGAAAAAAGGATGCTCGAGGAAGGTGGAAGAGAACAGCTCGGTCTCGGAGGAGCGACAAAGATCGGCGACACGGGAGTAAGTCAGAACGGGGGAGAAAAAAAGGGAGAAGAGGCGAGAGAAGAGGAAGAAAAATCGTGCGCGATAGGATGGAGAAGAAAGAGAGAGAGAGAGAGCAAAAAAAAATCCGAAGTACCTGTATCCTGTTTGTTACAAGGCTCCCAGAGGCACGAAACGAAGGGGACTCCTCCGGCGAGGAAGGAGCAACGGAGGTAGGTTTAGGCAGCTTTCACACTAAAGCCCGAATTTACGACAAAGGAGACCCATTAACCCCGTGGCATCTCGCCTCGAAATTGACTTTGCTCCCTACCCGAGTCCTGCGACGACGCGTGTTCCCGTCCCCCTGGCGGACGGGGATAAAACTACGATGGGAAGGGGAGGGGATACGGACTCTAGGGGCCAGGAAGGGTGAGGGAAGAAGGGTCCCGTCGAGTCGGCGACAAGCGCGATGTAAGCGTAAAACGAGACGATTAGCGACGTTCAACGAGAGCGAGTGGATTCTTCGATTTCGAAAAGGGAACAAAAGAGTCGAACGCGTGTCAACCTATCGTCCTAGCGTAATTTATTCGCAGGGAAGAGGAAACGCGCGAAAGGTTTATCGCGGCCGAGAGCAAATCACGCATAATACTTGCGTATCTCGATCTTGGTTGTATCGAGAGCCTCTCGATGTGTACCCTCGATGTGTATACGGCCGCGTGCGTGGATTATATACACGCAGCGGTGTACGACGAACGAGAAGCGTTTCTAATTGCCCCCGTGCGCCGTGTTTGTTGGGACATAGGTATAGAGTCGTTCAGATTATGCTAACAGCTCTTTAATCCACGACGGGCCGTCGTATACAAATTCTATGCCCGGCTTATCGTATTTCATTATTGGCGTTTCTATATTATCGCGGTTATCTGGCGAACGCGCGTCTACGAGTCACGCCGCGCGTAAATACACGGCTCGATAAACGGATCGACACGCTCGCCGCGCCGCTATCTGCTCTGCCCTGTCCTTACACGTGCAGATACCGGTCGGGAAACGCGAAAAAGGGACCGGAGCCGGATCGTTCGATGCATTCCCTTTCGCCGACGACGGACGAAACCCTGGACCTCGAGGAACTCGAGGTCTTCTATCTCTCGGACGGTACACGATGTGTACCGACGATAAACGAGGCGCCGGGATTGCAAAACAAATTCGACGATCGACTCGCGAGACGAAGAGATAGCCGCGAGTGTCTTGCCCACCGGAAATGACGAACGGCTTCGAATCGTGGAACGATGAAGACGTCCCGACGACTTGCCTCTCGCGACACCAGTTCTTGCCTTCTTCCTTTTTCCCTCCTCCTTCATTGTACCCTTTATTTTGGTTCGTTCTCCTCTCCTCTTCGGCTCTCTGCGTTTATCTTTTCTGAAATTCAGTTAGAGATTACGTTGACGATTAAATTGTCGCTCCACAAGTTGTTTAATTCGCGTCCTTCCTCAATCAGAAACGTTTTTTTTAGGAATGTAAAAAATTGATATATTAATTGGATCTGCTAATCTGTATCTGATGATGTATTCTGAATAAACATATAGATAATGATTTATGAATAATAATAACGTTGACAAAAATAAGTTAATTGGTCTTTTCCTCGTGAATAATAATTAGTTATAATAATTACGCGCGAAGATTAAATATATAATAGTTTGATTCTCATAATTATCCAGATCTATCCACGTGATTTAATATTAATCGAAATACGTTTAAAATTACTCGCGGTTGCGCAATTTTAAAAATATCGGACATATCGAAATTATCGAAGATAACCGTACACCGCATCCTAGTTTTCCTTTCATCCGGCGCGGATATTTTCGAAAAACTCGTTTAAATATAGAAATACGAGGTGTCGATTTCAATGCATAATACATAAAAGTATACCATTATTTCCGCGGGCTTCGAAATTGGAAACGGGGTTAACGAGTTATTCTTACTTTATCTTTCCATTCTGCGTGAAATATCGTATATCTTACGATATTGCATTTTTATCCGCTGATCGGGCGAAAAAAGCTGCGCGCCCGAAAAAAATTTGTTCCTCCTCCTCCCCCTTCCCTTCCCTTCCATCGGGGAAACAGCGATCTTAATTTAGGTGCTTTAAGTAAATTGGCGGATCCCGATATTGCGCTGTGCCACCGAGGGAAATGTCAATTATCGTCCAATTGAAAATGGACGAAACACGATATCGTACTATCGCCATTTCCCCCTTCACGGAGCCCTATACTTTCCCGGATAAATTACGAGGTTTCGGCCAGATTGGCCTTGCGGTCGGATTCCATCGTGAAATAAAAAGGGTCGCGCAGATCGTTCCTACGTGATTCCCTCCTCCGCAAAACCTCATCCACTGTAACCCCTCCCTCCCTCCCTCCCTCCATGCGCTCCGTCGTATTTTCCTTTATTCGTTCCGACGGATCGTTCGACGCGTCGATGTATTAATATCGATTCGACGACTAGTTTTCAACCGAGTCAGCCATTTCGGGGACGCGCGAGGACACATTATTTCCAATCTTTCTTTCCCTTCCTCTTTCTCGCGTTAATCACCGCTCGTCCAATTTCAACGAATGCCGGGTAAACCGATATCCTTCCTCTCCATGACGAAATTGGGGAAGG
This sequence comes from Apis mellifera, assembly GCF_003254395.2. Classification (NCBI taxonomy): domain Eukaryota; kingdom Metazoa; phylum Arthropoda; class Insecta; order Hymenoptera; family Apidae; genus Apis; species Apis mellifera. The sequence continues at coordinate 8,287,319 of NC_037643.1, read as the reverse complement.
AGGAGGGAGAAAAAAAAGAGAAAGCTTACAAAAATGAAGCGAAGCGAAGAGGAGGGAGGGAATGAGGTTGATGAAGAAAGGCTGGCTGATTTTCCGCGAAAATACCAAGTCAGCCGACTTGAGTATCGCGGCGCAAGAGGAAGCAGGAAGAGGGGGATAAAAAGTCCCTGACAAGGGCGTACATTGAAAAGCGTACAACGGCTCTTGGAATTGGCGATTTATGCGATTCGCGAGAAAAACAAAAGGATATACTTTTTTCGCGATACGAGACGAGACGAGACGAGAGCTCGTCGCCTGGACAACGAGGGCGGAGGAGGGAGGGGGATTCGCGGGGGGAGCTATAATCGGAACGAAGCAGCGGGGATTACGGATAAAAGACGCCACTGTCAGCAATAAAGAAGCAGCTGTATAATCCCGCGCGGACCGAAGGTATAATGTACTTACAATTAGGTATCCCGTCCCGTTGTATTTGCCCCGGGTCTCTTCATCGCCCCGCACGGCCCATCCCCCTCGGCCGAACAAATTTCTTTTCCCCTCACTTTTGCCAGGGGCTCGCCCGCCACTGTATATATACGTATATGTATATATACACACACATATATATATATATATACATATATATCCCTCCGCCTTTTATGCCTTTTATGCCTTAATCAGCAGCGGAGGCCCGGGGTTGAAGGGTCCTCCCCGGCGCAATGGGCTGCCCACGAGGAACTTCCATCGCTTCCCTTATATACATACGACAAAGGAGCAGGACGCGAGCTGAAAGTAGACGAGGGAGAAGAGAGAGAGAAAGAGAGAGAGAAAAGAAGTGCGGGTGGCGGAGGGGGCTCTTCTCGGCCCAAGATGGGGGAAGGATATCGTCGGGTAAGAAGAAGTTTCTTGCCTCTCGTTAGGAAGCAACTCGACAGAGTAAGTTGAGAGAGAGAGAGAGGAAAAAAAGCAGAAAGGCCTAGAAGATGGTAGAAAGACGAGCGTGGAATGAGAGAAGATAGAGGAAGAGGGTGGAAAAGAATTCCTTCTTCTTCTTCTCTCTCCTCTCTCACCGGTGGTGCAGAGTCTACGTGGCAAGGGGGTTTCGAACGAGGCGCGTCTGGGAAATCTGTTATTTTCTTCCCTCTTTACCACCGCCGCCCCTCTCGCTCTCCAAACACGCCGATTCTCTCTACCGTCTATATGAGGGTGCCATCCCGAGCCGCAGGGGGTGAACGAACGAGGGGCGAAAGCCCTTTCGATTTAGGAACTCATTGAGAAGTCTGCCGCTGTTGCCACCCCGAAACGTCAACGTAACTTCCCTCCCCGACGCTATCCCCATTTAACCGGCTTGTTCCGCGCCCGCGTCCTTTTATAGGGACCGGCACGCACGCCTCCCGCCCCTCCCCACCGACACCCACATTTTCGTTCTTTGCTAATAATACGCCGACATCGGATTCGAACGACGCTGACGCATCGGTCCGCCGGTATAAACCGTTTTTCGACGCTTCGTTAACGCGATTCCGTCGGGGAAAAGGCGCACCGACCGGAAGCGAAAGCCTCGTTCGATGCGGCGGCGGTGACGACTTCGTTGACCTCCTCCTCCTCCCCCTCTGTCACGATGGACAAACGTTGGAATAAAATGTGGGGGAAGAGGAGGAGGAGGATCGATGACAGCGCGGCCAAAAACAGCGCGTGCTCGCCCGACCGGACGCTTGTTGCACGTTCGAATCGAAATCACGGTGTGTGTAGTCAAGTGGCCAAGAGGATTTGTCGTGGGAAAATGTATAAATTAATCGTACATTGGAATACAATTCGTATTATCTTCGATTTCTTCTCGTTTGTATTATCGTTTTTCCTTTTTGCCTACCTCTATACTCTCGTATAAATCTCCGTTAAAATTAATATCGATAACGACACGTTGCCCCGCGGCAACAAACTATTGTCTACAATAGAGACATCTAATAAAACAATCGTGTCATTTATCTATCTAAAAAAAGATAACCAAATTTTCTCTTGAGAACGGACGCTGACAGGAGTACGGTGGAAAAGCAATTGGTCGAGCGATCTATTTAACATCGTGGCCAATTATACGTGCAGCGGAGCGGATCGGGTCGGGTCGATCTCTCGAGGATCGGCCGTGTAAATACGATCCCGAACGAGGCCGTATAAAAAGCGGACCACGAGCGATGCGCATCTGGCCCTTACCGACACGTCGGCCTCGCCTCTATCTGAAAGGATGGATTACGATCGCGTGATTGCTGGTGCGCCGAGTGGCGCCCATATAATTACCCCCTTTTCTATGCTCCATCGGTCTTGGTCCCCTCTCCCCGCCCGTCCCTATTCACCCGTGGTGTTCCAATAAAATAAACAATGAGGGCTCTCCTTGGGGGAGGGGATAGGTTCATATTCTTCTCGGTGCCGATTCACCGTGTCTACAATGCGCTCACCGCAGGTCACGCTCCGTTCGGTTCCTCTCGACGGTGCACGCTCGACGGCATAATAAATCATTTCGCGGAACCGCTCGACCGGAAACGGATTTTGTACGCTCCGTTCGTCCCCTGTCATCGGCGGCAACGATCGCGGGAGACGTCGATGAACGGGTTCGATTGCGTGACTGAATGGCGTGGGCTCTAAACTCGAGTTTTGGCCAGAGTTCGAAAACGTATATTAGCGATAAAGTTTGTACGTGTGTTGCGTGCCAGATAAGGTTCTCGAACGTGTATATATAAGTGTAATCTCTCTAATGAGTGTATAATTGGAATCGTTAAAAAAGAAAAGATATCGTATATTTTTGAAAATTTTGTTCGAATTTTTTAAAAAATTTGATATTATATAGAAAGTTCGTAGAAACGAGCATTGCGCGATTTCATTCTTCGTAATTGTGATAATAATAAAGAAATAAAATCAATCTATCTGTGATCTAATCTAACGATCTCGTGAGTTTTCATGATCTTTAAATATGTTACAGAGGATACGATTTTAAACAAATTTTTCCCGACGATGATTTATATTCGCCGAAAATCGATTTGAAATTATAATTATTCGTAAATACTTCTATATATAAATATGGTATATATTTAAAAAAAAAAAAAAAAGAAAGAAAAGTAACATATTTATCGATGTTTTTCGAAAGAACGTGTTAAATTTAGCTTTTCGTGCTAATTGTTGATTTAGGACTATTTAATCACTAATTAACGATAAACGATACTTTGTTAAGGTAATTAGTGAAATACTAAGAGGTTAGATATTAGAGCTTCAACTTTAGAAGTTTGATATTGAAGAATTAGAAATGGTATTATCCAAGATAGATAAATAGCATTAGTCAAATGACGCTAAAATGTAAGTATCTCGCGATACAATGCTAATCACGAAATGCGAGTATTCCGTATACAGAAACGTTTATGCAATTCGCGAGTTTACTTCGCATAGGAAAAACAACTGTGTTACGTGACCGAAACAATTATTCTTGAAATACATAACGAGTCATTGATGTTGGTTTACGTCGATCGTAATATAAACTTTATAATATTTGTTTAAAAATATAATTTAATGTACTTCGTAACGATATTTTTATATTTTCGATACTATGATGCTTCTAATTCTTTCTAAATATTTTCTTTTTAAACATTTTATAAAATTTCACAAAGCACAATTTATTATCAAAAATAACGCTCGATCTTTTAATAATAAAAATATTTATAACATATTTTTAACGTAAAAATTAATTCTGATTTTGATTAACTTTCATTTCAAAGATTATACCATTTGTTGTATCGAATACTATATATTTGCAACATAACCTAAATATATATTACATACCTGGTACGTAAAGAAAAGCAATTTTAATCAAATTTTCTTCAAAATCTTCACTTTTCACAAATTTTCTTCGCTTAGTATCCATCCAACAAGTATTGAACAATGCAAAGCAATCGGAAATTCTGTTTTCGATAACACAACAGTTGAAAATCTCATGATTCTTTCGAACAGACTCGTAGAACTTTCCGGAAAGATCGAGTTTCCGCAGCGACCTCTTTAGTGGTACAAAACGGTTGGTAGCGCATACACGAACTCTGTGATGCGTCGTCGTTAAATTCGTCTAGGAAATACCGTGAGTGAACTTGGACGATTTCACGGAGTCGACGAGACCGTGTGTGGATTACGTGATGCTTTTCGAATGAAAATCTCGACCTCTCCTTCTCTTTGAAACCACTCTTCTCAGATTAGGAAGACTCGTTTCGAAATAGGACAAGCTCTATGAACATGGAGGAACTATCGTTGGCGTCGCTCGCAGCGCCCTCACGCTCGAGATTCACAGCTGACGCATTCGAAAAGCTGAGATATTCGAAAGTCATTTACCCCTTTGTCGTGGCAACTTTCTTCCCGATAAATCTTACTCACAGAGAAGAAGGTGCGAAAGTTTATTCTCAGTGTATGTGCACGCGTTTTGTGTATATGTGTACGTGTGTATGTGTGTGTGGTAAGCGCTATGTGTATGCGTATATGTGAATTTGCACGAACGTGGCCAACCAACCGAAGAAGGATCTTACGGAGCATCTTTTATCCAGCGTGGAAAAGATACGGTGAACGAGAGAGGAGAATAAAATATTCGAGACGGTGGCAGCCAAAAGTAGCGAGGAAGCTAAACTGAAGAACCCCTCGCCACGAAAGCGGGGCGTTCGATCGTAAAACTCTTCGACGATGCTTTGATTTCCCTTTTGTCGTGTCCGCGCCATTGGAGGCCTTTTGGAAAGGTTTTAGAGGCCGCGATTCTATCCATCGGAAGGCAATTGCCTGTTGGATAACGTGATGCAGTCAAAAAACGGTCAGATGAATTTTTGACGGGAAAATAGTGCATACGAATTCACGAGTCGACGTGTACGCTCAGAGAGGACCAGAACACAACATTTTCTAATAATAATAGCGTGCGTTCCCATGTTTCGTTTCGACGTGTGCCGCGCAGATACCGAAAAGAAAGGAAAAAAGCAAAATATTCTTGTCATCGAGGAAAGAAAAAAGAAAGTGGGAAAAGATAAAATCGTGTAGGTAAATATACTCTATACTGTTGCAAGTATACACGTATATACGCATACATATGCATCAAAGACACCTTGACACAAGACGTCTGGCAGCGAAGAAAACGAGAACAAGGGTTGCCTTTAATGACCGATGCCGATCGATGGTTTAGTTTTACAAATATAACGCGGTTTCGTTATGAGTAGGGATAGATTGAACAGACGGCGGTGGTGGTGGCGGTGGCGGAGGCGGTGTCGTCGTCCATGGTAAAACCGACCGAGCGATTAAAACAGCGATGGATACCGGCGGTCCGAGAGCGTCCCGAGGGTTAATTAAAACCTCTCTAATTATTTATAAACAGTCATTTCTTTTTCCCGCGTGATAATAAACGTGTAATGCTCGCAGCGCCAACGGATTGGTCGGCTGGCCAGAACGCTGGTCCCTGATTGGTCGAGTCACCGGCACCCGTTCGAGTCCGCGCGGACTCGATAGCTCCGTTTTCGTCGCACTCATCGCGCCGAATGGTCCTTGACTCCCTCTCCGTGTCATTCCTTTATACCATCCTTCTCGCTCGTGCCGATTCTCGCGTTCTCTCCCTTGCTCGTTCGCGCGTCGCCACTCTCGATAGGTTTCTCTCTCGGTCGCACTCAGGAGCTCGGTCTACCAGCGCGTAATCTGTAAATCCTCGACCGTGGAGAGAACGTAGAAGTCCGGTAAGTTGCTCGAACGGAATCCTCGTCCTCTTACTTCTCCCTTTCTCCGCCGAGTTCCTCCTTCCATGGGCTCTTCAGTTCTCCTCATACCCTTCGTGCTTATCCTTCGTCTCCATCGTCGCTCCCCTCTTCATCTTTCGTGTCTCTTTCCGTCACTCTCCATTCTGTCTCTTTTTTCCATCTCCGTCCCCCGAACTACTCTGCTATATACGCGTATCTCTCTATCCATACTCTCGTTCCGTCTCCTTCGTTTTTCCTTGCCCGGTTCTCTACCACTGGTTTCCATTCCAAGTCGGTGCCCACTCGAAGAAGGAAGCGAGGGGATTTCTTTCAGCGCCGATAAAAGCCTCGCCTCGCTGCCCAATATTGATTCGCGCTCTAATCTGCGGAGAGATCCTTCGCCCTCCCTTCCATCCGTTCCTCTTCCACTCTCTCACTCTTTCGCTTGGCTCGTCTCTTTCACTCTTTGCACCGCTACTACTCTCTTTTCGTCGTTCCTTTTGCTCACCTCAGCCGCCGACGTCTCTTACGTCGTCGACAAAATAAACCGCCGATACCCTCGTGGTATAAGTAATAACTCCGGTCAAAGGGAAGACGATATCGGGAAGACGGCATCTGGCGAAAGGACGTGTGCAAAGCCAGTTCCGGAGAAATACAACGCCGTAATTCCACGCTTATGGATACCGTTCGATAGCGGTCGAAGCGGCGTCCGATATAAACGACGAATCCGCCGATTACCCAGTCGAGGTATTTCAATTAGCGAGTTGTCGCCCCTGTATTTCTCTCGTTCAAACGACCAACGTCTTTTAATCTGAAAATAAAGGAAAAGAGGCGCGCTATTGCTATTGCGTACGCTAAAAGCGATTTTTCTCTTCGCCTTGAACACCATACCCGACTGTTTACCTGAGTTTTTCGTTCGACAATACTCGTTGACCGCATTTTTCCCCGCGGTTATATTTTTTTCTCGTATTGTACGCGAGACTGCGTGTCCTTTTAGCGCGACTCGAATAACTTCCTTTGAAGCACGAGCACCGGCGGCGGAACGTAACCGCCGACGGGAAAACGTTTGTATTCTCGTTCTCCGCTCGATGTTTATCGAATCTAACGTTACTTTCCTGCCCCATAAAGGTTGCACACCGATTCCACGCGTTTTCCGCTGGACTTAGCACAATACCTGGCAAACACGCGCTCCTTTCTCTCTCTCTCTCTCTCTCTCTCTCTATACCTTTACCTCGAAAGCCGACGACCGCGATATTGAGAAAGGGAGGCGACCAAACCAGCGAAACAAATTGCGCGGTCCGATTGAATAATCCACGAGGATCGTGTTCTTCAGCGGCAGCTTCGTTCTTCGTAATTCACCCGGTAATACAAGTTTAAGGATACGGTTGAGCAGGACTTCTCAATGAAGTCTACGGAAAGCGCAAAGAGGAGGAGGATGGATGAAAAGAGTAAGAAGCAAGCGAGGAAGGAAGGAAGGAAGGAAGGAAGGAAGGAAGGATGGAAAGGAGAAAGAAACGAGGGGAAAATGGGGAAAGATCGTGCTTGCGAGCAATGAAAAATAATGGGGCGGCACCACCCCCGTCGTTTCCTCTTATACTTCATGAAGTAGAAAAAGGAGAAGCTCGCGCTGCCGCCCTTTAATCTTCGCTTTAAGCCACCAACCGTTTCGCGAGTTTAGCGCGAAATGAAAAATTCATTTCCATCGAGGCGACAAGACTTTCCGCTGTTCGCCCGTCCCTCTCCCCTCTCCTCTCGTACCATCATCCCCTTTCGCGTTTAGCATTCCAGCACTCGCGACCGTTTTTCCGACCGTTTCTTAACGTCCCGCCACCAGAGGAATTCATTACGGGAGTGTCTGTGCGTCGCGCATCCGATTGCAGAAATGACGTATGCGAGAGAACGCGTTTGTAACGAGGTTTAACGCGATTGACGAGCCGATTTCTCTTTATCAACCCTTTAATCGAGATATCCAAGATTTTCGTTGTACTATTTTTCGTTCGATCCGAAATTTTATCAATTTTTCCATTAAAGAGTTTACTCGTGTAATCGTGGCAGTGGCAATATTTATTTCTATTCGATATATCGTGTTTTGAATTTACGCGAGAGTTTGATGAAATGAAAATTAGCGAAAATTAATGGAGTTGGAATTTATATATAAACGGTTCGTTAGTGAAAGAATTTATCACAATTATATAAAACGTGTGTATATAAATTGGGAAAAAACGATTTTGATATATCTATAAAAAATATATATATATATATATTTTTTTTTTATTATTTTAAATCGGTAATTATTGTTTTTCAACAATAATTCTATAAATATCAATTTTCTCTCTTTCAACGGAAAAATTAGATGCACGTGTTTATACAGATTCAGTAATAAATATAATTATTAATTGTTAAGTACTTACGAATTTTATTATTAATTTATTAAAAATTCCTAATTTCATTCGAGCAATAATTGAATAAATGTTGGCTCACGGGCTTGACATAGTTTGCAGCGATTGAAAACATATAAATTAATAATTCAAAATATGAATCGTGAGTGTAATTGAGCGAAACATGATTTGTTGATTTTTATGTTTCAGTCAATGAAATACACGTTTCCCCATTTCTTTATAAATATCCGTAAATATATGCGAGTTAACGAGTCTTTGAAACAGCAGGTTTATTTGCACGCGCACACATTCGAACACATTTTTCCACAAAAAGCAACCATTTTCAATTATATCGTCACTCTCAGATTATAATAAAACGCAAATAGTTATTCGAATAGTTATTATTATTTAATTTTTATAATCTTGAACGAATATGATGCAAGGGCTCAAGAGTTTGAGGTATCCATATTAATCTTTTCTAGGAAAACAGGGAAATTCGCCGCTCTTTTAATTGCTTCAACTTTAAAAAATTCGAACGTAATTGAAAACGAAGGAATGACGCGCCACGATTAACATAATTCGTTGGCGAAAAAAAAAAAAAAAGAAAAAAAAACAGAAACACTCGATGATATACCGCACAACGTATGTAAGCACGTAACGACACCGCTCCATCATCTTCCACTCCATCTCTTGGCAAAAAATGAGGAAAAGAAGGAGAACGAAACGGAACAAACACCGGTTGATTGCATCGTTTTTCCAGGATCCGGGACAGAGGAGTTTCAAGACGCCCGTTCAGAGGCAGAGGGAGGCGACGCGTTAATTCGTATCTCATCCCGCATCTTTCCACGCGGACACGCGGCGTTTACGCGTGTTGCCGCTCCAGACCTATTAATTTCGCGTCCTCCTTTTTTCTTCCTTCCTTTTTTTTTCCCGGACTCCGACTTTTCCGCTCGAATTTGCCCGTAACTTAAGCGGCGGCATTAATTATTTCCTCCTTCCTGCCTATGCATCCGCCCCCCACGCTCACCCCTATCCACGTCCACCGGTCACCCTCCAGCGATTACAGCGTTGCCTTCGTGGCGCAATTTATCAGGTGGCACGGTGGATTACTATATTTTCCTGTGCGATGAGTGCCACCGCCTCGTATCCTGGGCGCAATTCTCTCGATGCACACATTGCGATTTGCATGCGAACCGGCGGCGTTATGCGCCAGATAACGAGCCTGCTGCACCGCCGAGCCGCGAGCATACGCAAGCATTAATACTAGCCGCGATACCGTGCGTGTAAACCGATTCGTGTCGACTTTTGCACGGAGGAAAGTTTAACACGTAGGTGGTCTCGTCCGTGCGCGCACGTACACACACGTACGTACGTCCTTCTCTCTTTCTTTCTCCGTTTATCGCGTTCCAAGCCTTCGCCTCTATCTTTCTATCTCCTCGTCGCGCTCGCCTCTCGCTCGCTCCCGTGGCCGCTTGATCTCTCGCGTGCACGTTCACGGCACGTCGGTGTAACATCGTTAATTCGATCGAACCGTCCACTCTTATCGGCCGATCTCGTTAATAACCTTCTTTCTCTTCCCTTAATTACCGCCGCGCCACGGGGGAAGGAGTAACGCGAGAGCACGCGAGCGAAAACGAGCCAGCCTCTCCCCCCCTCCTTCCTCTACTCCTTCTCCTCCCGTGGCGGTTGGACGCGTTTCTCACGATATCGCGGTCCAACTGTCCGAGACGCTGCTAACGATTATCGGATGGGATATCGATCGTATCGATGATTATCGAACGATTCATCGATAACGTTGCGTTCAAAGGATGCGGGCAGGTCGATAAGGAGAGGGATACTCGGTGAAATCGGACGTAATGAGCTCTCGGCTCTCGGTGGTTAAAGGTTTCTTCTCGCAGTTGGTTATTATAATGGACGTGCATTTGGATTAGGCTCGTGTATATAGGCTTGATTTATCAATGTCCGTTACGTTTTATTCGAAGATATGAGATTTATCGGGCGCGAAAAATTATAGGAGTAATAAGAGTGGGAGATGAATCATTTTAGAAAGCGTTGATATTAACCAATCGTACGTGTTACTGGTGATATCGCGTTTTTACGATATTGGTCCTTATCTTTATAAGGAATTTTATTACGGATGTTTGTATAAATAATACAAACACACATACGTGTATATATATATATGTATGTACATAGATGGATTTGAATTTAATCGTCAATTATGCAATACTTTGTATACGCAATAAGAATTAACGGAGATAAGCGATGATAGATACGATGCAACTTTACATGCGATTAGATAAATAAAAAAAGTAAATCGGCTCTTTCCCCTCCCCTTCGTTGCTATTTATTTAATAAATTCTCTGATCGGTGCAATAATTTCCTATACAGTGTTCACTTATCTAGCCGTTATATCGCTTACATTACTCTTTCAATTCAACATATCAAGAGCGTTCTCGTTATCAATCCCCTTACTCAAGTGGAAAAACGAGCGGCTCGAGTACGATCGTCGACAAGCGTCCCCCTCCCCCAAGCGCTAATGAAAGAACCATAATATGCGTGCGAAACCATCCATCCATCCCCATCGTTCAGCTTCGAAATCCAAAAGCTGGTCGATACGATGGGAATAAGGATTTCGATTCCTTCCTTTTTTTCTTTTTTCTCTCTTCACGATTCTGATTGATGAACTTCGAACAAACAGATCGTATGCAGAAACGTATCCACCGGTTCTCCGATGGGTCGTAGATCGTTATCAATTACGAAAGATTAATAGCCCGGCGAAGTGTTGCACGGGTTTTAACGAGTTCCTGATAAAAAGTCGAGCGAGAGGAGAAGAGAAAGGGAGAGGAAAGGAGAGGCTGGTCTAGCGGCTCCCGATTCGCGGCAAGAAAATCGATCGATGCCCAACGAAATCTCCCCCTCCACCCTTCGCCGCGCCTCGTGTGTGCAGTTAACATAAGAAACTCTTAACGAGCGTGTAAAAAACGCGAAATAATTAGTACCGGTTTCAACGGTTTCCCTCCTTTCTCTTCTCCTGTCGGTCAATTTCTTCTCTACTCCTCCCCCTCTTCCTCCTCTTTCTCCTGCCCTCGTCCTCTCGTGTTGCCTTTCTTACTCGTGTTGCCTTATGCAGATGCGAATGGAACGTATTAACATCAGGTAATACGTACAAACGCTGCCCTCGCCATCGGTACCTTCGCACGTGCATATGGCTTTAATGGATGTACTACATAACCGCAGAAGCGAGGAGGAGTGGGGAGAGGAGAGTATCGATGCTCGCGCGGTAGCCGTATATCGCTTATTTCCTCATCTCTCCTTCGTCTCCCCGCTCCTCCCATACGCTCTTTCGCAAGCTATTAGATAACTCTCGAATAGATACATCATGTAAAGTAACTTTTTCGTCGTTGTCGCGGCGCGAGAGAAGAGGAGGCGACGCGATCATCAAAACGTTTATCCTTTTTTTTTCTTGTCGTTGATGAAATTCGATCGATAAATTATAATTCAGACGACTCTCTGCAACGGACGATTACATTGTTATTAGGATGGACAACTCGCGTTCGGCTACCGTTGGAATATCGAGAAGTTGGATCTGTTATATAGCCTGGTGGAAGGAAAGGGTAATTGGCGATGAAATAAACTGGGTGTAATTCGAGTGATTCCAGTTTAAGTAGCGAGGGCCCGCGAGGTGGAAAATAGATCGCTCTAGGCGTGGGTTTAAAGCCCCTACCCTCGATCTGCTCCCGTAATCGATGCACGGATAATTGGGAAACGAGAGGAAGTCCTTATCGGGCGAGCTTGAGGAATTAGATTTTGCCCTTCGTGGCGACCGCGCTGTCGTTTCCTTCGGGTTTATAAACGGCGATGTTAATGGCTAATGGGATTATATTCACGGAGAAAATTGTATTATAATTCCGGGCGTATAATTTGTGATCCACGACCACGATTGGTAGCGAGCTCGTAATCGTACACCTTCTTGACGACGAGATTGCGCTTCGACACGTGACATTTAATCATTTTTTTTCTTCAAGCTCGCGCGGGTACAATTTGATAGTTGAAAATTCTAGGAATTCTTTTTACGTAACGAAACGAAATTTTATCCCGATTTATTTCTCGGAAACGAGTCCAAGTATCGGAACGATCTTCCACTAATATTCTTATATAAACTATCGAATCAAGTTAAACTAGTTTTTACAATCGTTAAAAATTCGTATTTTTAGAAAAATTAACATTAACTCTCTCAGTTCAGACGGAAATATTTTCACAACGACAAGACTTTAATTGATAATTCTCTACTTTTTTTTTTTTTTTAGATCTTTTGGAGATTTACAAATTTAAGAAGATAATGGAGCCTCGATTTACCACGCATCACAACTGAATCTTTTCTGATCACGTATATTTTTAAAGCGCAGGAGCAAACAGGCGCCAAGATAGGAAGTTACTCGAACAAACATTAGTCGAATGCCAGACCTCAATCACGTACTCGCGTATATACGAATCCCCTAAGGGAGGGAGCGAGCAATTTCGATTCTCGCGCTACAAAGACCTACCTCTCTCTCTCCCTCTCCTCCTTCGCACGAAAAGGGCCTCGTTGTTGGTAAAATACGTGCTTCCTGTTTGTTCGATTCTCCTGTGATCCGTCGCCGTTCCACGCATCCACGAGGAACGTAGGAGTGGCGAGATTCGCTGTGGAAACTCGAGAGGAGTCCGTTATCCCTCTTGGCTTGCTGTCGAGTTTAACCCTGTTCCTTCTTCCAGCACGGCCTGAAAACAGCCTCTAAACACGAGGGCGTGTGTGTGTGTGTGTGTGTGTGTGTATGTATATATACGGTCAGGCATCGAATTTCGATTCCGATGGTCGATTGCGTATACGCTCGAGCACTCGAACACGGTGGTTCGAGTTTCTCTCGAGGACCTCTCGTTATTTACTGTCATCCGATTCGGCTACTCCCCGGAGCTGTTCTCGTGCTGCGAGGAAGGGACAGGAAAGAAGGAAACGGGCAAGGAAAAAGGAGAGGACCGTCCCACGGAAAAGCTCTTTGACCAGGTATCCGTGGATGGAAAATTAAATCAGATCGGGTTGGACAAAGCGACTCGAATCCGTGAGTATATGAACCATGCTTTGCTTTCTTTTCCCCTGTTTTTTTTTTTTTTCTCGTCTCCAAGGTTTATCTTACTCTAAGGTTCGACGATTATTTCGATATTATTTTCATTTCGACGACACGTTTAAGAATGAGCGATAAAAATTCCGTCCAGGACAAAGCGAGTTCGAGTACGTATAATTACGCGAATTTCGTAATTTATTTAAATGTAATCTGATTTTTTATTTTTCCAAATTGTGTATTTGGATTATAAATAAAAGCAATTTAATTTGTATTTGTTACACATCGGGATATTTGAGTAATACCTGAATAGTATATATTATTGAAATAAATGAAATTAAATTAAATCGAATTAATCAAATTTATCAAATTTAATAGTGTGCAAATAATCGAATTTTGGAAATTAATTTCTGGATTATATTATTTTCCTACAGTTACAGTTTCTCGAAAAAAACTTCGCAGGTTAACCTTTCGCGCGATCTTTTTAACAAATACGTTGTTATTTGATTTACAATCGTTAAAATAAGGGAACAGAAAAAAAAAAAAACACCGATACTTGAAAGCATATTTAAATACGCTATACATTTTATATTATCTCTGAATACTTAATAATCTAAAGAATATGCGACGAGTTATCGGCCAAATGACTTGCAATTTTATTTAAACGAGCATCGTTACTTAAATAAAACTTCGTGGAATAACATCAATAATGTATTTTTTTTTTCTCATTTTTCGCAGGAACTTAAACTTGCGCATTTCATCGCATCGTTCGAAACGGAACATCGCCTAAACGATTCTCCTCGTGCACTAACGCAACAGATACCAATCCCTCCGCAACAAACGTAAAACATACCTCGAAACCAGACGCGTAGAATCGAAATCGTTTGAACCGTGAATAACATCGCGGGAAGGAAGGAAGGAAGGAAACGGTGGTAGTCCGTGTTCCCTTAAGATTCAATCGGCGTGCGCGCGTCGAACAAAATAATCATATCCCGGTTGGCCGGATTTCAATGCGTTTATCCCCACTGTTCGGTCGGTAAAAGGAGCACCTCTCTTATCCCCTGTCACCGGTAGAGGCGAAGAGGCATTACTCGCGTAATAGCGATCTGAAAAGCGAGTACACTCGTTCCCGGTTTACCAGGTTTCCTAACAGTAATTTATCGGCTCCCATAGCGGCGCGTGATGTACGAGCAGGACCAACTCTTTCCTTCCTCCGCCAGATCGAAGATAAACGGCGTATTGTCTCGGTGCTCGGCGGACTAGGAGAATCGCTGGCCACGTTGCTGCTCGTTCAAGGAGGCAACGATCTACGTTCTTACGGGCGCACCCCATATGCAGATATCGAACGTAGGTGTGTTGAGGCCATTATGCTCGCTCGAAAGACTTCCATCCGAGGGAAGTACATGCGCGTGTACGTATAGGCGCGCTGCGCGTGTATGCCGTAACACACACAACCGTTCTGCACACAATCCCGGGGAGCTCCGTTATTATTCCGCTGCCGCCGCCATGTAGGGGGACAGGGACGGAGCGAGAGGGATACGATAAGTTGGAAGAAGAAAAACGCGACGAAAAGAGATGGTGGCCGGAGGGGGTGGCCATTGTCGCGACGAGAACGGAAATTTTACGATCGTTATCGGATCCTCCCGTGCTCGCAACTTTCGAAACTGAGTAGTCACCGTTCCGTCGTGCTCGATAAAGCGTTAAGTAGTTAGCGTTATACCGTGTGTAGCGGTAGACAAGCGCGAACCCGACCCGTTGCGTTGCCGGCCTTCGTTCCACCGATATATATACACTATCTATCGCATCGTGACGGCGAACTAAAAAAGTAACTAGCCGAGTTTTATAACCTCTATTATCTGCAACTGGACTCTGACACGCGTCCTTCTTTACACACGCTTGCTTCTTTTTTTTCTCTTTGTCGTTTATTCCATCGATTATTGCCTCCTTTTTTTCTTTTCCACGATTTCTTCTTTCCATCCGTATGAATATTGATGGAAAAGAACGTTAACCTGTCAGACTTGACATCGATAGACCTTACAGACCTCATAAATTTTTCACTCGTAAATTTGCATCTATATCCGTGTATATATTATATTACATTATAGGATGTTAATATTCAAATATTACATTAAATGGAAATTGCATTTCCTTTTGAGCGTCCAATTTATTAATACCGGAAGAAGATGACTATTTTTTTTTTCTTTTCTTTTTTCTTAAAGAAAATTATGTATGTATATATATATATATATATATATATATATATATATATATATATATATATAGGTTACGTTTAATTATTCATGGAACATTATCGCGTGTTCGAGAATATTTATACTTTGCAACGTTCGATTCGTACCTTTCGATATCATTTTTTTCTTTTTGCATTAAAGAAAATTTTCGAACACACATACACACGCATAGATACACACGTGTACGAACACCTTTATCGAGTTATTTAATATTAGCTACCTCGACAGAGGCAAAGTGCACTTTGATTGGTAATTATTGGACGTCAGTTTTCTTCTTCTTCGAGAGAAAAAAAATTCTCGCGTTGACATCTATTTTTTTACACCCTTTTTCCCCCTCCTCTCTCTCTCTCTCTCGATCCTTGTTTCGCAATTTTTCACCTCTCGTATCTCTCGTCGACCAATCGTCATTACTCTGAAATTTATCATCGGGGGGGCGGCGTAAACAGGCTCGAAAGGGATCAATCGTGAGACCAGGAGAATCCACCCTTCGGTCGGCACGCGGGCACCGAAACGACGGGGGAACGACGGGATATTCTCCACGGGATCGCGTAAATCCGATTACGAGGAAAGCAGCAGCAGCAGCAGCCGCGTTATAAATTCCCGACGAAAGTCGACGTTAGGGAAAATACCGACCCTTCTACCGCGTGTTATCCTCCTCCTCGGAAGATCGACGGTCGGAATCGTTACCACCGTCGCGATCCTCACCGCCAGAAATTTATTTATTTGCTTAACGCGCCTTTTATGAACCGGTAGCGGGTGGTGGTGGTGGCGGCGCGTTCGACCGGTCTGTGAATGAAAAACGAGACGAGAAGGGGGAGGAGGAAGATGAGGATAAAAGATGAGAAGCGTGGAAAGAGGGTGGAAGGAGAGGCGATGATCGTATTCGAGGGAGATGGATAGCGGTGAGAGATAATGGGAGGGGAGGGGAAAGGAGGCGAGTTGAACAATGAGAGAAAGGAGGGGTGGTGGAGAAAAAGGACGATAAATTAGTGGGCTTACACGGTTGGCAGCTTCCATTAGGCTAACGTAGCGAAGTATTATTAAGTCACCGGCCGTCTTCGATAGTTACGGACGACCTCCTGCGCCCGTGGATAATAATAACACCGTCGACCCGAGGCTGCGACTCGGCCCGGGATAATAATAACACAATAGACCGTACCGATGGGAAACCGAGGAAAAAAAGCAAGGGAGAATATAGGCCCGTGGGGGATGATAGCCGTGACTGGAAAGAAGGCTCGAGTCAAGGGAAGGAGGAGGAGGAAGAAGAGGAAAGTCGGGACTCGATCGAGCTTGTTTGCCAATTAAACGTCATCGATACAGGCGCCGTCGAAAAATCGAAGAAGAGGGGAAGGAAGGAAGGAGGGAGAAGTGATTTCTTGCCGGAAATCGTCGTTCGTTTCCGCGCTTTTGATCGGACTTTGCTTCCCTTTCCTCATTCTAATCTATGTATACATTCCTCTTTAATATTCATATAAGGTATTTATTTATAAGATACAGATATGTTTTTGTTTTAACGTATAACATTGTATGTATATAAAAAGTTTCGGGTTTTGTCAAAGGTTGGGCAAAGAAATATGCGTGTAATTTGTATCGTGTTTTTCGCGTTGTCGTTCACGCGAAAGAAAGAAAGGAAAAAACGAAGAGAAAAAAGTAAGGTAAACGAGAAACAATAGGAGAGAGGTCAATTTCTTCTTTACTTTTTTCTTTTCTTTTCTTTTTTTCCCCCTCCTCTCTCAAATGTAAATATTATACATTTGGAGAACGTCTTCAGTGACATAAAACACCATGCGGTCCGCCTTAAAACACAGTGACATTGTTCTCGCCACTTTCACCATGATGAATGTCATCCTGGCCACCCTGCTAGTGCCAGCGTGAGGTCGGCTCTTAATAGAGCCAATAAACAAAACTGTTCCCCGCCACTCCGGCCCGCTGCTTGTCACCACACATTCTTCCCACACGTACACGCGTGTATAACTCACATCTTCAATTTTGAGATCCATGACCACCCCGTTACGACGCGCCTCGCCTCGCCTCGCCTCGCCTCGCCTCGCGTTTTCTTCTCCTCGGCTTTATACACGCGGGATGCATCAATGCGAATCCACGTGAAGGTGTTCCACGAAACAAGTCGTTGTTTTCCTATCTTTGTTTCCACCGCGTCCTACCGCGGTGGCCATTACAATTTTACGAGTGTTAATTACCGTGCTCGCTCATTTACCACGAAATGAATTTCGTCGAGGCCTCGAAGGAAGATGGTCGCTAAGAAATCCTTAGATATTTTCCCTTCGCGGCGGATACTTGTTTCGCAGATGCGGAGGATATTTGTCGAGTGGAAATTTTTCGTCGATGAAATGACGATTTACGACGAGTCAAGAAGGTACGAAGGATTTCTTTCTTTTTTTTTTTTTCTCTCTTTTTTCCTTCATAAACAATCCTGAACATTAGTAGAAATGAATATTCTATAAATATTTTACGTGGACGTGTATTTATTAAAAATTCCAATCTTTTTTTCCTCTCTCTCTCTCTCTTTTAAACGAAACGACTTATTTCACGGACGTGCCGCAACTATTTAACTATTTTTTACGATTCGTTCTATCAGATTCTAACCATAACTTCTATACCTACAATTGTACCAAGTATTCGAATATATATATATATATATATATATATATATATATATATATATATATATATATTCCAAAAAAAAAGGAGAGATCAGATACAAGATCGGTATCGACCGATCGATCGTTCGAAAAAACCGGTGGATAAATTTTTCGCTCGATATCACGCGACATTTTTCAATTCATCCGTTATTCGCTCGTTCGAATAACGTCAGGATGCTCACGAACCCTCGAGCGACACGCGAGTCTCGTGACGTCCCAAAGGGGGAGGGAGAGAGAGAGGGTCGCGATGCCTGGCGGTCAATTTTCACCCGCCGCAATCTCGCGAAGCATCCTCGGCAGGTTGATCGAATGCGATTCGTGTGCACGATCATGTGGTGACTCGTGGAAAACGTGGCCACCTTCGCCGTGTCTAAATTCTGCAAAAACCTGCGTCATTCCTTCTCACCATATCCTTCTCACGGCTCGAATCCTCGTAACGGGGACGCAACGATTCGTACGGGCGCTCGTGGAACTTATTATACGCGCTCGCCTAATGATACACCGGATAACCGAAGAGCGTTGTCGGGGTATACGCGAGCTGTGTAATTGGCAAGGAATGCTTTCCACGGCGTATTCGAATAGTCGTAAATGTACGAGGGGAACGCAACGGAGATAAGGCCGCGTTACGTTTCCTTCGGAAAACCCGTGTGGCCGTCGGCCACGGTAATTCCGACGATTTTGAACGAGCGGCAGGTGTAATCGGCACCGGGGCAAATTACCGTCGTGTCACCGAAATTAAAGCGAGCCATCGAACCGACCCGCGGCTATATACCCATTAACATAATACAAGCGCGATGATTCAGCAGGGGCGTAAACGCCGACAAGGAGAAGAGAGTGGACCGATAGTTTTTTTCTTTCTCCTTTTACTGCGCTCGCCATCGCGTCGCCATTTCGCGGCGAGCGCAAAAAAAGAAGTAAAAAAGAAACGAAAGATAAAAACAACGGATAGATGGGGGGGAGGGAACAGGAAAGGAATCCGATTACGTTCCCTCGCTAATTTCTGTTTTCTTTTTCTCTCTCTCTCTCTCTCTCTCCCCTCCCCATTTATTCGCCATTCCCAACACGCTTTCAACTCGGCGGGTATGATCGCTTCGCCCGGCGGCCGATCGACGTCGCGGTCCGCGGCCCGTCGCCGCTCGGCATACAAAAAGCCGCGGTGGGTGGATGGGTTGGTCGGTCGATCGGGTGGGAGCCACGGTCCGCTACGAATTTTTAATTATGCATGCATGCGCGTCTGCGCGCAGCCATGCGTTATAATACAAAATCGCGGTGGAGGGGAGGGGGAGGAGTGAGCGGGGGCAATTTAACGAGAGGATCGATAAACGATCGTCGGGGATCCGATGCACGCTTCGAGATTTTCGTGTCGTAATACGGTGAGGAAAGGAAGGGAGGGGAGGGGTGAACGGGTTGGTACAACGCGCCGCGGCCGCTGCAAATGAGTAATTATTCGGCACGCACGCTCGAGCGCGTTAATCATGCCCGCTCCGCTTATACCGCCCGCGGCCTCGTGGCTTATAATCTTTCGCGCTTCTACATATCTATATATGTATATGTACGTATAATGATTCGAGAAGTATTTATACCGATGGCACAATAGCGGCGGGCCGGATCGAAAAGGAAAAGCGGATTACCATCTCGCGGCGATGAAGTCCGCCTCGTTTACCGAGAGATAGGCTGATCCGGGAGGTGGTACAGAGGGGCCGACAAGCCAGTTCGAACTCGTACTCCCCCGGTTCCAGGCATTCGGATAAGAGTAATAATGCACACGCCCGCGCGCACCGTGTAATAACCGCGAATATTGTTCCTGGAAGCATCGAACGATTCGGGGAACAATTATAACGCTGTTGGCCGATGCGGTTGCCGATTCGATAGAATTTCTATGTTTGTATGTTAATAGGGATGTGTATTATGGAATGAAAGATATACATATATATACATACATACATATACGTGTAAGAAGATTGAGAAGAGATTGTCGAGAGATGCGCTGCTATTCGGGCCAAGGAAACGCGATTTCTTCGAAAACGTTCTACGGATTGCTTGGAATTATTAAGGTATTAAGAGGGATTAGAAATTGTCGAATGAATTCTACTCTGATAAGTTTCGTTTCGCATTAAAAAAGAAAAACACGATTCTTATATATATATATATATATATATATATATATATATATATATATATATATATATACGCAATCTCATCCCGTATTTTCCCATAATTTAAATCCGACGAGGTGACGAGGAACTCGGACGAACTCGGCAGCCGTTTAACCGAGGGCGTAAGGGGAGCCGAGCAAAAACACGCAACCGGACGCCGCGGATCGCGGCGAAGTTGGCCACCGGTTGTGCAAGGTAGATAATAGCGAGTCACTGTTCCGAGGGCCGGCCCATTAAGACGGTCATAAAACAATCGGGCAACTATACGGGGGTTGAAATGTAACAGCTAGCCAACACCCGAGCCAGGATCCTCCGCGTTTCTCAGATTTTACACGCCGCCCATCGACTTTAATGCACTTCTCCCCTTATATAGCCCGAGGCACGTAGCTGGCCGGACGGAGACCGTCGCCCGGCCCCGTTCCCCGAACAGAGACAGACGAACACACACACATATACGTATACAGGGATGCGGCTTTGGAGAAACGAGCAAAGAGACGAGGGCATTTACGGTCCGTATACGCGGCGATTGCGCGAGGTGCAACACGTGGCGGATGCGAGAGAGAGAGAGAGAGAGGAAGAGGTGAGGGGAGAGAAACGCAGAAAATAACGCCGACCGAAGAGGAAGCGAGATATCTGGCCCGTGTGCGCGCCAAGAACGGCACGGTGTCGCGGGTATACGGCAACTGCGTCTAATTAGCCGGTCGGCCGCGCGCGGAATTGAATTTCAATCGTCGTAATTCGCCGATTCGCCTCGTGCGTGCCGATCCGGCGAGGCAACGAACGGACGAACGGACGAACGTACGAACGTACGCAGCGAGGAGGGTTGGCCCGAGCGACGGCCAACAAGAGGAGCGAGAAAGGAAGGGGAGGGATGGATATCTCTCCGAGAGCGCGAGAGGAAGCCGCGGACGGAGAAGAAGCGATTTCTCGTCCCGGCCGCTGGTATCTCCGGCCTTTTACGGTCCTCGGGCATGGATCGTTACAGTCGCAATTGCGCTTCGAGGCCTGTTGCGCGATGCGGCGCGCTCGTAATCGCGGGCCCCGGCTAATTAAACGTCGACGAGCGATCGTTAACGATACGCCGCGCCTCGTCGTAAAAGATCGTGGAATCTCGAAACGTGTCACGGCTGTTACGCCGCCGAGATCGATCGATCGAAACAGGCTTCGAGGGAGGGGGCAGAGGGGGAGGTACACGCACGCACGCACGCAAGCACGCGCGTGCTATATAAAGCGCGTTTGACGACGCGTCGACGTTGATTCGATACCCGCTGAAATATGACGGTTGTCGGCGTTTTTTTCGTTTTTCCTTTCTTTCTTTTTTTTTTTTTTTTTTTTTTTACAATCGAGCGCGATCCCTCGTCGACGACACGCCACGAGTTCCATCGTTGTTCGGTAATCGAGCCGCTTGTAAAAAGATCGAGCGCTATCTCGATTAAATTCCTCGTAGTCCCCCGTGGATAAGCCAGGCGTTGGACGAGCTCGGATGTTTCGGCTCGCACGCGTTGGCTTAGGGCAGACTTTGTTCGTTGTTAGTAATAACTTAAGTGGACGCTTAGATGGATCAGGGATCCCCATCGATTCGTCTTCGATTTCAAATTATTTCAACTCGTTCTTTTTATCGCATTTTTTAAAAAGAGGGAGTGAAAAGCTCGTTCCATTAAAAGAACGATTTAAAAAGAAAGGCGATAGAGTGGAGTACGGGATTCGTATACGGATTACAAACGTAACCTTATTAATCGATATTACATTCCTAATTTCACGAGCGCAGATTGGAGAAAGGGGGCCGCATATAGCCTCGATGTAATATCAGAATAAGCTTGCAACATCGATCAACGTCGGCCCGTTAAACGAATATCGTATCAAATAACTCGATGCTACTGCTTGTACACCTTTGAGCACCGATCTCGCGATAAGCGTTATTGATTTTATTGCGATTCTCTATTTCGCTGGCAAATATCGTAAACGTTAAGTACACAGTACACGAACACCGTTCGATCTCCATCCAGTGAGAAGAAAAACGAGGGGGGAGAAAAAAAGAGAAAAAGAAAAATAAGAGAGAACTGGTTCGCAAGGGACAAACGTATATTGCAATTAAACGAGTATGTATAGCGATTAAATTAACCGATATCCGACCGTACACCCGTTATAAATCCATCTCCTGTCTCGCCCACAATCCGCATTATTACCCTCGCCGTCGTTATACCCACCCAATGTATCGTTTCGCACTCTTGGATCATCTTCTTTTCCAGGGCCACCAACGATCGACCAAGCCAAGGGATCGTAGTGGAATCTACCCTTCGCGCGTACACATGTGTACATGTACACAGATAGGAAGGAAGGGAGAAACGGGAAGAGGATCCCTCGTAACAAAGATCAGGGGCCTAATCTGGCTTGCGAGGAGCGGGCAAAGGCAACGGGAAGCGAGCGCGAGGGGTGGTTTCACCGAGACGGTGGATGGATTTATTTAAGGGCGTGTATTCAGCACGAGAGATACAATGGCGAAACGACGTGGTGGCAAGGGTGAGAGAGGAGGTTTGTCCCCGTACCGGGAGGTTTATGGCCGACATCTGCGGCCAGTTTTGACCCCCTGGCGTGACGAAACAACGAATACCAGATAGGACAGGGCCGAGCGGCCGAGTGGGGTGGTTTAAGGACGCTAACTGGCCGAAGGGTGAGGCCTCGTTCTAAATGTCCCTTTTGCTATGCGACTGCTCTCGTGGTGACGGGGCGAGCGAGAGGAGTGTGCAGGATTGGAGTGTGCTAGTGGTGGTGGTGGTGGTGGTGGTGGTGGAGTGTCGGGCGGTAAATCGACCGTTAAAAATCTTCCACGGCCCCCGAGTGTAATTCTGTTAGCCGTTTCCTCGCGCGAACCGTGACGGCCGTGACGAAATTCCCTTCGTCGACAAGGCCGTGCCTCTCCACTACCGTGGTATCGCAGCCAACCGTCGCCGTCCTCGCCGTCTTCGTCGTGGTTGCGCAGCCCGTGACGCCCGCTTCCCTTTTCCTTTACGTACAAACGCCATGACCTGCCCATTCGTTTTCCTGCCCGAGCACCCCGACTTCCGTTCCACGTGTGAAAGGAGTGTTTTCCGCAAGGGGAGCCGCTTGGAAAGGAATTTTCTAGGCACGCCCGTGGATTTTACGCTTGTCGCGGATCCCGCTTTTTCTCTCTCCCTCTTTCTCTCTCTCTTTCTTTTTATTTCGCTTCTCCCTTCTTTTCTTTCGTCGGTCGAGAGAAAAAAGAAAGAAAGAACGTTCGTGTGCAAGCGTCGTACGTATACACACGAACGGAAGTATTGCACGCGGATAGGAATTAGTTTTAAAAAAAATCTTCTCTTCGCCCTCCTCCCCTCCCTTCCTTCCTTCCTCCTCGACAACGAAACCGTAAAATTACAAAAGACGATACACCGCGAATCGTAGCGGGGAGCTTTTATTTCGCGTATACCTTTTCCACGACCATGGATAATAACGAGTAATAAGCTAAGTGAGCCGTGCAAAATTTTCGCTGCCATTCCCGCCGGAATAATGAACCCCTTCCCCCACGTGTCGTTCTTAATAACACCGCGTCTTACTCCACCATTTATACTGTAATTTCTCTTTCTCCGTATTGTTGAAACTGAAATTGCGGCGTAATTTCTCCCTCTCTCACCCCCTACGCCTGTTCCTCTTCTCGCGAATATTCTTCTCTCTCTCTTTCCTCCCTCCTTTTTCTCCGCCCCACTCCTCTCTTCTCTTCTCTTTTCCCTTTTTTTTTTTTTGTTTCCGCTCTTTTTGTTAATCCACAACGAGACGACCAAGGATACACTTTATTTCCCCGACAAAAGGTTTCAATTAAGGCACCGGTGAAAAATACCTGGCCGCCTGTGTTAAGCCCGTGTAACTTTACAAATGTGCATTATACGGCACTCCGAGAGCGCAACTCGGCGAACGCACTGTTGCACACCGAGAACACTATATTCGAGCACGCGTTACACGCCGTGACTACACGTGTATCACGTCCCGTGCGGCGCGGATATGGGCCAATGGCGTGGAGCGCAGGGGTGATGGTTATTTGATTACCGTATCCCCGTAACAATAATTCTTCGACGTACAGAGAAACTACCACGACGACGATAACAACGAGGACCAGACGAAACTTCTGGACAGGACGTTTTTTTTCCCTCCCCCCTTTCTTTTTTTCTCTCTCTTTTTAAGCCAGCTAAGAATTATTATTTGCCAACCGAAATGAACGACGAAAGTACAAATAAGTTATACTCCGTGCCTTATATATATATATATATATATATATATATAAAAACCGTAAACCGCTTTCGATCGTTTCGAGCAAAAAAAGCTGCGATACGTGAGAAAGAAGTTTCGCGAAGGTAATAAGAAAAAGAAAAAAGAAAAAAAAAAGATCACACTTTCTTTATCTTCTTCTTCGCACAGTTTGGAACTGTGAAAAGAAAGAAGAGGAAAAAGAGAGGGGGGAGAAGGAGGTATGCGGACAGGCAGCGTGGTGATTTAATGGGAAAGTTATTACCAAATACGTTGCCTCGAGACCGGATCGTTACATCAAATAAAAGCGGATTTTGCGATAATTAACGAAATTGAAATTGCCAGGGACATTCCCACGCCAGTGCACGCGGTTCGAAGGCCACGTACCGGCTCTGTAAAGCGGGTAATGCTTGGATCAGACTCATTAATTAATCCTCCTTCGTGGAGAGAAAAAGAGAGAGAGAGAAAAAAAGACCATTGGTCGACCGAGCGCTCTTGGTCAGAGAGGGAAACGCGAAAAGAATAGGGGAGAATGGAGGAGGGGGGAGAGGGAAGAAGCAAAACTCTGGCAAGGGTCTTTCTCGGGTTACCTGGCCGGGGCCGGATCCATAAATACACTTCGCCGTGTTAATTCCGTGTGGCGAGCAAGGGGCCGAGCCACTACCGGTATTAACGAAGTCCACGACGCGCGGTTACACCATGGCCGGGTATATGGTGGGGATAATTTCGAGCCAACCCATCCCAAGTCGGGAGCAATTTGTCTCCGGGCGTTGGATAAAACGTCGACGGCGGTGTGTTATTTGTAATTTGGATAACGGTACGCCGCTGCCAGAACCGCGGAAGACATTTGTCAGCCGTGAGTGTGCCTGCTAGATTCGTTTCGTGGCAACGTGATATTTTGCCAAAAGACCGAGCATCGTCCTTTATCGGCTTCTTTCCATTCGTTCCTTCTTTTGCTTTTCGTTTCTTTTTTTTTTTCTCCTTTCTTTTTGGCTTTTTTCTCTCTCTCTATGCTCTCCGTTTTTTTTTCTCCCCCTTCTTTTGTTCTTTTGTTCGAGGGCGAATTTCCCGAATTTTACTCTGCTGCGACTAGTTTTGGCTATTTTTAATTTTGATCTTTTTAAATACACTCGGCTAATTGCATAGTTAGCAAAATTAGCGCAGCGTTGGCTGCAATTACGAGCGTAATCGACCGTTTCCGAGAGTTTTTAGGACGTTTTTTTTTTTCCTTTCTTTCCAACCAAATATTGGCCCATTGTTAAATACTTCTCGGAAACGATTCTCGGTTGGGAGAGGTGATTCTAACCTCTTCGTGTTTCGTTTAGACATTCGATCCATGGGTATTGTAGATCGAGTTGGACAACATGTGGAAGAAAGCGGAGAACGTTATTCTTCTTTTTTTCCTATTCCAAGAACCTTAATTTTTGAATATACAGGTTGTACATCGAAGCATGTTGTGTCATGTTACTCGATCGATAACATCGATTTCGTTCATTGATTTCGATTTACACGAATCGACAGGCCCGTGTACACGTGGAGGGAAATAAAATTAAAAAGTATAACTTGATGCTCTCAATCCTTCAATTTCCTCCATAATTAATAAATGTGATTAATATTTTTGTCTCGTCGGGGCTACTCGGGTTGATCGATGTTTGCCCGATATACAAATTGCACGTTATTAGCGGCCATTCGACGTTCAATTATTTCGAAGATCCGTTTGAAACGGTATGCCTCTTTCAAATATATTTAATGGCCAGCCCGCAGCGCTCGATCATCCTCGCAAATCCTCTTCAACCTGGCGAGACGTACGTACTCTCATTCAAGCAGAAGTCGAGCTCTTAGATCTCTCCCTCTCCCGTGGCGGCGGATGAAGTGGACGTTGGTCAGAGAAGAGGCGGTTGCCCAATGCACTCAGCCAATTATAATTAATTAAACCAGCTCCTCGAGTTTTCCCCGGCGATTTTCCGAGCAGGAAATTCTCGCGTACCGACGGCTACAAATAGAAGTAGCGGCCAAAGTAATATTTACATTGCGGCGAACGACTGCTTTCACAAGGGATACAATGATCATGATTATAGATTATGAAGTAGTTGTCCGTTTCTTATTTGTACACGAATTACCACCACCATTCATTAGTCGATGTAATCTGACGAATAAATATATTATATACCGATCGAAAATTTACGCGAGAAACGATAAATATGCGTTATACATTAAAAAAAGAAAAATCGACTTTTCTTAATTTTAAGAAATAAATATAATTTGAGTAAATCAGATTAAAGAAATAAGCTAGCACCTTCCGAGTTGGCAATAGAGCTTGGTAGCATCGTGGAAGAGAGACAGTATTCTTCGTGCGGTTACCGAGGTCGCCGTGGGTTGAGAGCACCGGCGCGGTTAACCGCGACGACCGCAGCGACTGGTTCTGCCGCCTGCTGCCGTCTCCCTCACCCTCGCATTTCGTCGTATACGTCCGTCTCGCTCCCGTTCATTGCCTTCATCTCTTTCCTTTCTTCACCCTTTCTCCCTCGATCTCTCCTCTTTACTCTCCGTAGCTGAGCGCGTCCATGGTCGTTCGGTGAGCACCGAGCCGCACCGAGGACACGTATCCACCGAGCGAACACGGGCGAACACGCAAACCGGCTGCGGCAGGCGGCAGGCAAGGCGGCTCCGCATAAACCGCAGCCGACCAAGCGCGACCGACAGCTTCGCCAACACTCCACAGCACTGCCTTATATTCCTTCTTCGCCCCGTGGAACAAGATAAAGAGCGAGCGAACCAGACGGAACAGAGTTAAAACGAGACGGAAGAAGGAAGGAAAACGGTAAAACGAGAGTAGTCGAGCTAGAGGTGGAAGGGAGGGGAGGGGAGGGGAGGGGGGTTGAGCGTTTCTGTGCATCGTGCAAAAAGTTCATGGTTGGCGATAAACAGAACTACCATCGTATCGTCACTAGCACGGCACGTCACGTATTTATTTCATTAGGAGGGTCCTGCACCACCGCCTCCGTTGTGTGCAAAGCGAAAGGCGGAGTGGAGAAGCAGGGGGAAGGGAGAAATTGTGCGGAGTGCTATTCTGTACATATGTATGTATATATCCCATCCCGCGTTCCGCGAAGCATGACAATGGGGTTTTCTAATCCTCCTTTGGATTAAGGGTCGAAAGCAGGGCTCGGTGCACGGTGGCGGCAGGGCGAGAGAGCTCCAGGTAATGGGATCGACGTTTCGTTATGTTACTTTTCCATTCTCATCCTCGGCCTCTATCCTCGACATCCCTCCTTCTTGGCTGCCCCACACAACCACGACTGCGCCAGCCTTTGGTGTCTCGGTTCGTAGGATCCATCCCACAGAGCCCTCCTCCTTCCTACCCGGTCCGTGTTTTTCCTCATGTAGCCCCCTATTTTTCATGTTTCGCTGCGGCTTCGCGTAGCACCTTCATTCCGTATAGGAACATCCGTGGGGCTCGAGCAACAATCCGCGCGGATCTAACGTACGAGCGTCAACTCAAAAAGTTTCGTTCTCATTGGCCGAGGTCGCGCTTTCATTCGACTCTTTGCGGCAGCCGAGTCGCGCGGTGGGGCTGGCTGTCTGTCGATTGGCGAAGTAGCGGCTAGACGCGTTCTGGTTGGTCGAGGCGTCACAGACAGTCCGCGTGGAGCAGTTCCTTTACGAAGCGAGCGGACGATAGCGGCAATCAAGTAGGAAACTGCTTGGGACTGTGTGCTGCGCGATATTCACATAGGGGCACCCCCTTGCCACACGCATAGGATCGTACTCGCTACACACGGATACTCGGACACAATCGCATTGGTTCAGCGTGTATGTACTCTATACCTCGCGATCTCTCTCTCTCTCTCTCTCACGCTCTCTTTCCCTCTTTCTCCGTTGCTCTCACTTTATAGAGGCACGTTGTAGGGGTTGGGAAAACGGGTGGAGGCGCCATATTTGTGGTGGTGTGGGAAGTGAGGGAAATCACGAGTGGCGAGAGAGGCAGCCAGTCGGCGGCCAGTTGAGAGAGCACGGGAAAAGAGAGAAGGGTGGGAGAAAGAGAGAGGGGGGGAAGTGAAAGAGAGAGAGAGAGAGAGAAAGAGAGAGTTTATGCGGACATCCGTGTCAGCCTGGTGACGGCCATTTTGCGAAAAACTTTCGATTTGTTTGCACACGCTGAGTGAACTGAGAGAAGCAACTAATACCTACGCGTATGCATGGCACGCCGTGTACCGCGCCCTGTCCTCTCGTTTATTCGACCGTATCTGCGGGACCGAAAACTTTCGAGGCTTCCAGTCTTCGTGCTTCAACTTGCAAAAATCGTCGGACCCGTACACCAACGGAATACACGATTCGAGTATACGATATCGCCCACGGGCTAACGATGTATCTTTCTCAATTGTATCTGTTAGACCGAAGCACCGGTCGGTAAAGATAATGGAGGAGCAGAAACAGCAGCAGCAGCAGCAGCAGCAGTAATACGAAAAAAGTATTCCGAGAATTGTGCGTTCCCTTAGTCATTGCGTTCATGAGATTGATACTCTGAATTGTCTAGATTCCAAAGGTGGTTGAATGATGTAGTCGACAAATATTATTTGCACGCACTCGTTAACTGCGGTATCAGCGATAATAGCATTGGTGGAATGGAAAAAAACGAACGTAATCAACATTGATAAATGAGCACGTTGAATCATTTTTCATTAATACAGAAATAGTAGACGCTGGCATAAAATTTCACAACGTCGACATAATGTGAAAAAAATGCTGTCATTAAAATAATTCATAGATAGATAGATAGAGCGAGAAAAGTTTAAAGAGGAGCAGCAAAGAGAGAGAGAGAGAGAGAGAGAGAGAATGGAGAGGGACAGAACAAACATATCACGTTGTCATGTACATAATAGAATCGATGTATATTGTTCGATTGCGCCGTGCTTAACGCGAATATAACTGTTCATTTGAAACCCGATTAATTACGGTCAACTAAAACGGCCCTAAAGCTATAGTCGGATCACTCATCGCGTCAGCAGTGCGCCGAAATCACGATGGACGTATCTGTGCCTCGTCGTTGGCCGATAAAACAGATTAAGTATACGATAGGGACGACAGGTGCTATGAAATAGAGAGTGGCAGAAAACAAAAAGCGAGAAAGAGAGAAGAGAAAAAGAGAGAGAGAGAGAGAGAGAGAGAGAGAAAGAAGGAGGACGTACCGACGTTTTAACGAGCCGTGATTTTCGTGCTCGCCTTTTCGAGACCCTTACGTAACGCGACTTAATTGTGAAGGAGCTATCGCGCCGGTTAATACGAGCGTCGAGAACGAGGAGAGACATTCGAGGGGGTGCTTGGCGGGTTTAACTGTGGAGTAACGGCCTGCCAGAGTGGGGGAAGGGAAAGATTGCTTCGGAGGGGATACCATCCCCACCACTTACTCGTCCATCAGTCGCTCTGAGGCCGTTGTGGAGAGAGGATTGTTCTTGTTACGTCTGTGCGTTTAACGTTTCGTGTTTGCTTTCACGTTGCGTACGTCAGTTTCGTTCAATTTTCTTTTTGTTCTTTCGGCTTTTTAATTGCCAGACGTGCTCTATCGGTGTCAAAAAGTTTTCTCGCGTATCAACGGAAAGACGTGTGCGTGCTAGTGTTGGTAAACTTAACCTCAAAGTGGCGGCGAGTTACTGTTTAGGTCGTAAACAACCGAGTGCAGTGTCTTTGTGTGAAGATGGTGTTCCCACATTGAGGATGTGAAGTCGTGGATAGGAAGAAAGGAAAGATAGTTTTTCTTCTTTCGTTTAATCCGATGGAAAAAGAAGCTTTCTCCGATTATTCTTAACCCGTTTCTCGCTCTGTTTTACCGACCGTATAAAGGGCACGCCACGCTCTCCGTGCGGGATTCTTCGTGGCGTCGGCGACACGTTTAACCTCGATGAACGTAGAAGGCGGTCGAAATAAATGGTGACACGACGAGTAATTATCGTTCGATATCGCGAAGTTACAAATTACCAATGAGAATGCGGTAGTGGCAAATACACCGATGGATCATCGTCGTGTATCCGAGGCGGGGACCTTCTTAATTGAATCACATCGACAGAATCACCAACAGAATCGTCCTAAAGGTCGCTTGTCCTCGTAGCCCACGCGGGCGATTTGAATCGTGGTGTTTTTTTCAGTTTATCGTTGTTGCTGTTATTTGTTATCATTGGTGTTCCGCGTGACATGAAGCATACGTGATCCGAGGACACGGTGTTTGTATTTTTTACTGTTTTGAAACCAGAGAGAAAAAAATGTATCCTAGTGCTGGAATCAACGCTGCTGCTGTAGCTGCCGCCGCTGCTGCCAGGCATCCGGTGAGTAATCTATTCTTTTCCAATTTTATATCTCCTTCTTATTTCGTTTATTTCTTAAATTTTTCACTTTTCATCGCGTTCTATGCTATTGAAATTTCACAAATGGAGTAACATGGTATAGTTCGTTATCGTTATCGTTTCTCAAAAATCATTTCCCAAGGCGCGAGTTTCGATGCTTTACGCCTTTATTACACGCGGTTTGAACGATGTCTACCTCTCGTAAGGCAAGAACTCGTCGTGCTACTTGAAACTCGAGTTTCACGTGTACGGCGTTGCGCGTACTGCGCGCGATTCCTATCACGTTCAGCGGCGTGGAAACCAGTGTAACACCTTTCGACGATCGTCTTCGATCCGATTACTAATTCTAACCGTTCGAATTTTTACGAACGCGTACCAATTATGGAACGAGACCCAGTTGCTACACCAGTATTATATTAGAGGGACACGATTGACTCGCGTCAAAACATTTTCCCGAACGAAATGGAAAGAGAGTAATCTTGGTCGAACACGGGGCGATAATATCCCGATCCTAACCGCGGTTTCTTCGCGCGCCTCGTTCATCGCCGTTGATGCGGTCACGTGCGTCCCGGTATACACATTTATCATGGTTCCGCGCCTACGTTACATGCATACGTTGTATATATGTCAGATACACGTGCCTTTGGGAGTGCGCGCATACATATACGCGTGTGCAACCTCCCCGACTCGTTCCGAGATTTCGAGATATCGCAAGAGCGTGTTTGCGCGCGCGGCCGCAAACCCCGTCACGAATTCGAGGTTAACCGTGGACCGTGTAAAAACCGCTTCGATAGGTTGAAGCCTATTGATCCGTGAATCGAAGACGAAGATCCACGAATCGATTGCTACACGCGAGAATATTTTTCTTTTCTTATTATAAATTTCTGAACGTTTCGTCTCTTTAATATCCGTTGAACCGTCTCGCTTTTCGTACGGTAACCGCAACGATGCACGAGATCGGTCGAGATGTGTATGTGTACATTCGCATCGTGGAAGCGCACAGTTTCACGGCGAGTTTAGTCAGTGAAATTCTCGCCGGTCGATGAACAGGATGTTATAAACGGTTGGAAGAGGATGAAAACACAGCGTGACGAAAACGTACGGGATATATTTGTTGCATTTATTCCGACGATTCGTCCACAGGCGAACGTGGACGTCATCGTTCAACGCGATTAAACGCATGCGTAGTTAGTTAGAGGAGGCAGCACCGGCAGGACGCGATATTTTCGCGTTTAGGGTTGACGCGCGGCAACGTGTGTGCTCGGCCAGGGAAAAATTACATCATTCACCGTTGCCATTATATATCTGCCCTCGTCCCCGATAATCATAATAATTAGAGGCGAAAGCAAAAAATCACCCATTACTTTGTATTATAACGGTGTGTTGTCGGATCGGAAAGGGAGACCCTCTTGGATAGAATAATGAAAGCTTCATCTGGCCCATCCCTAATAACAGGCGTTACACCGGATGCGGCCCGGCGATATTGTAGCACGTGGTGAGCAGCGGGAGGGGAGGAGAGGAAGGCGAGAAACGCGGCGGATAGACAGAGATGGAGCGGAACGGGAACGAACAAAGAGGGGAAAAAAGAAGGGGGAGGAGGTGGGGAGAGGAAGGGAGAGGAAACAGCTCCGGCAAAAGAGTCGAGGCTGTCCCTCGAAAGGCGGTGACAATGTTGGTGGAAAAAAAGGTGGCTCTGTGTCGAGTGCCGTGAAGAAGGGGGAGGGATAGAGATGGTTGAAGAAAGACGTAGTTGCCTCTTCTTCGAGGAAAAAAAAAAAGGGGGAGTTGGCGATGAAACACTCGCGTATTACACTGTATTATATAGGTGAACATAACCTTCTGTAAACCGTGGTACGCGCTCGCGACAGGCCCTGATTCGGTAAATATTGATGCGTTTAATCGGCCCGTTTGCCTCGACGCTTCTGTAAACGCGGTTCGATGCGTGCACAGCTGAAAAAACTTTTGAAAACTCGATGAAATCGAATACGCGATATCATCGAATGTTTTCTCTTTTCTCTCTCTTTTTTGTTATCATTTATTTTTATTTCGCTTCTTTCGTTCTTTTTTTTTTCTCTCTCTCTCCTCCTTCTTTTTATCGTTATACGAAAAATAGACGCAAACCACGCGCTCGAATTTCACGAAGCAAACAAAGACATTCGAGTCGGAGGAGGGGAGGGAAAACGTTTTGTAAGCAGCGTGGAATGATAATCAGGCCGATTTTAAGCTTCGAAGCCGTTCGACGCCACGCTGCACATGGTAATGCGTTGTTCGAGGCACGCCGTTGCGGGACATGCGAGCCGAGGCGAATCGAGTTGCGCTGTCGAGTTGCACGGAAATATGGAATCACGGTGATATCTTGAGCGTCACGTCGTCCATTATGCTGATGCGCCCGGTAAATTTCACGCATTATACTCCCATTATACGTTTCCTGGCCGAGTGGAATCGCGATCTCGCGGTAATTACACGCTGCTGCTTCTTGTTTACCACGGTGAAAGAGGAGAGGAACCGATTGTTTTAATTTCCACGTTTTGCCTGGCATTATTGCTCTTTATATTCTTTTTTAAATTTGTTTCTTTATTCTCTCTCTCTCTCTTTTGTCGGCCTCGTTTTTTTTTTTTTACACGTCGGCTATCCTATCCTCCCGATTGTACAAGCCCGATTGAAACGTTGACTCCACGACTACACATCTGTGCGTTTGCCCGTTGATACAATTACACGAACGCGACGACCGGAAAAATCGTTTCGCGCGACCTACTGTACCGACGAAAGACCGGCCGACCAAACTCCATGTAGTACGGCCAAATTGTATCCTCCTATAACAGTTTATTCGGCACCTGGGACGCGTGTATTGGACGCTCTCCCTATGCGTTCGCGACATATTGTCCGTTCCATTGCTCCCCGAACCGAGGCCCTCGAGATTCACTCGCTCCCGTTGTTATCACTACTTTACTACGCGATGGTGTACGTGACGGCCGTAAAAATCTTGTCGATAAAAAGGGAACGGTTGGCGTATCGGGAAGGCGTTGGTATCGAAGTGTCGTAAAAAAAGAAAGAAAAAACAAAAAAGAGGAAAGAGGAAGGGAAAGGGGGAGGAAAAGAGATAGAGTAACGGAGGGCGGGCTGATTCCGATAAAAAACTTTTTGGAGAACGTTAAAGAGAAGAAGAAGAAGAAGAAGAAGAAGAAAGAAAAAAAACGATACTGTGTTAAGGTTCATGGAACGGATACCGATAAAACGATTTGATTCGCCCGTGCACGCTCGCCTAGTTTCCTCTTCAATAAGACTCAGATAATTAAATGGACGAACGCTCTTTATCGCCGGCTTCCCGTTTATAATTGCTATTTGTAAGAGTTTTTAATGGGTCTCTCGATCGTCGACTGGATTCGGGGGAGAGAGAGAGAGAGAGAGAGAGAGAGAGAGAAAGAGAGAGAGAGATACAGAGGTCTGAACTCTGTGAAGCGAAGTAGCTTATTACGTTAAATGGTTTTCTTTCCGATATCAGAGGCGAATTAATCGGCGAAGATAGCCTCGGCTGGATCTTTCTCGGTTTCTTTTTCCAACTTTTTTTTCCTCTCTCTCACTTTGGAAGAGAGAAAGAAAAGGGGAGGAGAAAAAAGTGAGATCGGACGGGACAGTTTAGCTCGGATGCAGGTGCTCGAGGGAACGTATAATCTGGGGAAGGGAGGGGAGGGGAGAGGGGACGAAGGGACAGGAGGTAGGTAACCGAGGGAAACGACTGCAACTGGGAAAGCATCCCTCGTCCTTGCCGAAATAATCCCCTGACTGGCACAACAATGGCCAGGAACGAACCCCCAAGCGTGAAGCGTAATACCCGAGTCCTCGGGGTGCCGTAAATTGGTCCACGGGGAGAGCAAAGGAGACGAGTAGGAGAAAGAGAGAGAGAGAGTGCTGTGTATAGAGTGCTTTATCCGTGGACCCCTCGTGGTTACTTTGCCACCCTTCTGGTTCCGTCTTCTGTTTCAACAAGGAACATCCTACTCGAGAAATCTCACAATAAGAAGTCGTTCCTTCCGTATTGCTTTACAATCATTTTCTTACGCGTGATTCCCTTGCGAGGAGGGGTATCCATTACAGAGGAAGGCTCCGACGTTTCGAGTATCGTCCTTTTTCCTTTTTTCTTTTTTTTTTCTATAATTTATGAATTCACAGAGAAGAACCCTCCTCTTATAAATGCCATTCTAGCAACGAGGGGGGCTAGAAATCGTTCCCATTGATTAATTCGTGAAATCCCCCCTCCCTATATCGAATCAACGATATAATAGAATACGAATATTTCCGGTAGAACGATGATCGAGCTTTTATTTTTTTTTTTTTTTCCCTCCCCTTTAATTTTAAAATATCGTCGCAGAAATAACGCGATATCCTCCTCCTCCAATAAACATTTCTTATCGAGTAAATTTGTTTTGCGGTGTGTCGCGGTGGTTAACTTAACTCTCGCGGTATGGGGCCAACCACCATATGCCTCTTTTCTTTCGTCGTTCGTTCGTTCCTTCCTTCGTTCGAGACATCGCGTAGTCCCTTTGTCCGTTTGTCTTCCGGCAACGCTTTTCAGGCAAAATTATTTATCTTTCGACCGTGCCCTCCATAGATAGCCCTGCACGAGGGATGGAGAGAAGAGAGAGAGAGAGAGCTCGGTCCCGTCTTCCCTGCACTTTCTCAGACGCATTGGCCCGTTCTCGAAAACGAACGACCAACGAACGCTGGTACGAGGGTTCCTCGAGTGTTCAGAACATAATCCATTGTGCCGGGGCGATTGTGTTTACGTCTGCATGCGTTTCCAAGCGGAATGGAACGCTCCGCAGAAGGACCCCCTCCCCCACCTGCCTACCTACCTCTCTCCTCCGTTGTTCGACGGTCGTTTAAATAACTCTCGAATTACCTCCACCACATCTTTCCTTCTAACTCTTTCGAAAGGAGAGCGAGCCTCCTCTCCCGTTCCTTGGCTCTCTCAATCCACCAGTTTATTCTCTCGTTTCACCCCGTGGGGTTAATCGTCCAAGCCTCGAATCGATTCCGCCGTTTAACCGCTCGCGATTGAGCGGTCGTCCGATTCCTTTCCTCGGCGAGCGACAATCGAAGGGAGTCGTTTCCGATCCGGGGCTACCAGGAAGGAAGAAGATAGATATACGCGCCCACCCCTTTTTTGATAAATCAAGGTAATCACACCTTTCGTTCGAGATCGTAAAACGTTTTCCATCCGACGACGCCTTTTATCCATTATCGCGCGCAACGTTGGATCTTAATTATTCATAATATTTATGGTTACGATAATCGATGGTACGGTAGATTACACGTGCAATTAACCGGATTCGCGTCACTAATAATTTCCTTGCTTGGCAAAAGAGGACGAGAGAGAGAGAGAGCGTGCATTCGATACGGAGGACCGCTCGCGATTTTCACGACTCGTTAGTCACGGCTTTATAAATCGAACCCCCTATCCCTTGGAGAAGAGAAGGGGGGGAAGGGAACGAATTCTCGTGTGTCGCGCATATATATATATATATTATTACGCGTGTATATATCTGTAGACGCGAAGGTCGCATGCGTATGCGATCTCTCGAGCGGAATGCGCGCGAGTACATGAGTATTTCGTGCACGTTCGCCTCGAATAATGCGTGCAGGCACTTGGCAAGGAGCTATGGATACCGTGGCGTAAAGGACGCACACGTAGAACGGCGTACACGTATATATATATATATATGCCTCCTCGCGTTCTCTGTGTACACGTTGCGAATGTATATAAGCGCGATAAATACGCCTAACCGCTTTGTAAACCTCGGGCGGTGGAAGGTGGGAATGGAGAGAGGGGGGGGTAAAGAAAGTCCGAGGAAGCCTCTTCAAGTCCCCTCGGACCTCTGCTCGTACAGGAGAATGGCACTAATTGGCATTAGGCTTGGCAGTTTGTCGTGTTCCCCCCTCTTTAGGCCTGTGCGCGCTGCTCCTGTGTTGGGCACTGCTACGTCGCGGCAACGGGGCATTTCGCGTTTCCATGACTCCTCTTCCGTGACTGCGGACATTTCTCTCCTCGCCTCTTCCTTCCCTCCCCTCCTCATCTTTTCATCCTTGTAAAATTGCCTCTCCCTCTCTTTCTATCTATCTATCTATCTCAATTTCCATCTCTCTCCAAACCCTGCAATCGGCTCCACGGTATTACTTATCGTTGCTCGAGCGAGGCACGCACACCATTCCCGCTCATGCACGCGCGGATCTGCAATACCGAACGAATGGTATAATCCACGATCGCTGTACGATTCGACCCTTTCTCTTTTTCTCTCCCTCCCTCCCTCTCTCTCTCTTTCTTTCTCGTCCTCTGATTTTTTTGTCCTTTAATCCTGGCGCTTTGGGACTCTGTAATTTCTCACCGCGGGGGGTTATTATCCACTCGAGGCATCGACGCCGCGAAAAAATGCCACGGCCTCCTATCGCCGATTCGGAAACACGATTCCAAAGAAGGTCGAACGGAATTGCTCGCGGTGACTCATTCATCGTTGTTCAACAGCACGTTGTACATATAATACCCGATGTAACGTGTTATTTTCTTTTTTTCTTTCTCGTTATTGTCTTTATTACGCTGTAAAACGGGGACGGGAAGGATGGGAGCGCGTATCCGGAGGCGAATTTTTAAGGGATCGAATTAAATCAGATTCGAGGGACGAATTTTCGGGAGGAGGAGAGGTGTTTTAATTCTTCACGATTCTTTTCTCTAATTATTGATTTGTTATTTTTTTTTTGGTTATTAATTCTAATCTTACGAGAGATGCGATTATAATTTGCGATCTCGAATCGAATTTCGATCGGCCACGTGCGATAAAACGTCGCGAGGTAATTGATAAATCCGACGGGAAATTTTTCCGATCATTAAATCGCGAGGATTTTAAATTTACTGTTATGGTTTTAATAAAATGCCGTTTTATGGGTATGCTTCGAAGAGAATTTAAAGTACTGAATAACATAAGATAGTAATCAACCGTTTATGAGATACTACCACTAACATTGGCGATAAATATATCACATTTTTTTTTCTTTTTTTTTTTTTTTTTTCTTAGCACACAATGCTCGTTCTCGACTATTATTCGATGACGTATTAGAATTGCGAATTGTTATTTCGAGTTAAAGTAGCGGTTAATTTATTCCCGACGTTTTATGACAATGCTTTTGAGAATTTTAAAACGTTATTTTAGATATCGTGGTTATTGTAATGCAATTCTTATGTTGATATATATTTAACCAGTAATAAAATTTATCCTCAAACTGTCAAGTTATTAAATATATATAAGGCGTTTGAAGAAGAAGAAGAAGAAGAAGAAAAAAAAAATGAAAAACTTTATACGAAAACAAATTTAATAAGTAATATTTATCGTAAAAAAAAAAAAAAAAAAAACAATTATTTTAATCGAAATTTTAATTGTTTTACAATACAATTAATGCGGTTTTCTTACGGCTGTGTGTTTGAGTTGTGACAACATCTGACAAATTCTGTTATTAAAATATATTACGCGCGCGTGTATACGTACGTGCATTTTTTAATGTTCCTTCGTAAAGCGTATTAAATTTTGTTTAACCTCGTCAACTAGCTTTCCCTCTTCAAATTGTTCGACGCAACAAATAATTTTGCATATATATCCATATATATACACGTATATGCCGTTTACACTAACATAGGCATCGCGTCAAAAATAAATGATTGCGAGGAAACGTTTACCGGCACGTGTTGTCGATAGTTAAATAAATTCAGCACACTGTTCACTGAAACGGATTTTCATCCGTAACATTCCCCCTCCCCTAATACTCGCCGAGTGGAAATCTTTTTACGGTCAACGATTTCCTCGAGGCGAAATATCCCAGGGATTTTCTTCCTGCCTGCCTGCCTGCCTGCATCCTCCCCCCATTTCAAGATCTTTAACGACGAAGAGAATACCGGTCCTCGACATCTTTTTTTTTTTTTTTTTTTACAGATATCTCGATACTCTCACGATTTTTCAATTACCTCTCCGTTGTCTACACTAGAGAGGAAAATTCACTAGAGTAAACTCTCTCATAATCTACATTCCTCATTCTTAACCGTGGGACGGATTACGTTATTGTGATATAATAAAAAGATCGATATCTCTGTTTCTCTCTCTCTTAAGAATTAATAGTCGCGCGTTAACGATTGCAATTTCGCCCGCTTTATACATCCTCGTTTCATTATTTCGTTCTTAAAGGGGACCCGGCCTTTTTTCGGATCACCTTATACGCGCCCTTGTACAGAGATATTCTTTTCCGAATACGTCCATCCATCCGGTCGGCGGCACACTGGTTTTCCGCAAACCCGCGCCGCGCTAAGCAAATATTTGCCGGACGTTCGTCGGGCCTGGTGCACACTTCGTCTCTGTTCCTCCGTCTCCTTCCCGTCCCCCACCCCTATCCTCCCCCTCCCGCGTCATCTCTTAGGCCGCGTCGTCATGGATACCGGTCTACAGAAACGGTCGTGAAACGAAGGAAAAGAGAAACGTCCAAATATTTGCCGTTCGACTAGCGTACCACGGACACACTAATCAGTTTCTTTTCGGGCCAGGACAGTGACACTGGCCGGTCTCGAACTGATCCTTCTTCTGCCTTCCGCCCCTCCTCTCTCAGTTTTTCAACGAGAGAGTTGCGAATCGTAGGAAAAAAATAGGCCTCGTTCTCAGTCGAGTTGCTGCCTTTTTTTTTTGAGAATTTTTTTCTGTAGGACGATGTATATTTAGAAAAATATATTGGATTCTCTGGATGTTTTAAAAGAGTTGTTAAATTTCGTGAATTGCAGTGGAATGTTTGATGATTATCGAGCGATGATTCGAGGATGAAATGGATAGTTTGAAATAGCAGTTTGTGAAAACGTTTGATACGTAATATCAGTCTCTCCTTTCGTGGAACCAATTTATTTCGAGGATGAGACAGGCGGGTGTAACGCGAGCAGTGTTAGGAGAATAACCAAGAGAAAGAAGAGTTTGTTATCTGGAATAGGTTCGCTAAGCCACAAGGTTTTGGAGCAGGTGTGCCAGTTTTCTTGCAAGATAGCGTTTTTCTCTCTTCGTGACCAGGTTCCTCGAAGCAGTAGTAGTAGTAGTAGTAGTACGTCCAATCTTGAAACGAACGCGATTCTTCTCTTCTTTCTTTATCCCCTTACAACATTTACAACTTCTCTGAACAATCTACCTGTTCCCTTTTTACCTGTTATTTTTCACATAGCCCCTGTAATCCTCGAACAAATGAAACGAAATCGCTCGGAATCATCGGTACCGTTTATACGGAGGATAATATTTTAATAAAATATATTCTGCCAATTTTATATTTACTTATGCAAAATTACCAGTGTTTACCTGGATCCTGATAGGAGGAAAAAAATTCACGTGTGTTTGTTCGCAATTCTTTCGTCGATATATAACGAATGAAACGAAAAACTGTACATGTTGTGCGACGATTTTCTAAAAAATTCGACGCGAGATCAATTTTTAATTGGGATGGATAATCCATCTAGAAAAAATTATTCCAGTTGGATAGATTCTTCCAGAAAATTGAAACTCGTAAATTATAAGAACGAGAGGATCGAAATACGCTAGTCATCACACTTTACAATTCTTTTTTTGTCGAAGAAAATTGAATAAATTTTAATAGTTTTTATATCCAATACGGGTTTTAATTTAAGTTTATTTTAAGTAAAGCTATTATACAACTTTAAATATCATACCTGACATTATATTAAAAGTTAATTTCTTAACAGCCTAATAATAATATAAAATTACAATTGTCGTAAAATTTTACGATAATTCGAAGGATCCTCATTTTCTATACCGTTTTCTGCAAGCATTCCGAAAATTTCTCAGGCCAGATATATGTCTCCTCCGAGAAATAATAATCCTTTTAAGCAACAAGAAGTCAGGTCGTGTAAGCCGTAAGGTTCACCGTTAGACCGGATTAAATTTTCCAAACGGTGTCCATTTCAAGGTAATAGAACAAATAGCCTAACAGCCGCTTTACGATCTTTTGTCTACCAGAAAATAAAGAAACTCGTCGAGGTATATATATATATATATGTATAGGAAAAGAAGTTGCTATCCAAGGATGTTTGGTGCCATTGTCCTCGACTAACCGTCTTACGAGATTTATGCGAAAATATCCAAAATTTATTGCCAACAATTAATCGTATTAATAAAATAATATTGGAGAAATTAGTTACGCTAATATTTTATCTTTAAAGGAAAAAGCGTTACATTTTTATTTTCTTCCCGCGTACAATTTATTTCGCTTCAATCTTTCGATATTACATCGAATATATTGCTCCCCCCTCCTCCTTCTTTCGTTTTGTCTTTGTCTCCTTTTTTCTCTATTTATTTATCGCTCCCGCCTTTTACCAGCCGATCGAATATCGATTAAGTCTTGCGCCGCTTTCCGCGGCATAATTGAATCGTATTCGTGTTAATTCGTCGTTACATCGACCCGTTGAAAATATATTGTCACGTTCCAGTTCGATGGCTGTCGACTTTCTACCACTAATCTGCACAGCACGTGTTGTTCCTCGCGATGTAGAAAAATTCGGTGAAACGGTGGACACGCACGCGAAGCGCGTTGTGGAACAAAGGAAAAACGTACTCGCCGATATATCTATCCGATAAGGAGTGTGTAAAAGCGTGGAACTAGGTTTTAAAGTGACATTACGTATATATTTACCATATCGCGAAACTCTTACGACATCTCAGTGCGAGCGACTTCATTTAACTCCTCGAGATCGATCGATATTAACATCGAAAATGTAACGAGGATTTAGCACCAACTTAAAATTAAAAGGATAAAAAAGTGATATTAAATACATATATAAAAGAAAAAGAAAAAACGTGTTAACCAGATCCAATCAGCCCGATCGAATTTATCTGTTCCCCGTAGGCTGACGCTATCGGATTATCAAATTCCTGTTTACGATCGTCGTGTCAAGTCGCACGTAAAAGCCGTGGGCCGGGCTAATCCAGTCCCCGTATATACCACTCATCAACTATTCCAACGACAATCGGTCGGCAGCCCCAACCGGTAAGCGACCCTCGCTGCGCAATCTCCCCTTCCAACAACACGTATACACATACACGCGAAAGGATCCCTATTATTTTCCACGGGGTCGTCCGTGACCACCTCGGGGGTCCCTGTTCGTGATCGGTCGTAATTTTTGGAAGCGAGCCCGCGACCCTCGAGAGGCCTTTGGGGCGTTAAGCCGAATTAACATAAGAGCGTGTGTGCAAACAGAATGTGCTCGGGGACAGCGTGTCCGAAAGCGAGACAGCGTGACGAACGAGACACCGTGTCGGGTAGAGACGGAGAAAGCGGCAGGACGTGGCTCGATGGTGGGGGCAGAGAAAGAGAGAGGGAGAGGGAGTGAGAGAGAGAAAGAGGTCGAAGTGGGGGAGCATGGTGGGAACACGTGTCCCACACGGAAATAGTTAATTACTCGTTTGTGCACGCTCGCTACCAGCAGGCAGGACAACTGAGACGGAAAATCGGTGAATGTCGGCCGAGGGAGAAGGACGGGATCGTTCGAGAATGAGAGCAGTCGAGCGAAGGGAGCGAAGGCTGTGGAGCGAGGAGGATGGAAGCGAGAGAGAGAGAGAGGGAAGGTCGTAAGGAAGACAGAGACATGGAGCTCGTGCGTGACGAGCGTGGGAGCGAGACGGGACATTCCTGTTTCGTCGGACCTGTGCGCTCGCCACCACGGAGGTGGAGAGAGAAGAAGGTGGCAGGCGATGGAACAGGCTATATACGAGAAGGAGGCGAAAAACGAGGATGAGGTTAATGATATACATGGGGGCTACCGTATACTACCGGCTCGATCCCATCTGCGGCTACCTTGTCTCCTTCTCTCGCTTCTTCGCCCTCCTCCCCCCCTCCTCCTTATTCGTTCTCGAGTCGTTCTCTGTCCCGCTCGATCCAATACGTTTCCTTTTCGGAAGCACCTCCGCGCTTCTTTCGATCCTCACGAGCGAACAACGTATATACGTGTGTATATATTACCCGTAGCACTGCTCTCGACGTGTTTAGGTATATACTGCTAGGATACAGGTTCTTACGTGTTAAACACGTATTCGATAATGTATTGAGTCCGATCTTTGCACTTGATGTATCGCTTTTGATTAATCCGGAAAGCCGTGTAAAAGGATCGCGTTTGTCAAGATTAGATAAAGGCGTAGCACGTGTTCCAATATTATACGTAGGCTGCACGGATTTATCGACTGTTTAAATATCTTAAGAGTTTATCGTTTATTCCAAGATGTAGAAAAAAATTTGTGAGATTCCAAAAACCGAACGTGATCGTGTTATATTTCGTTCGAAATATATCTCTGTTTCGAGATTTCTCGTTTAAAAAGAAAGAAAAAAAAAAAAAGAGGGAAATTAAAAATGATAGAATAGAATTTATTCGCTTAAATCCCTCGTTTTCGAGCAAATCAAATTTAAAGACATTTAGTCTAAAATTAAATGTAATACTCATTAAATCTGCAAATTTCATTCTCTCAAAAACCAGGCTTCGAACGAAATTTCACTCTACATTTTCGACTTATTTTTTTGTCCAATTATCCACTCGTGTTCAGTCGGAAATTAAACAAATTCTCGCGTATTTAATTCAAACTCGATATTCCCTCTAAAATCTTTATTCCTCGTTTTCATATTTATCATTCCTTTGTCAATCGTGCTACCAGAACACCCGGTACACAAAGTAGCATTTCTTTGAGCGCACGTACCACGATTCGCGCAAAGCGATTCCCAACGCATACGCAGTGACCGAGTCAGGGAAGATTGTGCAAGCGCGTGCACAACACGATTCCATAGCCAGTTTCGTATTCACTCGAGCGAATATTGGTATTCGCTACCAGCGTTACAAGACTGGTGCGCACGCTCCGCTGATTTTTCAAACCGTGGCGCGCTCTCCGTGGGGAATCCCGGTCGTAAACAGGGTCGTGGAGGGAACAGAAATGCAAGTACATGCATCAACGAAGTCGAGCGAGACTGCTGCGAACGAATCCTCCCTGTTGTGCACGTCCTCCTATCCGCGTAGATATTTGTACTGCAATCATTGAAAAAAAAAAAAAAAAGATTCTTCTCTGTTTCGACTTGGTCGATGGAATTTTGTTGACTCGAATAACTGTTGCGGTTTTGCAACACGATTCAACGGTATTGGAAACGATGACTCGTTGAAAATAATATAAATGAACTGTTTACCTTTACGAAGAAAGAATTCGATCGTAAAAGGGGGAAATGAAATCTCTCTCGAAAGTAAATTTTCGAACGATAAAATTTTAAATTTGATATATTAATC
The DNA here is from genome assembly GCF_003254395.2 of Apis mellifera. Taxonomy (NCBI): domain Eukaryota; kingdom Metazoa; phylum Arthropoda; class Insecta; order Hymenoptera; family Apidae; genus Apis; species Apis mellifera. The sequence continues at coordinate 8,243,141 of NC_037643.1, read as the reverse complement.
GACGGGATTTTAAGAAATGAAAAGAGATCCAATTGGGATTTCGATCAAAGAAAGAAAGTAAGCAAAAAATGAGCAATGGAAACATGGCATGATTATATCGCATATACGATTTCTTCTTCCCTCTAAGTGAAGTTAACCTCTTCGTCCCTTGTTGACCACACCACGTAACAACATGTATCTTGTATCTCCTCCACTTCTTTCTTCGGCACTTCACGTTGCCTCGAGCGACTACGAAGTCAACTTCGAGATAATAATAAAAAAGACAAACGAAGCGAAGGGAGGAAAAAGAAAGGGGGGAGAGAGAGAGAGAGAAAGGGAAAAAAAGAAAGAGGTAGTTGGGTCGCCGAGACCTCGTCGCGTAGCTACATTAGCTGAAGCTTGTTCGCAGATAAAGGCAGCCACGCTCTTAAAAACCCTCGGTCGACCGTTGTCGGGAGATAGCTCCGATAATGGCTCGACATCCAAGAGACACGAAAGTCTTTTCTCCCTATCTTCCTTGTCACGCTTACACATTTATCTGGTTCCGTTCAACCCATACCAATCATAGCCCTGAGAAAACAGGTTAACGACTGGTCTGGACATAGAAAAACAATTAGAGGCGGTTCACCTCGTCCCATCGACAAGAATGGAAACTTACATAATTTCGTTTTAGTTTCTTTTCTTTTTTCATTTTCCTTCCCTCTCCTTTTTTTTTTATAGAAAATATCTTTTTTCAAAAATCACTTCTGATAATCTCCAGGGATGATTCCGCAAAATCGTTAGCGTCGTCGTGTAAATTCGATTTGAAGTTTTTTTCTACAATTATAACTGGTTTTTGGTTCGTTCCAATTTTTTATCGTAATTTCGCGCTACGCGGTATGCTTACTTTTTTTCTTTTTTCAACCAAACGTCTCGATAATTCCGTGTATAATTTTATACCACGTATATAGATATATATATATATATGAAATTCTCAGGAAGATTCCATCAACAGGTTTGCGCGCACTTAACATTCACCGTCATTATCGTTTTTATGATTCTGCAAACGCGTCGATCATCGAGCAAATTCCATCCGTATCTCTTCGTGCGCAACAACTGTGGTTGTTGTAAAAAAAAAAAAAAAAAAAAAAACGAAAATCACGATTGAGACGTCAAAAGTACAACTGCTGGAAGCAGTTACATCCCCGCGGTCCATCATTCTTTTAACGAACCGTTAAAACGTCTCGCGAAACGCCTGAGGAAAGGGAAACCACGTCAGGAGTCGGAAACCACGGGAACCGTGTTTAAACTTTGTGCACGACTCTCAACGCTCCAACGACTCCGCGAAAACAGTTGTTTTGCAATTCTCTCGTTACCCTGCCGACAACAAATAGCGGTGATTCACATAAATCCCGCATTTACGGCCACGTCGAAACGCGATCGTTGAGCGCACACATGCACACACGCACACGTACACGCACGCACGCACACTCCCACAAATCCATTCCCCGATTAGAATCGCAATTTAGACGCCACGGAACGATTCTCCTCGAATTTCATTGGCCGTGCGCTCCTCTCGACTCCTCGTTGGGGGTTGATCGAGAAATAAAGGGAGAGAGTGGCCACCCTATAATGTTGGATAACGAGATTATCGTGAACCGAGTAAGAAAGTGGCGGTTGAGTGCCGCGTGGCGCGGCTCATCCCGCTCGAGAAATTTCATTTCGACGTGACTCTTTCTCTCTCTCTCCTCTCCTCTCCGGAAAAAAGAAAGAAAGAGAAAGAGAGGGGAGGGAGAAAAAAGTGGCAAGGGGGATCGAGGGGAAACGCTATCATCGATCTCGGGAGAGGAAGGGTGACATTGTGCGTAAGTGTCGAGGATCGAAGAACCCCCTCTTTGCCTTTTCAAACTCCCCTCTCGCTCGTTCGGTTTGCCAGTAATTGTAACATATTCACCCCTGGCGCGCAGTCAACCCTTATGCAAAGTTGCCCGCGGAACATTGTGTCTCGGCTCTTAAAGGTTGCCGAGATGGAAACGGGCGGATGTCGATGTCTGTTCGGGGTTATGGGAAGAAGGAAGAGTCAAGGAGCGGGAGCGGGAATTGCAGAGCGGGTTGTTGGTGCCGGTCTCGCTCGAATGGCTTCATGGGCAATATTCGCCGCGTAATACGTCGCAGTTGAGCAAAGATTTCTGCGCGTTGAACACGTTTGCACGTTTGGATTTTCAATCGTCTCGGTATTTTCTATTGATTAGGATCAAGGAAAAAGTATTTTTATTTAATCCCTGAATTCATCATTTTTCATAATAAATTTTTCTTGCATAAGTAAGTAATACATGATTCGAAAAATTATTTAATTCATAGTATTGCGAGTACGAAGCAGTTATAAAACGGTTTACAAAACATATGCGGGGGGGTATCGAGTTTAAAGGATGCAGGAAGAATAATCTGCTCGTTAAAGGGGGATGATTGGCAGCATACAGGCGAGCGTGGATGCAATCTCGGGAAAAATTCGACTTCATGGAACGATAATAGCGTACGTGTATACACAGGGGCGGCGGATGGTTGTATAGGTGGTTATACCGTGCCGTATCACGGGGATGGGTTTTGGGTGCTCGTAAAGGGGAGACGGCGATGGAGGGGCAAAAATGGGGTTTATGACTGTAACAGATTAGGTGGCCGAACTACCAGGGTGGTTCTTGCCGTGCTTCCTATTATCGTAGAGCTTTTGTACCGACGTGCTTTTGTCGAAACGTCGTGTCTCTCTCTCTCTTTCTCCCTTTCTCTCTCCATCGTTTCAGGCAAGAAAAGGTATGAAACGGACAGTGAAAGAGAGAGGTCGTTCCTGGGGGTTGGGGTTGCCACCAGGCTACGACAGTTGGCCGATATTTGAGCTTCCTTTGTGTCGCTAAAGTACCGCGCCCCATTGGCGTAGAACTCGGCGGAGTTTTCTCGTCGCGCTTTTATCTCGTGCTGCTTTTTCGCGGCAACTCTCCACGGGTTGGAAGGGTGGAAATGGAGACGGGGGGGTGGATCTGGAAAAGATAGGCGTCAGAGGTGGGGAAAGACAGAGGAGATTCGACCAGTAATTACCTGGTCCACTCGGAGTAGACGAACCGTTGCTTTTGGTCCTTTGTTCCGCTCTCTCTCTTTCTCTCTTCGGTTTCTGTTCATTTAATCTTCGTTCCGCTTCCACGTGTTTTTTCAACCTTCTCTTTTCTCCGCTCTCTCTCTCTCGTTGTTATCTTTTACCTAACGGTCACCACGGACCGGGGATATATATTCATCTTCTTCTTTCTCTTTCTTTCTTTTTTTCTCCTTTTTCCTTTTCTTTGAACCCTCTGCTCCTTTCCTTTCGTTATCCGACAAACTGTTAACCCCGCTAATTTCGTTCGTTTCCCCTTTGTACGTATGTAACGGATTGCGAAATTTGTAAAAGGAGATGTCGAGATGTAGGAAGGAAATTAAATTCGTATAGCGATATTTCAATATTTTGAATGAATTTGAACGAAGTGAAATTATGCGTAACACTTTTATAGATTTTGATTAAATAATATTAATCGAATGAAAGCAATGTTATTTCGAATACATTCAAACTTCATAAAATTGCTTCTTAAAATCGCATCTTCAAAACTGAACTACGCAAGATGTGCCTCAATGCTGATAATTCAGAGAAAACTTAATAGATTCAAAAAAATTCCATTTCTTTTCCCACTTACTTGTATCTAAAAAATAAAAAAAGAAAAATGAAAAAGGATGATCCGAAAATAGCACGGATCGAGCGATTCGTTCGAGAATAATGGAGGGGAGTCTCGGTTGCATTTGTCAATCTTTCCGTGTATCGGTCACGGAACAATCAATGAAAGGGGGAGCAGAGATTTACAAGCCCCCAACGATACTTAACCGTTTCCGAGCCAATCAAGCCTGTCTCACGCGTACACGCAACGCGTGGGCCGCGCAAAAAAAAGAAAAAGAAAAACGTTTCCGACCGGTTGTAATTCGTGTTTAACTTTAATTAGCCGGGGGAGGAAGGGGAAAAAAGGACCTTACAAGCGGTTTCTACGATGCATTCGCTTGGGCTCTCTGTACACTCTCTAGTACACGTCACGGTTGCACGGTGTTATTAAGTTAAATCGGTGATGATGCTACAACATCAGCCAGTTCCCCGCAGAAGAGTTCGCGACGCGGTTGTCACGGTGCTCTCGTGATCGTCGCACGTGAAAATTCCACGTGCAAAGCGTGCGTGCATCACGCACAAGCTTATACACGTAAGATATATACGCGAGACTCGAAGCGTAATAGATAAAGGGCGAGCAGAGAAAGCGTGTATTATATACGCGACAGAGAGAGAGAGAAAGAGAGAGAGGCATAGAATCGAAAAGAAGAGAGAAAGAGAAAGAGCACTTATCCAGCTCTCTCTCTACAGTGTGACGTTATTTCACGAAGAGCAGCGATCGTATCGCCTTAATTGCTCGGCGGGTTAAACTGCCGCGGCCGCCTCTTATCGACGGATCTGCACGAGTGCTCGCCGAAACGTAACGAGCGCGAGCGAGATGCGTGCAGCGAGAAGGGAGAAGGATGGAAGGAGAGCGCGCGTGTGTGTGAGCGAGTGCGTGCGTGTCCCTTCGAGTGTGTCAGGTGTTTTCAGCTCGAAAACGGGGTGTGCGCGCGCGCCAACGGAGAGAATAAAAAAGAAATTTACCGTATGGATATGTCGGGGTCGAACGTGTGTCCCGGGCTTCTGGCGTGTTTCCCTTTGATTTTTGAAACGAGCGCTTCTTTGCCGTCGATCGAAACGTGCGCGCTATTGGCACAAACGGGGGCAGGGAGGGGGAGGGGGGGATGAAAGCAACGATAAGATTGCTTTTTTCGCGAACGAAAGTTGTGTGAAAGGGAGATACGGGGACAATGGTTTCCGTGGTTTGATTTCACTCAGCGTTTGAGAAAACGTCAAACGAGAAAATTGGAGGAATGATGGTTGTTCGGTTTTCATCAGTTATTTCTTTTTTTCCGTGCCTTGGAATTGAATTTTTTTCTTTATATCTAGAATCTTCTATGTTTCCATTTTCGTAATACGAAATTGATAAATTTCGTAAAAGAGAGAAAGAAGGAAAAAGTGCTTGCTCCGTGATAAAAAAAAATATTGCGCGAAACTATTTTTTTTTTGTTATCATCATGTAACGCGCGAAAGATGAGAGATAAAGCCATAAAGAATATAAACGTAGAAACGTAGCCGGTGCATTTATTCCTCGATGGCCTTGAACGGTCAATTGATTTTGAACAGGCTATAAAGTCAAACGAATTAACGATCAAATCTGCCCGCTCTTTACGAGTATATAACTCGGATACACTCTTGCATTACGGTGTATATATATGTATATATATACACGCTTCTGGGAGCAATAATCTAGAACCCCTCCCCTCCCCGCCCAGTTTCACTTCTCTCTTAATACCCCATTATACCCCTGCAAAACAGATTTTCCAAGAGGTGTGCGGTTTAATGGAATTCTGTTATCGAGCACCGTCGCAAATCCGAATAATACGCTCTAATAAAATCTCCATAAGAAGACAATCAAACGCGGTGTTATCGCGGAAACGTTTCCCTCATCGTATCCCTCATCGTACATCAACGTGTATAATTAACACGTTAACTTAACCGACCGAGTGTACGTTTGTTTTACGATGTAGCGAAATTTCTCGACATCCCATCAAACGACAAAACTTCATTCGAATTTAGAGCGCTTTACGATATATTACACAAGTTTTACACAAGTTTCTTTATTATTATTATTCCCTTTTCGAGGAGCATCCGATCCTTTTTTTAACACCAAATATTTCCGGATTGAACGAAACACGCTTGTCGAGGATATCGATAACAAAATCTCGTATAAGGAGAATACGAAATGGCGCGCGTTACCATGTTAAAACGCGTCGAGTAAGAAAAAGAAAAAAGTCTCTCGCATACCGAAGAATTATGAGCGCGAGAATCGTTCCGCAATAGAGAGAGACACGCGGAAGGGAGAAAAGAGAGGGGCGGTTGCGATCATCGCGCCATACATTATTTATGTCATCCCGTGTTCCGCTCACAATGTGGGTCTACGAAATCAAAATGCATTGCTTATGCAAATGCCGGTCGCGCATCCGTAGCGCGGTGTCTGTAGGGGTGAATTCACAGTCTGCTTCGGGGAATAATCATAATGATCAATAAGATACACCAACGTCGACGAGGCGTGCATTGTTTCCTTGTCCCTCCGCCTCCAACTGCTCCCTTTCTCTCTCTCTCTCTCCTCCCGTCCCTAAATCCTCTCCCATTCGTCTTTCTCACTTCCCCATCGACTTGATCGTCGTCGTCGTCGCTTTCTGCTCCCTTCGTCTTCTCTCCTCCGTGCTCCTCTTCCTCTTCATGCAAATCTTGAGGCGCATTGTCTGACGATATTGAGGGGAGGGGAGAGGAGAACTGTTATCGCGTTGCATAATTTCCGTGTTCACCGGTTCTCGCGGCCTCGCCGAGCCCAGCGAGACTGGTAATCCGTTTGTATTCGAGCATCGAGGCGGACGTCCTGCTCCTCTTCCTTCGAGAGTATTTTCCAGAGGCGGGAGAAACGGGGCGTGGAAACTTGTGCTAATCGCGCGGAGGAAGGTCGTGTCGTCTCGACTCGATGGTTGCTTTCTTGTTTTTTTTTTTTCTTTTCGAAAAATTGCAACGATCGAACTTTCGATTTCACGGAAAGGAAGGAAGGAAGGAATTAATGCGATCGGCCTTGTTCGTGGTAACGAAAAAGATAGTACTATGGTGTGGTGTTGAGCGGCGATTAAACGGGCTCGATCGATTACGGAGCGGTACTGATTAAATCGGGGAGACGGGATGGAATTATATCGGCTCGCTTTCTTATTTGCGAAATTATTACTTTGTACGCGAACGTAATTTATTTATCGTTTTAATCTTAAGGTTAATATTGCTTCATTACAACCGAGTTTTAACGCTTTCGAAAACGAGGAGCCTTTCGTTATCTTATTTCTTTTCTTTTCTTTTTTTCTTTTTATGGTAAACGGAGGGGAATCATTTAACGTGATTATATAGATTGCCACGGGACACGTCTCGTTACGATCTGGAAAAGGAGTGGATGGAGAACGAGTCCATTTCTTTTTTATTTCCCTTTCATTTTTGATAAATGGATATATCTGAGCGAAGTGAGATATCTGTGCCGTTTAAACAGGATGGATATATTCAAATTATAAAATCGGCCAATTTAAATTCTACGTTTAATTACAATCCTCAAGGATCGATCCCCCTTTAATAACGGTGATAATAAATTTCATTGCGTTTTTTCTCGATCGATATTTAAGACGTTGGAAACTTTTTAACACGTTTTCTTCCATTTCATTTTTCATACTTTTACGTTGCATATAAAATCACTTTAAATTGGTGGAAGAAGGAAAGAGGCGACGCGTGTAACAAGACGTGGACGAATCGTGGAAAGCTCGAAAAGTTTCTCGCGTGCTCCCGTTTCATCCCCAAATCCACGTTCGAGCCTAAAAGACCTTGACCAGTGGCGGGCTTTTCGAACTACGGGGGTGTAAGTCGGTCCGGTTATAGGGCGAATGCGGTCGGCTCTGGTCGTCGGGCGGTTTCGGAATCCGCGCCACGTGTTGGCGGTTTTGCGGTGCGAGGAAAACCGCCGGCTCTCGAACCTCTTCTCTCCGTTCATCCCCCCCCTGTCTTTCCAATGCCATCTTCTCCTCCCTGTTCAGCTCCTCCCGATTTTCTCGTAAACTTTCCACCCGAATCGAATTCGAGAAAGAGATTCTTCGACGAGGGACGAGTTATGCGGAGAAATCTTGGAGATTAATTATCGACTCACGCGTCTCCATTCGTTCGTTGTAATTGCCTTTAAGACGTTGAAATTTGGGATATATATATATATTGGTAAGGTATCTCCTTTGTTTGGATTCTATTTAATTTTTTTTTACAACTCGGATGATTAATTTTTTCCATCTCAAATTTCGTCGTAACGGGTTTTCAACGGGCGGGGAGGGGAAGGAAATTGAGGATATAACGTCGACGTATTCTTCGCTCGATTGTTCCGTGAGATTTCAAAAATTTAATTGTTGTTAAGGAAAAAAGAAGAAGAAAAACTTTGGTTAATGAAACACGGATAATTCTTCGATCAACTTATTACACCGTTACACGGTGAAATTTAATTGAAATTTCTCTCTCGGTAAGTTGGATAATCTCTTTCAATTATCCACGTGAGATTCCCCATTAAATTAATGACTCGGAATCATCCTTCGTATCGTAGGATCCAAGATGCGGTGCGCGCGCGGCCCATTCGTGGTTTTCTCTCGATTTTTTCCATTTTTTTTTTTCCCCTTCCCTAATTCTATTCTGAAATATCTTCATATAAAACTCCTTTGCATATTAAGCGGGTAAACCACTCGGCACCATTCCTCCTCTCTCGCGCTCTTATCGGCCATGAATCAAGCATATACACATTTAACGCGAGATACCGAGCGAATCGGACATTTACCCAACGGCCACCGGGTAATTGCCCGGGCCCCTCGCCTTTTTGTTTAATTATTACTCGCCAATTATGGTAATTAAATCGGGCGACGATGCTTTCTCTCTACCTCATCCCCCGTCCACCGCGTTAATATGTATAAACCCCCGCTCGGCTGGCCATAGAGAGAGAGAAAGAGAGAGAGGGAGAGAGAGATTTATCCGGAATCGATTCGCGAAATGATTAATGTATCTTTAGCGGTTTGACGCGCGTGTTTCGCTTTCACGGAAGAGGCGAAGCCGGGGACACGGGTATAGAAGGGCCCTTAACTCGGCCGATAATGCATGCTGATAATCGGGTCTTTAGTGGACAGGCAGGATCGATGGAACTAACGTAATTAGGCGCGCTGATATGCGCCACTTAAGCGTACTTGAGTGGCTGCAAACGCAACTGATTGGTTCTGTTGCCACTATCCGCCCTAATGCGCACCACGACACGCTCACCTAATCTCCTCTCTCGCGCTCTCCCTTTACCTTGCTCTCTCTCTCTATCTATCTATCTATCTGTCTATCCGTCTATCTCTTTGACGGTTGTCGGTCCGTCTATCCACGCTGTCCGTCCGTCCGTCCGTCTGTTCGCGATTATCGAGTAATAAGGAGCAATACGGAGAAAATTGTGTTCGATCGGCGCGTATTTTTTTTTTTTTTTTTTCCTCGACGCGAGTCCAGACACGTGGGAAACGTTTGATGCGATGGTTGCGTTATTTCCAACGTTGTAAATCCCAGTTTGCACGCGTTTCGCGCGATGTATATCGATGATAGCGAGGCGGAAATCAATAGGAAAGCATGTGTAGCCATCGGGCTAATCCGAGTATCGTGAGATATTCAGTGTCAGCTTATTAACTTAAGGTACGTAGAAAGCGGAACGATAAAGGATCGTATGACTTGAAAGAAGTTTTCGAAAGTTTTCGAGCAGAGTTAGAGGAATGATAGAATGGAACACGATCGATCTCTTTCTCTCTTAAATCAATTAATTCCATCGCGATTTCGAGAACACCGAGACTTCTCTCATTTCACGATAACGATTGATGTAACCATAATGCAGTTCGAGTTATTAAAGCCGCCGACGAAACATCGGACGAGAAAATAGCCAGCTCCTCTCCTCCCTCCTTCTTCCTTCTCGTGGAATTCGTTCCATTAAACGTCTTCCCGACCTTTGACATGCTCGCCTCCGAGAAATCGCAGCCGCTTTGAGAATAAACGGAGCATCGAGACGAAAGAATAAACGAGATAGAGAGAGAGAGAGAGAGACGGTTTTATACGGTCCGATAGATCTTGCCCGTGAAGAAATCAACGTTGTGTCGTTGTGTATCTCGTCTCGATGCCTCGCCATTGTTCCCCCTCCCTCGACACCGTTTCCCTTTTTACCGACCGAGCATCGAATACCGGGCTCCATAGAACGGAACGGGAAAGGGGACACCGGCCCCCGGGGATAATGAAATCGTCGAAAGTACGAACAATGACTTTTTGCCAAATCGCTCGGCTATTTCCGATCCCTCGATCCCCTCCTCCGCCCCGATAACTCTCGATATTAATCCTTTTTTTACCGCACGATCAGCGATCGCGTTTCTTTCCCCGCCAATCCCCTTCGGAACAAAAACCTGTGCATCTCGCGTTTACACATCTATACATCTATATATATATACATACACGTGTATAATCCAAGCGTTGATTGTCACGAGCTGAGCGTCCGGATACCAGATTCGATCCCCTCCCCCTCCCCCTCAATTTAAAGCACCGCAGGACGCTATGTTTCGATATCACTGCACGATTCTTTTTCCACCGCGATCCGATCCGATCCGATCCCCGATGGTCGACAATTTCCCGAAACGGGAACGTTATCTCTCTCTCGATCGAGGGGCGGAGGAGAAAGAGGGAGGAAGGTGTGGCGCGAAAGGACGTGGAAGGATGCGAAAGGGTATTTTTGGGGGATGTTGCGTATAATTGAATACAGGGGTGCGGACGCCTAGCAGAGGACACCTGATTGACGGCAGCTTCCCCTTCTCATTATTATTCGTCGAGAACGATATAATTCGCGTTTCGCTTTTCGACGGAAGTTCGACCGCATTTCCCCCCCTCTCCCCCTTTCGAACGTGTGCAGTCGGATACGCGTGTATACGCGTGTGCAAAAACCCGCTTCTCTCTCCTCCCCCTGTCCTCGTTTCATTCGATGTAAAACGATGAATATTTTAAACCGCGGCGAAAAATGGATTTTACCCGCGGCGCGCATCCGACCAATTTTTCCCGTGAAAAATCAGAGACGAGAGCGCGTTGCACGGCATTTCGTTGAGTATGTACACGGGGAACGTGCTCGCTTTATTATTGATACAGCCGTGCGCGAGCGTGGCAAACAATGTTTCCCGGGGAAAATTCCCTCTCTCTTTCTCTCTGTCTCTCTCTTTTTACTCTCGCGTTTTAACTTGATTTCACAGGGACGACACGTATTTATTACGCCTTTATTTGATCGCGCCAATCGTCGCTCCGGTTGATATTGAATCCTCGTATCCTCGCGCGTTAAACTAATAACATTAAAATGGAAAAAATCTCGATTTTAATCTTTTTCGTTCTTCTGTCTCTCGCCCCATTTCCAATCGGCGTCCATCGTCGATTTTTCGCTCGTGAAAAGGTCGCCAGCGGATCTTGGAATCTCTTGGAAATTATTTTTAGCGTAGAAAAATTTGAATATTAATATCAATCACGCGAAGTGTGCGGAAGCGGGATTTTTATCGATATTTAAATATTTTATTTCTACGTCGAGAAAGAGAAAAAAAGTAGAGAAAGAAAAAAAAAGGAGTGGAATCGCTGCGAGGTTAGAAATCTTCTCTTCCCGTGCGTGTATATTTTAGCAACCATTTTTTATGCAGTTTACAATCGACCGTTTGAATTTCCCGTGGACACGAGATCTCTTCAAACTTGCGTCTCGCGTGTTTTCGAAAATATATTTTTATCATTACGTGCAACGAAACGAAAAATATATAAATATATACGAGTCCGTGAATTAAAAACGTTGAAGAAAAAAAAAAAAGAAGAAGAAACGATCGACGAAAAATCCTCGAGAGACCTTTCTCCCTTCCAAATCGATCAATTTGATTAATCCTCGAAGGTGTAATTCAATGTTACGGTTAAGTTAGCGCATCGTTTATTCAGATTGTTCGGATGTTTGCGCAGAAATGTTTCTCTCTCGCGAAGACGAAACACGATGCACTTCGGAAAAAAAAAGAAGAAAAAGAAAAAGAAAAAAAAACACGACGAATATCTTTATATGGAAACATTCCCGGCAGTCTGGTTTCGCGCATAAAATGGCAATTATAACGCGAGGGCCGGCGTTATAGTAGGAGAAAATAATAAAGAACTGTGGAATTCTAAAAGGGAGGGAGGGGAAAAAACCACTTAGCAGATGGAAACATATTTCGCGAAACCGGTATTAACGTTGGCTGGGAGAGAAAAAAAAAAAAAAAAAAAAAAAATTGAACGAGCTTGATATTTCGTTGAAACATATATAACCCATTTTTAGATAGGTAGAAAGTTTTTATTAAAATATTGTTTATATATGTATGTATATATACATATATATATATACGGTCGTGAAAACGTAAGCTTTAAACGTTAAACTATAATTCCCTGTGTACGGGGATTTTAAAGGTTTCACGGATGGAAATTCACTTTTACCTTAGCTTAGGAGGTAATATAACGCTTAACATCATCGGACATGAAATCTTAATTAAACTTGTGCGATACCTGGGTATGCGGTAGCAATTTGAATGTAAAAAATTCGAATTATGAAAGTATCGTTTTACGTTGCATCCACGGAATATAGAAACGCAAGAAATTTGTTTGATCGTAAAGAGAAATTTCCTTTCGAATCGAGCTCGTCAAATTCCCCCTCCATCGTATTTACATTTACTTTTTTAAAATATATATATGTATATATAGCGATTACAGGGTGGTGGATCTTCGTTCCGTGCTTCAGGAATAATTGATCAACGCGAAATCAGATGATCGTTAAAATTCTTCTCGTGAACGATAATCAATGTTTAACGGGAGCCATTAAGAATTTTCATCTCGCGAAAAGGGAACGTATTTTCATCCTCCTTCTATTTTAATTCATCTGGAAATACTCGTTACTCTCTCTCCCCCTTTCCTTTTTTCTCTTCGCTCAATTTCACGTATATGATTGAAGAACGCGTGCACATTCCTTTATCGATCGTATTTCAAACACCTTCTCGAAATATTCCTATATTTTAATATTTCCATCCGATCTCTTCGTAAACGAATATAAACGTAAATAAATAAATATCGTCTCCTATCACCTCTCTCTCTCTCTCTCTCTCTCCTTCAGAATTATAAACATTCCCATAACTTATAGAATCATTTTCTCAAACCTTGAGAAAAAAAAAAGAGAACGAATCTATTTAACGAAACCGACATTATTAACGTAGCCGTCATTATTCGTCAAAGGTGATCCAAAATATATCCATCCTCCTCCCTTCAACCTAGGCGAATTAACTCGCCTTACATCACTCCGCGCGATCTTACGCGAAGCGGAGGGTGTTCGTAATCGCTCGAGAATCCTCCGCGTGCGCATTATCACCGATGCCCGACTATGGAAGCTCGTGCCGTTAAGTATTATATGGTGGAAGCGCGGAAGCGAAAGGGTACGGGTGCTCTCCGCGACGAAAGCCAATAAATTAATTGGATTGACCGCGGCCGGCTTTGCGCGGACAAATGGGATCAACGATTCTGCCGATCAGCAGCAGCCCCCCTCCTTTCTTCCTCGGTCTCCTTCTCGCGTTTAAACGAGACTGGGTCCTTTCGACAGCCGGAAAAGACGGTTCGTGTATTGAAAAATGTATAGTCTCGTGTATGCACGATGTATAACACAACGCGTATGGGCTTCTTCGTTAGACGCTTTGGTCGAGTTCTGGCTTGAGAATAGTTTCGAGCGAAATAAGATATGGGGTGTGACGGGTTACACGGTGGCAAATATTACGTTAACCTGATAAGCTGATCGATTCGAGCAAAGTCGCTCTCGGGGTAGTTCTCGTGTGATATACGGTGATTGGTGGTGGTGGATTTTATCGAGCGTGGTCGTGAAATGGGGGCCATTCGATGGGCGAGTTGGGAAAAGTTTGCTCGATGGTTTTTCGGTTATTATTTACATTCGGTTGATATACATTTTTTTTTTTTCCAGTCCATCAAGGTTATGGAATTTTTTTAAATTTATAAATACGCGTTCGATGGGTCGTAATAAGGTGGGATGGGGATAGGATTGGTTGAAAAATATGACGATGTTGTATTTATAAATTTTGTAGAGTTTAAGAAAGTAGAAATAAATGGAATAATTTATGTATGGTAAAGTTTAGATTTTAAGGTAATAATTTTTGTTGGGTAAAAGAAAGGAAATTTTGGAGACGTTTCATTCAGAGAAGAAAACGTTATTAGAGATAATATTGTTGCGGGGTGAGCATCGATTTAGGGAAAATCCGTGGAGATAAGTCGATTTTCGAATCGAGGAAAGTTAAATTTCTTATATCTTCCAATTACGTATTTCACAAGTTGAAGAAAATCTCTTCTTTCTTGCAGATGGATTCTTTCCTTTTATCATTTTTATCGAAACGCTCGCTAGATATACAAGCTTGTGAAGCTTGCACAGAAATAACACCTACGTGTAAATGGTATTCAGTTGTTCAGACAGATCGAGAAAGGATAAAAATCGAAGAGAAAGAGCGACGAGGTAGAAAATTCAAGAAATTGATTCTGAAAAATATCGAAATATAACGTGTTACATATTTATCGAATTACAATAAAAATTTACCGGTTGCAAAAATTCAAATCCCATCTATCTCTTACATTTTATAAATTTCTCACGTTCGTTTTTACATTTACGCATCGTTCTAATTATACACGAACAATTCGACCAACATTTGAAACTGCTCGCAACTTAATAATAAATAATCCTCGACCCACATCTTCTCCCGCTTCAATTACACACGTATTAATCTCTCGGATCGCTCTACAAATTTTCTACTCACTTCATTCGAAAACCCTGTATATATATATATGTATGTACACACATATATATATATATATAGATGGAGTGTCGGCGCGGCAAAGTGGGTGAGCAGGAGGGAGCAGCGGGCGGCGGAGGCGGAGGAACTATTTCAGCTTTTACGAGGCCGTCGTGGCGTATCCGTTTTGCGGGGTACGACGTGCAAAACGATCGATAACACGCTCGTAACGTTATTACCGACAGGTATACGGAGGTGGGTAGCGGTACTACCGGTAATAATGTGGCTTTTACGGTCGTGGGCGCTGGTACAGCTGCCGCCAAAGTCGGTAAGCGTGGGTTTCCATCGGGCTTTCAAATGCCGGAGCAGCAACCGAATTTGCGCCACTATTTCCGCCGTTCCTTGACACGATCTTTCTCTCTCTCTCTCTCTCTCTTTCTATATATATATATATACACACACATACATCTTTCTCCCTTCCCTTGCGTCCGTTGTTTCAACGCGAATAAAAGCAGGCGGAGGATATCGTGGTGGATCTTTTATCGATCCACGAACAATTTCGCGACACAAGCGGGATATCTTTGGACGTTGCGGGAAATCTTAAAGTGACGCGACCGAAATATCCTTTGACGCCTCGAAATGTCTCTCTCTTCCCTTCGTAAGAAACGGGTCCACCGATTTATAATGTAAATTTCGGAATACGAGAAACGTATTTCTCTCTGGATATTCGCGGTTCAGTATATCGTGTATCGTATTATCGGATCTCCGCGACTTAAAAATATCCTTTACAACTTTAATCCCTCTTCGGAAAGATCTCGAAGCAGTGTTTTATATTTTAGCCTAAAAATTTATTCTCGAAAAGAAGAATGAACTTTCCTGTTGCATAATTCGAATTAACTCGTCCTTCCTTCTTTCAAAATTTCTAAAAAAAAGTCTCTCGAAATCTGACATAATAAAATATTAAGTTTCGTAGAAGCTTTTTATTTCACTCCGCGATTTAAAAATTCCAAATTTTTTCCCCTCCAAGGTTTTTGCTAAGGTTAAGATCCTTACAAACTCTCGCAAACATTGCGAAAAGAAGAAGAAGAAGAAAAAGTTCCCGATTATCTCCCCCCTTCTTTTCTTCCCCTTTTTATTCCCCCTTTTCTATCGAAAGCCGGATAATTATTAATGGACTTGGACGATGCCGCTAATTAACGACAATTACCGGCCGATTATACATCCCGAGTCGATTATCCCCGGAAAGGTATAGCGGTAGTTGGCCGCGTCTTTACACTCGAGGAGGCAATATTCCGCCGGAGTGTTACGCGTTTACGAGAAACTTCGTTCCTCCACGAATATTCCCCCGGCTAGGAAACAATGTTTCTCGCGGTCGACGTGAACCGATTTCCATCTAAAGTGTTTCCGGAATCTTTTTTTCCTACCGCTCCTCCCTCTCTCTCTCGTAGACCGAGCTTTTATTACGAGTTGAAATTGTCGGTTCGAAGAAGGAGAGAGAGAAACAGATATATATATATGCGCACGATGTGCAAGTAGCACGTCTACCGCTCGGGATATATACGCGCAGGTTTAAACTGTAGGCGTAATCAGCGAACGGAAGCCAAAGCAGCGGCACGATTTCCGCCGCTTATGCCGGTTGCATCCGTGTGTGCATGCCTCGAGGCGGCTGCTTACGTGGGCCGTGACAAGTGCATCCGGCACATCGAAGGATTACCGTTCGTTCCGACGCAATCGCTATGTTCGATTACGCTTGGAAAAGCGTTCACGAATCACGTGACGCTTTCGAGGATAAAAATTGGATGAACAGGAGCTGTATTTATTAGCCCATTATTATCGGCCAGAGAGGATTTCTATCGTACTTATCGTGGTTTAAATGGTTAAATTCTTCTCTAGGAAGAAGTCTGATAAGTGAAGAACAATTATGTAACGATTGGGAAAGAAGTGGAGGGATTTGTTCGAAATTTAAAAATCTCTGAGATTTTGAAAATTTTGTTTCTGTTCCATTTTGTTGTAAGGAGAGGAGAGTGAAATAAATATATAAAGTTTTATGATGTGTATATATATATATTAGAGACATTTACCAAATGATGGATTATCGAATTGTTCGACTTTTTTCCTCTTCTTCCTTTTCGTGCCGTCGTAAAAATTCGGACCTTGTTCGCCAGAGATTGTCGATGCGAGATTTTTTCTTTTTTTTCTTTTTACTTCAAATGTAAACACGCACCGACTCCGACAGAATTATCGAGCATTTTATGATCCTTTTTACGAGCTTAATATTTTTTCCTCACTTGTCTGCGGTGCGGTTAAAGAAGTGGACCGAAATAACATTGTTCACGGATACGTTTACACGAGGATTTCTTTTTTTTTTTTTTATTCCTCTCTCCTGTCTTTTTTTTTCCCGCAATACGAAAAATACGACACAAGGGACGCAGAGGAAAAAGGGAAACGATTTATCGATTTATTCTTCGATTGTATTCTTCTCTCTTTTTTTTTTTAATATTTGCGCGTATCGAAGTGGATCGAGAGAGTTTTGATCTCGAGCAACAAGGTTGCTGTTTCGCGCAACCTGTTCTTCCGTCCCTCGAAATGGAAATTCGAGTCACGAGGAAATATTTTCCCGCCTCTCGTCCCGGGCCACGCTCGGTTGCAAACAAGATCAAGCAGAGTCGTTTAAGGGTAACCTTTTAGTCGCCTGCCGCTTTCAGGGCTTCCTTTTTCATCGTCGACGAGATACCTCGCATGAGAAAGTACATTATACGTCAGACGTTCGAGATGTCTGTGTACTCTGATGGTGGGTTAAAAATCAATTGCTACCAGGGAATTTTATAAAGCGCGCCCCCCGTTACTTAGATAATGCTCCCCCATAATTTTCATCGTATTTAACGCAAAAATAATACCCTATCTACAAATTTTCTCCCCCTCTTTTTCCAATCAAGTTTAAATTCGACGGCCTAAAAGATCGTACAGAAATAATTAAAACTATTATCAAAGGCTATCGCGTTTTTGATTCGAGTTTCTTTAAAAGCTAAATATTAAAAGAAACATAAGCAACATAGAACTTTTTTCAATTATATTCATTTAGAAATTTAAATTGTATTCGCTTAAGGATTTTTTAATTTCGTCCCCTAATTTACCATTCTTTCGTGCGCGCAAGAGAGCGTAAAAATACATATATATATATATTTTCAACGTGCAAAGAAAACTTTATTTCCCCGGTTAACGATAAAATGTAAATGAAGTAAGCGCGGCTAAATGCTCACCTTTCACGATTACCTCGAAAACCGTAGCATTGTTGCGGATAGTGAAGAGAAATGGCACTTCGCTTCGTCCGGATACGGTTTAAACGATAATTTCCCCGCCAATGAAAACGCGTAACAATGGTATCGTTATTTGCGCCACGCATTTTTTACGGCGAGAGAGGAAGATGATTCGTTTCATCGTTGTCGGGTATTAAAATATTTTTTCCCCACCGAAACCGAGCAGCCGATCCTCAAGTTTTTGTTCGATGTTTCAGGGTCCGCCGCAACCAGGCCAACAATATAAATTCTCGATCGGCGAGTTGTGCGATCGTATCAAGGAGGATTTCAACTTTCTTCAGACGCAATATCACAGGTAAATTCCTTATTTCCATTTTGGTTGTAAATCAACGAATCCCCTTCTTTCATCATCCTCCTTTTTTTTTTTCTCGATTCGAGAAAACGCGTGTAACGCGTTTTTATTTTCTTCTTCTCCAAGGAACGATCCTCGTTGAAATATTGTACGCGTCACGTGTTTTATGTAAGATACGATCCAAGAATTAAATATCCGTTATTTACCACTCTCTTTGATCGAACGTTACGAGGAGATGGATGGATGGATGGATGGATGGATAGGTAGGTAGGTATCGTTTGTAATCATTCAAACAATTATACGCTGTCGGTGAAAGTAGGAATTATGTTCTCGCGCCGCGACACACGGTTGTCAGGCGTGAATCAAGTGAAAATGAATCGTAGCGAAACGTAATAGTAGTAGCTGTATGAGAATTATTTCTCTTGGCGCGAAGGTAGACGCTTCGATTAATCTCCAATGGAATTCAATTCTTTTTTTTTTTTTTCCATAATGCGACGAAAGTGAGAATAAAGAGAGAATCGAGAAAAGAAGATTGAAATTCCATTCAAATGTACTCTTGTTATTTACTTTATTATTATCTTTGCAATTTTCTTAGTTTCTCTATTTTTTCTTCTTCCTTTTCTCGCGGTAGAACAAAGTGGTATTTTATATCCCGCGATAATTAATCGAGAGACCAAGAGTCAATTCTTCGGGCATACGTCCGATCTTATCTTGGGAAATGTTTGCGCAAACGTCGTGTCGAGGCGCGTAGGCGAAGCGGGCAGACCGACAGTTGTAGGCAGAGAATTGTTTGTCCGAGCGGAAGCTATGCACACTCGAGCTGTGCACACACAGACATATACACGGAGGACGAGCCTCCTCTCGGTTTCGATTCTGTGCACGCGTGTTACGCGTCTACCAGCCCATTCAGTTTCCTTGTGAATACGTCTTGTAACATATTTTCTTTCGACACGGCTGCCACTCGATCTCTCTTCGACTCGAATGACCCCTCTCCAACCATTCCAACTCCCCTATTGTACTTTGCCGCGATAAACGCGCTTTATGGCTCTTCAAGTTTCGATATTGGAGTCTATCCTTTGTTGGGTGAATGGCTTGTTTCGGTAAATAGTAATTCGAGAAGTTAATCCTCCAGGTAAATAAAGGAATAATCGACGCGAGAGAAGAAGTGAAAGTTTCTTGGATTTTAGAATTTCTCCCCTCCTTTTTTTTTTTTTTTTAATCGCTTCACTTAACAATCTCGTTCGTCACGACTTTTCAACGCGCATAATTCCTCTACCTCTCCTGTCTCAAATTTCTTCGGTTAACTAATAGAGAATATTAATATCGATTAAAATAAAAATACCAATTGTTACTACAAACGAGAAACAGATTAAAAACACGTTCCTTCCTTTCTTCCTTTCTTCCTTTCTTCCTTTGACTCGACTGAGTCTAAAAAACCTAAAGAAAGAAAAAAGAAAAAGAATCCAACCGATCTCTTCGAATTCCTGTTCACGTCACCACGTTGGAAATAAGAACGGCGGAGTGAAAAAAACGAGTAACAAGTATAGAAGCGCGCGGTGGTTGTGTGTAATCGGTCGGGGAGATACGATCGCGCCGTTACACGCGAGCCTTGCACAAGCGAGAGGAGAAAAGTTAAGGCCGATAAGAGGGAAGAAGGAGGATTTTCTTCCGTTTTCGCCCCGATCCTACGATCCTTATCGGGGGCCCGGCTTGACACGTTAATTTATGTGCCGACCCTTTAACGTGTTAATTCGCGACGTCACGTGCCGCACGATTTCCACCGACGACGGAAACTTAAATTGCTGTTTCGTGTCGCAACGTGGACCGAGGGAGGAGAGGAGAGAACAGAGAGAGAGAGAGAGTCCCCCAGGGGCCCGGTGTGCATACATGCATAAATATGTACGAGAATGGTACGTGAGCGGAGTACGACATTTCGTACGCGCGTTCCATGCGACCTACGTTACAGGACGATTCGGAAAGATTCGCTGCAATTTCGCAGCCGCGTGCGCGCCAACTCTTCCGGAGAGTGCTCGATTTTTCCTCTTCCTTCTCGAACCGTGGCATGATTCAAAAGCGACGTCTTTCGAAAACGAAAAAATAAAAAGAGAAGAATTTTATCGTTAGACGGTTGTCGATCGTGGATCAATATTATTGAGATTGGAACGGCGGATTCATTAAACTCGAATTCTCGATAATTTTCGATAATCTATGGACGCGCAAGCCGAAAGGAAGGTAAAATAATCGTTAAACGAGGAAAATATATTTCTCCCTTCTCGGTCGATGATTTATATCCGACAGTCTCGATCGTAACGCAACCAGGTACAGTATTGAGAAGGGAGAGGAAACGAAAGATTGCATAAAGCCGTGGCGCAGGATTTTTCCCGATCGGTGCAAACAGCGCCGATCGTATGGAATAATTCATTTTATGTGTGTATTATACGCTCGATGATGCGGAAAGTGGCGTTAGTTTTATTTATCCAGCTACGCTACGGATAAATGCTTTCTCGCGCGGTCCCGATCCCGCGCGAGTTACGAGAATTGTACGGACGAGGAGGGAAGGGAAGGGAAGGGGGAGGAACGGGTGGGCTATAAATTTGCTGTTTACAAATTGAGAGAGGCCGAACCACGACGGGGAATTTCGCGACGGTTGTACACCTCTCGCGACGAGGAACAGGTGCGCGGGTTTTCGCTTTTAGTTATTTATATGCCGTTGGAAACGTTCACGGAGGCGAGGAGAGAAGCGGACGGCCGATAAGACGGGCTTGTAAATTGTTGTGCCGCGCCAATCCGAGATAATTAATGGGCCTGGCCTGGGCCCCGCAACCAGAATTATCGTCCGATCGATCGTTAATATCGTGCTAATTTATCGTGACGTAACCGTTCCTTTTCCCGCTCTCGATTCCTCCTTACATGGCCACTGGAATCGAGGGGTTGGGGGGTTTCAAGTTTCGAGGCAGGATCGAATCGTTCGGAAATAACTACCATACCTTTCTTATTTTTACCTCGGTATCTCTTCCATTCCTTTTTCTAACGCGATAAATATGGTATATTGCTTTCCTTTTCGAGAAATTTAATTTCTATTATTATTTTATTTTGCTATTAGAAGGAGGTTAGGTTAGGAAACGGATCGTATCTTATTTCGAGAAATTATTTCGACTTATTTAAAATCACTCTCCCTTCGTCATTGGGAAAGATAAAGTCGAATTCGTAAATTTCGCATAACCTAATTTTGCTCGAAAAGCTAGAGAAATACGGGATTTTAAATATCTTAACTTTACCTTGAAAACTGAAAAACTTGCAGATGGATAGGTATTTCAAGTGAAAGGAAGAAGTACGATTTATAAAAGAGAAGGAAAAAAAAACTTGGACGAAGAGCGTTTTAAACCAATCGAACTAATATCTCTTAAGTATCTTTGCGCCGCGAGATTGGAAAATGCCGTGCGTAGGAAAAACGCGTCCAACCGGAATACCTTTGCCGAACAAGGCTCTCGACGAACGTCTAATTTGCAGCGCGCCAAACCGAGCAGAACTCCCTCTATTGAATAATTCAACCGTTCCTTTTAAAGCTGTTCGCCAATGCGCGTAAAAACGAGCGTACGGTCTCTCGTTACGCTTACTATCGGGCGTGCAGATCGCGTTCAGCAACCGGAAGGGCTATTTCACGCGGCCACGACGACTGTCCCGTGTGCACGCGCGATACAACATTGTCCGTCGATCACAGGTCGTGCCGCGGCACCACAGACTGACATTCACGGCTGAAAAAGCAAAGGTCGAGATATGCAGCTGTGCCAGTGTCGATTTGCGCTTCGAGAATCGAGAACGGAACGATAATCGAATCTCGATTCGCCTATCGATGGCCGCCATATTGGCGTGGTGGCGCTGCAGTGCGTCGTTCGCTTACGTGCGTGAAATTTGTGATAATTTTTTTTCCCGTCAATTTCGTTCTGTTTAACGAGTGTTAATTGTTAATTGTGCGTTAACGAATGAAAAATTGAATCTTGAAACGTTTGTGCGATCGATAGATCGATAGAGATTTCTTCGTCGTGACGAGAATACGAAGAGATTAGTGAACGAGCGAGAGACACGAGATTGAGGTTAGATATAAATAAAATTCTTTTTTTCCATGCAGAATTAATAATTATACAACTATTTTTCTTCTCCACGTTTCGATTATTCGGATATGTTCGCAATTTGATATAATTCTTCGTCTTTCTCTCTACTTGAAATCGTTGTATATCGTGAAAGAATACGTTTTACGAGAACACGTTAAACGATGTTAAATGATCGAGTTATTATCCTTTCTTTCGACGAATGAGAAACGAATGATGTTCTTATTCCGTTTATGTTCGAATTAGCCGGTCTGTCTTCTTTCATCCCTTTGTTTCCCCACCTCGGTTGTTAACAATTTTTCTCCTTAGTTTTATTGTCATCGCGGAAACGTGAACGCGTGCGTTTTAATTTAATGCCAGAATTATAACGACGGCCAACGCGAACGAACAGGCAAACAAAGGCAAATTCTGCGTTCACGAGAGTTGGTGGATATTAATACCTTGTTCTTGTTCCCTTTATGCGGCCTTAAATTGGAGTGCGAGAAACTGGCCGGCGAAAAAACAGAGATACAGAGGTATTACGGGATGGTAAACCGGGAGGTGGAAAGAATGGTGGAAAACAGGGAGTGGGGGGAAGAGAGGATGTGTTTACACACCGGTGTACCATCCACCCGCGTTGTTCCAAGATTATAGAAGACGTATTCCTAGCTTTTTCTGTCCCGTTCTGAATTCGTTAAACCAATCCCATACAATTAATTCGTTATTCGCGGAATATTTAACCTACAATAATCATAATATACATCGTAATATACAATATATATCCATCCATCAGTCATCTGGTTTCCGCTTCATAATACAATTAAAAACGTTGCTAGTTACGTGATAATACATCGTTTTCCGTTCGTGGCAACAACGGAATCCTATTACTCGCTCGCTATATAGACTCGATAAATACAAAATAGAAAGATTAAGTTAAACGGATCGACGATAAGCCTATCCAATTCCGCCTTTTTAATATCACCCACCAAAATACGTGCTTGCATTCACGCGATTCCATTTAAAAAATTCGAAAACGATCGTATTGCATTTATCCAATGATTTCCAACCAGTAAAACTCTTACTTAGTAGACTATCAAACTTTCGCAAGCCAATACGAAGAGCAAGAAAACGAACAATCGTTTGAAAATATCGTAAAGCATATCGTCGCCGTCTAATTGGTGTTGTAACGCGGGAATTATCTCGCGAGATATCGAGTTTGAAACGCGGTTGCAAACGCGTAGAGCAATCGTTACACCGGGTACTCGTGGAAGGTTTTTCCACGCGGGTTACGTACGCAGCTCGACCATTACGAGCGCGTATTTATTATACGGAATTGGCGTGCGTCGATGCAATTTCGCAGGAACGCCGGCTCTCTATTTCGCTGTCGACGCGGTAAACAAAAATATGACGCGCGTTCTCGTTAAAAAATTACTTCCGCCGTGGAAAAGGAGGAGGGGGAAGGAGGAGCTTATACGCGGTTTACACTCGTTTCACGCCCCCCCCCCCCCTCCATCGATGGAAATTAATTTTCCATTTAACGCCCTATTATTTTGCCGGAGAGCCGATAACCGCGCGTCGGTTATCGAAAGATCGGCCGATGAAAAAATCAACCATCGTTTGCGGGATTGGGTTTGACGGCGGGTTTGCTCACCTTTTCGATCGGCATATTTTTCTGCTCGATTTTTTTCGTACCGTCAAATTGTAAATAATAAAAATGTAGGGAACGCGTGTATCGAAGAATTATTATCTTAAGCTTCTTTTTTTTTTCCCCGATCGTGTGTATATATATGTATGTATGTCTCGTTGGTTATGCAAATTATGTAAAACGTGTAATACAAAAAGCGCGCATTTGCATAAAAATTTGCGCAGTTTACAGTTATTTGCGACTCGATATCGTGAATTTTATCTACTTTGTTATTCGACTTCTTTATATATATATCTCTATCTGGCAAGTTGATTTATCGATTTATCTTCCATTCTAATAGAAAGACACGTGAAACGAACGAATTGATTCGTTTAACTTTAATTAATTTTGATTATTATGAGCAAAGTTGCGAAAGTAATTTTCTTTTATCCTTTCGTTCGAAAATATGTAAAAATGTTTCTCTCTCATTTTTTTTTTTTTTTTAATTTTACAGTATGCTTGAAATACAGATTACAGATTATGTATAATATTCCGTGACATAATTAAACGGTTAATACAATTAGATTAAATTATTTTATCACAACAAAATACTAAATGCCACTTGTTATTGCTCAATCGATCTGTAAATTTAATTACGAAATTGTTGAAAATTATCCATCTCTTGGTGTAAATATTTCATCCGTATTCGTATATAGTTTTCAAACTCACGAAAATAGTGTCTTCAACACGTTTTTGTTATTCTTCATTTTCATATTAATTGAAATTAATATAAAATTATGATCTCATGATGATGATGATGATATGATTATAAATTTTAATTTTATATAACGTTTCCCTTTTTTATCCATTCATTACGAAGATAAACAATATCTGTTTCACGATTATATTAAAAGGAAATATTATAAAAAGTTAGTAAGAAACATAAATCAACGTATGATTGATCGAACAAAAAAATTTTACATCTTAGTTGGGGAATAAGATTTTCGATTAATTTTACCTTCGTTCAATATTACGATTATATAAATCTCTTTTAAAAGGATACGCATGAAATCCATATCCGTTATTTCATCATTCGAATAAGAAGCCGACCTTGTTAAATTTATCGAACTACATAATCGATTAGTCAGTGACCAGTGAAGCGAATCATTAATAAATATCTATAATGAAGCGAGTTTATTACTTTGTCTACAAGCTATATAAATACTATTATTATCATTATTATATTTTAAAACGCATCATTTTTTTTCTTTTATATCATCCTTTTCTCGAAAATTGTTCAAATCTTTCTCGAGATCCGGTTTCGCTCAAATCCAATAAATTCCTCCATAGAATTCATTCCATGAATTATTCACGCAATTGCAACTCCTTCCCATAGTTTTGATTTTTATTTTACTCTTTTAAAGATACCGATCACGGGAAAAGAAAGAGAAGATAAACTTCTGTCAATAAGACGGCTAATTTTTTTATATTCTGTCGTAAAAACATTTCGAATGAAAAAGTATATCGATAATTATACTATGAATAAAAAATTATAAAAATTACTTACATTCAAACAAACAAGCTTATTCTTGTTCTTCTAAATTTCTATTTCGATTCGATCTTCTGCGAATATATTTCAAAATAAAAGACTCTCGAGTCAGCAATTTCAGAATCTTTATCCGATGCAATTAGTGAAAAATAACTTGCAAAAATTTTTATTTGTATAAATATATTCTTATATCATAAGATTTTCAATGTATTTATAAATCTTTTGCTTATATCTTGTGTTTTCTTGTTTGTTTCATCCAGTATTAAATTGGAGTTAGAGAAACTCGCCCAGGAGAAGACTGAGATGCAGCGTCACTACGTTATGGTGAGTCTATGAGTTATATAATTTGTGCATTTTTTGATTAGATATATATATATTTTTTTGAACCGAGTAAATAAGATATATTGCGCTGCTTTTCGTTTTGCCAAATCCACCAATCACTTTACCACGTAGAATTTCAATTTAAGAATGAAATTCTCGCTCATCTGGATCTGTTCGAATTTGTCTTAACATTGAAATTACATTGTTTGTTGATGTTGGTAATTATTCGAATATGTTTCACGAAACTCGGCCGCAATGTTTTATCAACAATAGTTTGGATTGGATAATACAGTTTACATGATAAACGATGGTATAACGTGTTGGATATTGTCGTAGAAACAAACGAACTTCGTAGAATTATAGCTCATCAAAAGTTGCAAACTTAATTTGTCTACTGTTATTATTACATTTCTGAATATTAAATCTAATGGAACCTCCAACTGAAATGTTATTTTATCGTTACGATTATTGAATTTCTACAAAGAAAACTCATATATATATATATATATATATATATATATATATATATATATATGTACGATTTATCAAAATAAACAAAATTAAATAAATAACGTATTGTATGCAAGAAAGAGGATAATTAAAAATTTGAAACAATTCGTGGAATAGTAATCTTTTCTTGAAAGAGAGAAAAAAATAAAACATATAATTGCGAATTTCTATTATTTGGGATTTTTGTTTGCTTATTGTTGGAGGATATAAATCATTTTACGATGCCATTTGTTAATGTCCGCAGCAATAACGCACCTTCTCTATCCGAATTTAACGAGCAACTTACCCGCTTAATTCTCCTCGTTTTCTTGAAAATTACACGAGAGGTTTCATAAATAACCACTTCTTTTAAATCCAGTAGCTCCCTCTCTCCCGGTTAATCATACCAATCTCCAGAATATTTAACTTCTTCGCTACGGTATTACCCGGTTGGAAATTGCTCCTACTTTTCTGGTTGGAAAGACTTTAATAACACGTACTCTCGTGCTTTATTGCTTGTACTTTTCTCCTCTTCCCCTTCTTCTTCTTCTTCTTCTTCTTCTTCTCCTCCTTCTTCTTCTAAAAGAATTCCATTAATAAAAAGAAACGATCGCGGGATAATCTTCGAAAACGAGCACCGTGTCATTCACGCTCGAAAAATATTTTACAATCAATAAAAAGATTCATTATCCTATCAGAATTATAAAAAAAATGAATAATCTTCGTTTCGATTATTTTCAAAAATTTCCTTCTATTCTTCCTCCTCGTTTTATTTATTCAAAATTATCAAAAATGGACGGACAGTTTGTAATTTAGACCAGGTACAATTTCATTAAATCCATTTGTATTAGATCTAACGTTACGAAACACAAGATACGCGAAGCGTTGAATAAATGGCAGTAATAATACGAAAAGAAACGTGTGCCCTATCAGAATTATAAAAAGAATCAATAACTTTCGTTTCGATTATTCTCAAAAATTTCCTTCTATTCTTCCTCCCCGTTTTATCTATTCAAAATTATCAAAAATGGACGGACAGTTTATAATTTAGACCAGGTACAACAATTAAATCCATTTTATTGTATTAGATCTAACGTTACGAAACACAAGATACGCGAAGCGTTGAATAATAAACGGCAATAACAATCTCCACAATTTCTCCATTAAACGCGTGGAAAAAGGACGGGAATATGAAGCAAAATATCAGCCCGCGAAAATAAGAATGCGCGTATATCACTACCCTTGCCCCCTCCGTGTACAACAAACTCCATCAATAAGCGACAACAACCCTTTTAACAGCGGGAGTGTTAAAACGCCCCACTACCGAGAACAATCCATAAATCTGACTCGTTTTATACCGACAAGTGAAAAGGAACAAGTCGATCTCTACGTGTGCACGTTCTAATGAAACCAACCGACACGACCGACCAACCACTGCTGACCCTTACACCATCGGCCATTCAGACGGGCGACCCGTTCAACGGCTTCTTCCCGCGTATTTCTTCCCTCCAGCCGGGGCTGTGGCACCTTCTCCTTTTCGGTCGACTGCACACGCCAGGTGTTCGCACAGTTTTATATATATATATATATCTATACACATGTGTGTGTATACGGGATTTACTTTCGCCTGTAGATCTTCATTATTGCGGCGGCGACGTCACACGCGCGGTGTGTACGCGTCTTCATTAGCGCGCGAATACAACGGCCGTCGGAGACGGAGACCGCCTCCTACGGAGAAGGTCGCGTTGGGTCGCGGAGGAACGCCTTTCGAATTTACGCGCCACGCGGATCATGCGCGGCCGTCCGCGCAATCGATGCGCGGGCTTTACGATCCTGGATATATCTTTCATTCTCCTTCCATTGTGTTTAATACCCTTTTTGTAGGTAGTTGATGGGAATCGTTCTTCGAATCGTGTTTTGTTAAAATCGTGAAAGGAGACGTGATTTTATAAGGTAATAAATCTTTTTCTTTTTTTTTTTTTTTTTGAGGAAAATTTTAAGCTGGGGAAGTTGTAAATTTTTTTTTAATTATTTTCTTTTTCTTCTTCCTCTTCTTCTTCTTCTTCTTCTTCTTCTTCTTTTGTTCCTCGCGCCAAAGTTCGGAAAAGAAGAGAAATATCGAGTCGAGTTTTATAAATAAAACGATTACGATCGTAGTAAAATGATTATTCGATCGATTTGAAAGAAAGAAAATTTCGGATTGATCGAGCGTAGATAAATAAACGATATCTGGACGATACCGCAACAGAAGCCACTATTTGCATAATCCTTTCGCGAAACAGAGCGTTCAAAGACCGCGAGCTCTGTTAAACATCAATGGGCGGTCATGTGTTAATTCACCTGCACACGAACGGTCGGTCGTGCATGCGATTGATTCCTGCTCCGTGTGGAGTGTGGCAATTAGATCGTAGTCGTGCAAAATAAGCGTGCAAAGTAAGGGAGAGAAAAGAGAGAGAGAGAGAGAGAGAGAGCGGTAAGGAGGACAAAGAACAGAAGCATTCGTGTCGTTGCAGTTTATTGTCTTTTTTCCGTTCGGCGTTGCGGTTATCACGGACACGCGGTAATTTATAGGCCACACTTCGTGGTCGCGTTCGATGCAAATGACTTCATATAAAATGCACGCTGGCCGCTTGCGTGGACGTGGCACTTCCGCCGATTCACGCAACACGAAGATTAATCGCGCGACGACTTGCGACGAACGATGTCGTGTCTCGGCACGTCGATCCAACTATCGATCTTCCTTCCTCCAAAGGCCATCGCTTTTTTTCTTCCAATTTATAAGAGAAGAGAATATTTACACGAGATCGACGAAATTTTGAATCTCGAAATAATCTTCTTAATTGTGAGGGAAGAAATTTTTAGAAATCCAAGATTTCTTTGTCAATTAGTCCCTGCTTCTTTCGAACCGAATTGTTCGCATGAATACAAACGAAGTGTAATCTACGTGTCATAAATTTCCCTTAAATTTACCATTTCAGGTATCTCAGAATAGTCAATATGAAAAGCTGCAACATTTTAAACTGTTTTACGAGGGGCCCAAAGGTTACCTCTAAGGCAATAAACTTTGCGAGGACCGACTTTTGAAAAAGCGGAGAATTGAGAAACTTGTTTTCGCATTGCCACGATCGATAAATATCGTAAAAATCGATCTCGTTCCAAGCTCTCCCTGTGTCATCTGTCCTCTCCACGATAACATAGTGAAGTCGTCGTCGGTTGTCGTTCGTTCTAAAAACGAGGAGCATCGGGCTCCGTTTGTCAAATGCGAGCATCTCGATTGAATCGCGGGAAAAAAAATACAAAATACTCGACGTGTACAGCGTTATATAGTTATCGGGGCGAGTTACCACGATCGAATCGTTCGTAGCCGCGGTCATTTATTATTAGCCGCGGCGGTCGGTATCATATTACACCGTTTTGTCATTCGTGATTAATCATTGACGCAACAAGAATTTATTGTATTGGCGTGGTGCACGCGCGCGCGTTAGCTAGCAACAGGTACAACAACATGTCGGACATACGCCGTACTGACGTATCGAGTGACTCGTAAACACGCTAACGCGCGAGAGTGACCGCTCTCTCTCTGTTTCTCTCGTTTTCGCTCTCGTTCTCTCTCTCTCTCGCTCGCTCGCTCTCTCCTAATGAATTGGTGGCGGTTTGTACGCTCGAGCGTAATTGGAATGATTCAGCCGGAACGTCGAACCTATTCATTATCGTCTCGTGTATGTATATCTGGTTGGATTTCTACAGGGTGTCTCGAAACGAGCGTTTCAATGGAGAAACGACGAAAAATGAACAGTTGCGCTAGATCACTTTCTTAAATTTATTTCTTTAAGTTCATTTTATTTATTCGAATTTCATAATTGTGGGAGAGAGACTTATATAAAGAAGAGATATTTCTCTCTCTCTCTCTCCGCTCGAAGCAGGTGTTTTATTTCCTCAATGCCAATCGAAATACATGTCCATGATTCGTGTCCCGCCGATGTCTAATGAGAAGAGACAGACTACCACGCTCGAGTAGACATCGTGTTCGCCTCGTCGTGTAATCTTAATTAACTTCTGAACGGGGAATCGATACCTCGATACCACCGTGACAGCGCAAGAAAAAGTAGAGAGAGAGAGAGGGAAAAAAGAAGAGAAAGGGGGAAAAATTCGAGAGATCCTTAGAGCGAAACATTTTGCTTAATTTAGCAGTTGAATATCATCTGGAATATCTCCCCTCCCACGATCCCCACCGTCTGCTCTCCTCTTTTTACAGCCGGGGAATTACCTTCTTTTTTCCACTCGGTGCCGTCCGCAGCCGAGTTTTAAAGGCTTTCGTGTTCATGCACTGCGAGCAAGTGGCCGAGATGTTTTATATTCCGGGAGTATATAAACGCTGGTTTCGTATTTCCGGCGCCCACTGACTTTTCCACGTGGAAAAACCACTATAACCGCCACGGCTCGTTTGCCAACACTCGCTTTTTTCCCGTCCCGGTCGCAGTTTCTCTCCATTTTGTTCCTTTTTCCTTTTCTTCTTCTCTTCCCCTTTCGTTTCTTTTCCTTCTCTTTCTCTTATTCGCCAGAAATCGAGTCGATTTCTCGCTCGCGGGAATTTGTTTCCGATGCGACACGGACGACGCGGGGAGACTCCGCGTATTGGTCGCGGAGGATGCTCGTATACGGCGTCGTTTATACGATGGTAGAGAACTCTGGCCACGGGGCATTACGCTTTTACGACTCTTTCATGTAATTGTCGAGCTCGTGAACTTTTACGAGCGTGAACCGCCGCGGAATAGATCGCCTTGAAGCTTACCGGATGGCGTAGTTTCAGTAACGCGGCGCATTGACTTTAGCGGCAAACTTTACCGCGATTTCCGCTTCTTCCTTTCTTTCTTTTTCGCGATCAACAACTCTAATTCTCTGTCTTTTATCTTCGCCTCGATTCTCGAAACGGTTAAAGAAAGATTCGATGCTTTGTCATCGAGAATTTTAAATTTAAATAAAATATCTAGATATATATTATATCGAATTTCGAGAAGAAATATACTTCCTGCAATATCTAACTAAATAATAATTGATGGAGGAAAGAAATATACGTCATTCAATCAGAGTTTATAAAAGATCGAAGCAAATAAATCTCACGTTTGAATTTCAAAGATCAAAGAGTCGCTGCAATATCAAATTTCAAACCTTCCTTCTCTTTTCTTCTTCGATCATTCGACGAAAGAAGAGATTCTTAATTTCCAGTTCGGCAAACAATCGGAAAGGAAACGATCTATTTGGTGGTAGAAATCGTTGGATATCCTCCTCGTAAAACTCGGAGCGGCGGTTGTTTCCTCGGAGGCGAGCGGTTTCACGGCCCTGTCGAAAGTGTGCCGTTAAATTCCGAAGGATGGCGATTTGAACGGTTCCCCCAGGCGTGTCAGGGATTGCCGCCTGTTTCCGTGGCTGGGATGACGACGACCGTTTAATAGAATCGTGCCGGCGCGAACGACCACCGAGCTCGGGTCGTTAACACCGATCCACCACGCAGCCACGAATTTATGCAATCGTTGTAACACGCGAGCGTGCACCTTCCGGCCACCTCCTCCCTTCCCCCCCCAATTGGCGAGTTTCGGACCCCTTTGCTCGAGCTCTCCACGGTTTCAAAGTCCGCGTGACGCGTTGAACAGAGAGAATTTAATTTTCGTACGATCATCGCCTTGGACGAAATGGTTTCTGGAGTATTTGATTGTATGCAGAGAAGTAGAGTATATTTATATCGATGGAGTTTGGATCGGTTTAGTCGGATAGTCCTATCTAAAAAATTTAGAATTTGTGTATCAAGAGGATAATAGGAAGTGTAAGGTGTTTATACTTAATAGGGAATAATTAAATTTTTTTAATAATCTTTCTATTACAAGTTATTATCGTCTTTTTTTTACATTCGATTATTAACGCTGTTTCATCTAATAATTCCATTATTTGTTTTATGCCAACATATGTCTCGTGCAATTTATCACCGTCGGTGTAAATTACGAGACAGGAAATATTCACTACTTCTACTTATATAACACGTTTTATTAAACGTGTCCAGTTAGAGAGACTCGAATTAACTTTCTTTATCTAACATCCTTTCTTCTTCTTATCCATAATAATCCACCGTTCCCACGATATCGAACAATTTCGAAGAATCTCCCCTCACGAATCCCCTCAAACAATCATCCAAACCGTGCCACGTCTCGCAATCGTGACTTAGAATCGAAGATTCGAAAGCGATACTCGATGCGATCATCGTGTCCAATGTGTGCGTGTATCGAGCGTTTCGAGTGTTTTCCTTGATTAAATCGAAGAGAGAGAGAGAGAGAGATCGAATCGAGGGCAAAATTTGCAAGTCGGGACAATGACGAACAGGTAAAGGTGAAAGAGCAGAGGGAGAGAGAGAGAGAAAGGGGCAGCGAAGAAGAGCGGCGGATGCTTTGTTGCGAGTGGGGTGGGTGAGTCGTCCAACAGGGGCCACGATCTTCCATCGGAAGGGAGGATGGGAGATAAAAAGGGGGATAAGGGTTCGTGAAAGGGACGGGACAACAGGGTGTGCGGCGGAGAGAAAGCCGAGGGTCCATTAGTCTTGCGTATCTCGTCACAGCGGAGATATCGATCGCGATCGATATCGGTCGTTTATTCGAGAATGAAAGCGTCATGACTCGTTTCCACGGGAGTTTCCAAAGGGATTATGCGACGATTCGAGGGGTTTTCATCTCTATCCAGGACCCTATATATATATAGTTTTCTCGGTTCGTTTCTCCCTGTATATCTTTTTTCTCCCCTCCCCCCTTTTTTCCCTCTTTAAATAAAGGATACGCGCGAAACACGAATCCCTCCTCTCCTCTTCTCTTCTCTCCCATTCCCCGAAATCGAATAATATCCCCTTTTCCACGTCCCCTTTCCACGAGGCGCGAGTTTCGACCGCTGTTTCGGCGACTCGGTTGCAAATTCCGCCCGTCGCGGAGATCGTCGCAGATTGAATTTCCCGGACGGGCTTAACTCGATAATGTGGACACGATGATGCGGCATAAAACTGTGGGATAGCGGCGTAAAGCCGGTTCAATTTGAAAATGCAAACGAACGGTCGGCGAGTGGATAGAATGGGAGTGGAGAGAAGGGGGTGGCGCGATCGTGGAAATAGGAAGGGTATGCGTGCGTGTGTGTGGGTGGGCGCCGCGAGCACCGCCGAATTCGGGCGAGTTTAATGGCTGAACGACGTTTATTGCCGCGCCACCGTTTTATCATCTCGAATCGAGTCGACACACCCTCCCGGAACAACAACAGCAACAACCATCACCCTTCCTCGCCCTGTGTACGTGTTAAACGCGAGTTACGTTTCCAGCCTCGGGATAATTAAGATATCCTGACCTCCGAGAACGTTTCTCAACGGGGACAAGTCTATTAATTAAAGGGTAATTGCTCCGTCGAGAAAATCGCCACGAGAGACGATCTTCCGTGGCGCGGTTTCTTTTCTCTCTTTCTCTCTCTTTCTCTTTTCCATCTCGTAATTTTTAATTCGAATGGAGCGTTTTCTTTATTCCACAATTTTCTCGTTTATTTCTCTTCTGTTTTTGAAACCGGTGTTCAATTTTATATTTTATATAGGAGGATCGAAATTGTCGAAATCGGGATACGAAGATTAAATTTTGGGTTAAGAGTTATATATATGGATGAATAAAAATTATATAATTCAACGTCATTTTATCAAAAGAATCATCTTTTAATTCTTTTATATATATATATATATAAGTTTGAATACTCTTAGATATCGGATTTTATTGTTATTATTATTGTCTCTTTAAAACGGTACTGTTTCTTTCTTTCATTCCCTTTGTCCATCGAATTCTCTCCAAAATTGTCACTGATGTGAAACGAAATTTCTTTTTGTTCGCCACGCACGTCCCATTGACGTTCTTCCGCCGGTACGATGACTCAGAAACGCGAGTCGTAAGATGAGTCATAATTGAGGGGATGGAAGACCGAGTGGTCCGCTAAATAGAGAGTTCGAGGATGGACAAATATATACGTGCTGTATGCAACTTTGTCACGTTTCAATCCTTTCGTAAAATGGCGTCCCTCGATCTTTTATAACGAATATTCTTTCTCGTTGATCGACACACAAGTGTCCATTAATTTGATCGAAAATTTAAATCGTTTCATCGAATCATTTTCCTTTCTTTCTTTCTTTCTTTCTTCTTCAACGCTCGCTCAGAGTTTCGACAATTTCAACAATCGGTTGTACATGAATAATACGTTTCAGGGATTCGAGAGAAGAAGCCTCGTGTAGGGAATTTTTCGAACGGTTGGCCAAACTGTAGGAACGTATTCTGATTACCGTGGGGAGAGAAAAATGTGGATCCCAAAGTGGTGCTTTCCTGCCGTGTAACCGTTCAAAGATGCATATCGAGGGAAACGATGTTCGAAGCTGTTTACTTCTGTATACGGATATTTTCACGGATTCTCGGGCTTTCAAACTTTTCTACCTTTTCTCCCCAAAGCGGCCACTTTTATACAGATATTAGCCGGCGAAATAAAAAAAATCTCCGCGGTTGAAGAAAGAAAAAGAATATCGCGTACGAAAGAGAAACATACCACCACTTTATCATTCCAATTTTTAACTTTTTAAAAGGAAACCTCGATTTCCAACCAATTGAAACTTTCAACAAACTAGAATCCAAAACTATTAAAATTCGATTCGATTCGTTCTCAATAAACGAGACTATCGTTTCCGGGACACAATTCTTTTTATTTGTTATATTCAACGCGTGAAGATTAAAAGGAAAAACGCAAAGAGACGCACACCTTTCTCTTGCTTCGATTTAAAAAACAATTTTTTTTCTCTCCAATCTATCGAATTACACAGGAACGGAGAACCACTGTCCGGTAGGTGAATTAGTTAAAGCATACCCGAGCCGGGATCTTGTACACACGATGTAGATACGATGTTACGAGAAACCGGTCTTGGACGGTCGCGTACACGCACGGGACACGCGTGCACACGCGATTATACGCGTACACACGCTCACAATCGTTTAGCCGACTATATATATATATATATATATATAGAGTAAGAAACGATTCCACGGTCGTTTTTCTCATTTTCTCCACGCGGTTTATCCTCCAGGTTCCTGGCCAAGATCTCGCATTACGGCTCAATTTGGCCCGCTTTTCGTAATCTCGTTCGATCGATGTAATCTCGGCTCTCGGCAGCCGTGTACCTCCTCCCCTCCTTCCTTCCCCCTCTCCCTAAAGACCCTCTTCCAAAGGTTCTTTTAGACGTTATTACGAATTCGAGCAGCATCTCGGTTTAGGTAACTCGATAATTCGATTAGCCCTTGGGAATCCTTCCGCTCGGCTTAACGTCCAACTCTCCTTCTCCTCGATTCCTCTCTCCTCCCCCCTCTCTTTTCTCGACTTTCCCTTTCGCGATATTTCAACGTGGGGATCCTAGTGGACGTCCATCTCTCTCGGCTCCCGACCGATGGAATTTTCGAATATCAAAAGAGGGAGGGGAGAGGATAGTAGTAGTTATATAAGGGGCCGCGTTTAATACAAAGTGGAGGTTCCATTAGCTCGGAGGAAGATCGATCGTCGAGATCGGATCGTGGCGGCGGCTCTACTCGTCGTCCGGTGGATCGTGCAATTGAATCACGCGTTGCATAATAAGTTGAAGCAGCTGAATATATATTCGATCGGAGGAGGAGACCAGAATGCCTTCTCGACCACTTTTTTTTTTTTTTCCTCTTCCTTTCTTTTCCCCTCCCATTTTTTTTCCGTTCGGGTCGCTGGTGCACGCCAGCGAAATTATTTATCGGCGGACTTCTGGCACAAATTCCCTTTATCTCGATCGGCTTGGATCGGGATCACGAGGTTTTTTCTTCTTCTTCTTTTTTTTCTTTCCTTCGATATATATCACGTATTACGTAGGAACGAGCTTTGAGCGTGTTTTTCGGCGGATCGATGCGTCTGTGTCGCATTTTAAATTTTCACGATTGCGATCTTTCGCATTTGTATTCTAGATTCGATGGTTCTCCTTCTAGAAATCGATAATTTGTTTCTTTTCGTCCTTGCCTAAGAGTTGTTCAAAAATAAGAAAAGAAAAGAAATAAGACAGGAATAATTCATTTTTTCGTGGTCAAAGTGGATTGGTCTTGGAAAAAGCAGCGAAAGAGAAACAAAAGACAACGCGTTTTGTTACAATTAATATTCATCCGAGAGATTAAAAATGAAGAAAAATTAAATACGATCCGTTTAATTGAATGATAAGATGAGCGTGAAGCAAGAAGTTGTCAATTTTTTATTTTTCTTGCGATTGATAACTATCATCATTCACGTGGATCGTAAGGCGTGCGCGTGGACGAGAGACAAGATTACGGGAAACGATTTCACGCGCGGCCTGTTTAACGCTTGTATCTCCTTCCTCTCGATATATCGGCTCGCCCGCGCACGCCTCTTCACACTTCTCTCTCACGTCCAAATACATCTTTTCCTTTTCTTTTATTCTTTCAGTATTACGAGATGTCCTACGGGCTGAACGTGGAAATGCATAAACAGGTAAGCCCTTCCCATCGTCTTCATTTGAATTTCAAATCAGTATCATCGAACCGCGTGGATGGATACCGCCAATCGTGCATTCACGCGCGTCTACACGCTGTTTCACGCGCGGCAGGCCCACAATTTTTCCATTCTCCCGTCATAATTAATTCTTCTTAAACTTCTTCGACTCTCTCATAAACGAGTCAAAGTAATAAAGATCGATGTTCGAAACGTATCAAATCCTCCTCAACATCGAGGATTTTAATACCTGTGTAAATATATATATAATATAAAAAATAATTTTTAATTGAATAATTTATTTTTTGATCAAAATGGTAAACGATTATTGGAAATTAAAAAAATTGTGGAAAAATTGCATCGAACGGATACGTTTCAGAAGGTTATACGTTACTGAAACACCCTGTACCCTCTCGAATATACTCACACGCGTGCACGAGTCGTCCCCTGCTCACCTGCGTTGAGATTACGCTCGCGTGCACCTGTTTTACACGCACGTGCACCGATAGCACCGGGTATAGTAATTACTTCGTTGACTTAACGCGCGATAGAGCCCGGCCGTGCCTTCGTCGAAATTTATGTTTTCATTCATGGCGCGAGCGCTTACGACGTACGTACGTACGAAGGAACGGCCAATATCCGTGCCCCGACTTACTAATCGCTCGCCTCGGTGGTTTCGCGCGTGACCCTTAATCCGAAATTAAAGGGAGGGATTGGGGACGATCTCTCTCCCCCCCTGGGGGGATCCTGCCCTATTGAATAAATATGTAAACAAGGTAATAACATGCAAATTGCACGAGGGAAAGGGACGGCGGTTTCTTTCTTTGGACGAAGAAAAAGCGAAGAGGGGGAAGGGTGGTGGAGGAGCACCGGTCGAGCCCTTTATTACGAATTATTGAGCGCGTTTGCCGCGCCCCTCCGAAGAGTGGATGCGCTTCTTCTGTATTGCGCGAACGAATGGATAGATTCGATTAATCCGGTGAGATTGATTTAACCCTTCGTGGAACCCTATATTTCTTTTTTATATATTGGAATATAGTATGAGGATATATTTGGAGGCTTTTTTGAAGAATACAATATAATAGAATGTTGTTTGATAAAGGTTTTTCGATGATAATTTAAATAACCAGGATATCGATGATTAATTTTGATCAATTTATGTTGCAATTATGTATGACGTTTATTTGAACGTGTTTCAAATATCTTGGATCTTTGTTCGAGCACAATTCTTCGAAATTCTTCAAAAACAACCCCGATCTGTCAACCGGAGTCATCTGGGTCGTTCCACAAATTTTTTTTCCCTCTCTAATACTCGAAATAGTCCGATATCGGAGTACTATGAGTTCGCGGTTATATCGCCGTCCCATCATCGCCCGTTTCTTCGCGTCACATTTCACTGTTTGCACGGAAAAATTACATTTCTCACGAGTCCCTTTGACAGTGCTCACAGATTACGTCACTTCTTTGACCGTATCTTAACGGGATTTATCGTAAGAGCGGAAAGAAAAATGGCGCAAGGTTGCCGCGGAGGATATCTCTCTCTCTTTCCCTCTCGCATAATACTTTCCCGGGTGCCTGTTAATGGCCCCAGACCGATCTGTTTGCCGTGTAAACAGACAGGAATAGGATTGGAAGTGGTTCGTTTGATATCGAGAATTAACCCGGAGCTGAAGAGGGGAGGAAAGAGAGGTCTCCTCCTCCCATTCCTCTTTCCCCTCCCCCGTTCAATGCGATGCACCCCCGTCGAAAAAAACACATTCTCGATATTAATAAAGAAAAAGTACTGTCGCGGGATTTGCATCACAAAGATCTCTCCCCGCCGTGTTTTTCTTGCCCCCTCCTCCCCCATCCCAGCCGACATCCATATTCATCGCGGCGATCGGCCGATTTGAATTTCCCGTTTTCTCGTAGCTCGATCGTGACCGCCATTGTAAATATCCCGATTTTTCTCTCCTTCC
Source organism: Apis mellifera (assembly GCF_003254395.2). Classification (NCBI taxonomy): domain Eukaryota; kingdom Metazoa; phylum Arthropoda; class Insecta; order Hymenoptera; family Apidae; genus Apis; species Apis mellifera. The sequence continues at coordinate 8,204,426 of NC_037643.1, read as the reverse complement.
AGCACAACCTCTCCCCTCCTTTCCTCGTCTCGCCTCTCCTCCTCCTCTTTCTCCTCTTCGAAGGAAAAAACGATTCGAGCGTTAGTGGACCAAAAGCGGAACGCCGCTTCGTTTTCGTGCTCGCTTTTGCGGCGTTCCCTGACGTTAATGTGGTCGATTGATGTTGTCCGTCGTTTTTATATATATATATATATATATATATAGACGATTCGTTTACGGAGGAGCGGCCATGAAAATTTATCGAGTCGAAAATCGAGGATCGTGTTCACGAAAATAGTGTAATGGAGGGGTGGAGAGTAATCTGCGACGATCACGTGTTCAGGAGAGAGATGCTTTCATCGTAGCAACTTAATTGATTACGGTGATATTAGTTGAGACGACAAATAGAGTTACAGGATTAATAATGTATATATATATATATATATAAAATACGTGTATTTTTATTTTAAATCTCTGTTCGATGGTATTTTTGTAAACGCGAGAAAGGAAAGGGAAAAGAGTTTCTTCCAGCTTCATTGAAGAATCTCGATTTTCACGAGAGGATAAATAACTCCTCTTCCATCCGAGTTTCTTCCGAGACCACCTTTAAACCCATTCGCCCGCTCGCCCGCATTGCTCGCGATTTTTCTCGCGTTACCTCTTCACTCTCCACTCTTCCGTGGAACCAGCTTTCGCGTCGACGTGCCAGGAATAATGCTCGCGTTTATTGAATATTTAGCAGCCTGCCTCCCCGCTTATTTCCTCCGCTTCCGGCGCTCTTCTTTCTCTTTCCCTTTCCGTGCCCCTTCAACCGGATGCAACCCCCTTGGAATTCGCGTCGGTTGGGGAAAAACGTACGGAAAGATGAGGAACAACCGTGAAAATTCGAGATTATCAATCTATCTATCTATCTATCAATCTATTTAGACAGGGAAGAATATTGATCGAATGAAACTGTATGTAATTATGTGTATAAAATCTTGTTTTTACATCTTTCGAGCACAATTACTATTTAAATTCATAGCTTTTACTCACTCACGTTTCTTATAAAATTTCGGTTATTCTAATTGTACATAAAAAAAATAAAGATACGTATTCTTCGAATCTCTTAATAACGCGAACGAGGAGAAAAAGAAGCTTCAAGTTTTATAGCGAGAGGGATACACGACTCCCGTGGAAAGACAAGTGGGCAGGATTTTTTTTCTTTCCCTTCCCGTCGCCGATAAATTCCTGCGAGAGATTTACGCTCGAGCTTTATTTCGGCCAGGCAAAGTGGAACAAGGCCGTGAGGAATCGCTCATGTCCGTCTTCTCGATTCGTCCCGGCCGTGATGAATCGGGTCGAACGATCGAATTTCCACTCTCGACATTCGACGAAGCAGAGTAGGAGGAGAGAGGGCCCCGTGGATTCGGCTCGTATCCGCCGCGAAATCGAACGTTTTCACAGCGCTGCGAACCGGTTACATCGGAATTATCCCCGCCGATATTCATTGTAAAACGTTGGACGGCCGTCAGATGCTGTTTACACGATCGTATTTCTACGCCACAATTTCACGCTCGATCGCGTTTGTAAAATCAAAACCGACCCTTTCACCATGGATTCCCTATATATATATATATATACACACACACACGTTCGATCGAGAAATGATTAATCGTCCGCGTTTGTGACGAGACTTCGACCGAATGAAAAACTCGTGAAAAGGAGAGAGAGAGAGGAGTGAATGCAAAAAGGAAGGAAAAGGGGAATGAAAAGTATATATAAAGGGGTCGAAGGACATAGAGATGAGTAACAACTCTGACGACGCGAGAGGGTAAAATATCTGGACGGGATACGCGGTGACGTTTCGAATCGAATTTATCGGGCGTGTATTAACGCGGTCGGCCGGTCGGTCAGTCTGGCAAGTGTCTGCGAATGGCGGTGTAAACGCGCTCGATTTCGCCCTGGATGTAATTAACGTCGGGTAATTCCCGACAATTACCGTCATCATCATCATCCATCAGACCGCAGTCGACCTGTTACGTTTTCCTGTTATATACCTGTACGATAATTGTCGTCTCGAATCACTGGTTTCGCATCGATGCCGCACGATGGATGGATTACTACGCGCCCGCTTCCCTCGTTAAAAGGGAATGCGCACGGCCGTGAACGAGATGTTGCGCGTGAAACTGTCGTTTCGCGTCTTAATAAGCTTGGCGCACGAATTATTTTGACAATCGAATTTCTAGATGGAAAGTCGAAAACGAATTTAATCGTTAAATTGATCGATCCAGGCAGAGCAAAATCACGCGATGTTAAATCAATTATAATTAGATCGAATATTTATGCATTTACGTACAAAAATTTACAGAGTGTACGGAATATGCGTATTATTCGCGATTAATATATTTATTTCGTGAACAGTTGCATTCTGGCTCCAAGCCTGGCGAATTTGTAGAAAAATCGATCGAATAATATTCGAATAGATCGCGATCGTTTGCCACTCGCATCATTAATATCGTCAAATTACAACACGTGAGCAGCAATTGGGATACAACAACAACAACCGACGACAATATTCCATCGCTCGATAGACCATATTCGGATCACCCCGCTCGAATTTTCGCTCGAATTTTCGCTCGATCATATCCCACTTTTTCCCACCCACCCCCTTTCCTCCGTTTGTTGTTTTTTCCTTTCCCCCATTTATCCAACGCCGCTGTTACGTCGGGTTCGTCGTCGTTCTTGTTGTTGTTGTTGTTGTTGTTGTTGTTGTTGGCGTTGTACGCGCGGCGCGTATTATCGCCGCTAAACGATCACCGCGTTTTTATTCGCGGCAAGCGACGCGTATTGTAAATGTTTTCGGGCATTACTCTCGATTCTGCTAAAGCTATTACCGGCGATTCCGCAGCTGCAATACGTGTCGAGCAGTCGGAAAATTCACGCATGAAAAGTACCGGCGGCCACCGAGAGTGATTCGATTTCGTTGTTTTGCGTTCGACTCGTTGCGCCCGCCGCCGCCGCCCCCGCCCATCTTTTTCATCCCACCCCGCCTACCGGCTCGCGTCGTGTTCAACCCCGTATAGTCTGCTCATTATTCATTTATCGGTTTAACGAGTACATCCGCGAAAAAGCGTTGCAAAATACTCGTCGAACCGGTCGATACGAACGTGGCCCCTGCCCGCCCTCACCCACCCTCCGCGCTCGTATTTTCTCTACTAATTTCCTTCCTGCGCGGATTTCACGCGTTGCGCCGCGATCTCGTGTATCGCGATTTTTCCCCGATTTAATGCTACCCTCCCAATCCCGCGCGGAATTGGCGCGCTCGAAATTTGCCGCCGTTCGTTTATTTAAAATCGAAGGCTTATCGAACGGAACGATTTATTCGTAACGATTTTCGGTATTCGAATAGGAGGATCCTTTTTTCATATAACGAGATTACAAAGCCTTCACTAGGTAGGTTCTAGGTAAATCTAGGATTCCTTTGTCCCTCCTCCGTGCTGCTGGTAGCGAAGAGAAAGAGGGAGAGAAAAAAAAGGAATCGCGGTCGTGGAATCTCGTCAGGTGCTTCATGAATAACTCCTCTGAAAACCGTGGACCGGCGCGATCCTTCTGTCCCGCTTACCGTAAGGGTAACCTAATACACGCTCGCACACTGCCTCTTTCCCTTCACGTCCGTCCGCGTGTACGTTGGCCATCGCTTTTTCCACGTTTTTATTGTGTCTGCAGCGGCACCACCGGTTTGGTCGCCTGGGCCCGCTCGCCTACCACGCGCGCTGTATATTATACAGCGCGGAGGAGACGGAGGCGAGCGGACGGAGATCGAGAGAGAACGTTGTTACGGGGAGGAGGAGGGAAAAGAGGAAGGGGGAAAGAGGTGGTTGAAAGAGTGCGGGGGCGGAGGAATGAATGGTACGCCGGGGAAAACGTGGTGCGCGTCGCCGACGGGAGATAGGGTGAATCGGTGATGAGAGGGTGCGCGTGGGACAGAGAAAGAGAAAGAAGGGGGAGGAAAAACGAAGAGCAAAATTCGCTATCGGAAAAATCGAGCCTCTCTGTGCCACCGCGCCGACCTCTCCACGCACACACATGTTTTGTCCCCCCTCCCTTCGTGTTGCTACTCTCATTTCTATTCCCTGCCCACCCGTTCTTCTCCTCCCCCGCGTCTTCTTCTTCCTCCTCCTCGCCGCATCCGTGTGTAACTTCGATCCCATGTATCTCCGCGTCTCTCCGTTCCACGGTTCGTGTAAAAAGGGGGGCGTAGATACGTGTGCGTTGTGCGGCTTGAAGAACGAGTCGCAATATGTGCACGATAAAATATATATATATATGTGTGTACGCAGAAATGTCGTACCCCTTCTACCGTTTGTACGTCTCTACATCCTTTTTCTCCGTCCCGTTTCGAGAGGGAAGAGCGAGAGAGGAGAGGAGAGGAGGGTATTATGGCCATTCCTATGCGGCGCCCCCGGTGCGCCTTCGAGGCTGTACGTTGTGGCCTCTTTCAGCGCAGGGATCTGCAATACCGATGGGGGCTCCGATGTACCCGATACAACGTCCTCCTCCTCCTCCTCCTCCATGCTCGCGATCTCTCAACACGATAAGTCCTTTCAACCGGCACCGGCTTCGATCCCGTTTCTCTTCTCTTCTCTTCTCTTCCCTTCCCTTTGCCCCCGTGTGTATACGTGTACCAACCTCGTGTCCTCTCTCCCCTATCTATCCCAGTCGCTGCTCCTCCTCCTTTTTTTTTTTCCTTTTTTCTTTTGCTCGCGGGGATAGGAAGGATGGTTACTCGGAGACGACGCGACCGAGGAGGAGGAAGAAGGTTTTATCCGGAGCAACTCGAGTTTGCCTGACTGGAAATACCGCACGAATTGAGTCTCGACTTTCTTCGCCTTCCTCTCCCTCCCCCCCCTTCAGCCTCGTTCGTTCTTCCGCAAATGGCTGGCTGCCTCTGTCGTGCATCTACCCTCCCCTCTGCCGATCTCTTTTGAATAGGATGCCATTACCAATTCTGTTTTCGAGTGAAAAGAGAGTTCCTTTCCTCCTCTTCTTCCGCGCCACGACACTTGTCTCGGGGATGTTATATTATTGCGGATTTTTGGCCATTATTTGATAAGATATCGTTCCTTTATTATCCTCTTCGTTCTATTCTGAATGATATATAATGTATAATTGTTTACACAATTTCTTTTAGGTGTATTTTCTTTTCTCAAGTTCAATTGTAGGCTGGTTTCTCGTGCGAAAAAGCGTGTTGCTTTTCGCGGCGACCCATCGCGTATTCACCGGCCCTAAGCAAACACGGCCCCCGGCGGTCTCGAACAGACTATAATTAAGAACAACGAGTTGGCACTTTTCCACGAGGGTAACGTACTCGAGAGCCTACACCTCGAGTGCGGGTGAAAAAGGGAGAAAAAAGGGTGGCGGAGGGAAGGAAAGAGAGAAAGAGAATTACGCGGATGAGTTAACGCTGTAACAACTCCTCTCCTCTTCCACTCCGCTGGAATTACCCTTTCCTCGGGGTCATTAACACGCCAATATCGAAAGATCGTCTGGGGAGAGAGAGAGAGAGATAATAACTCGAACGGGCCATGAATTTTTATCAGGCATTATTTCCTCCCCTCCTCCTTTAAGGAGAGCCACCACCACCATCAACCTTTCAGACGCTTCGACTCTCGCCGCGAAGAAAGAGCCGCTCGTGGAGAACGGCCACTTAAATTTCGCGCGCTAAAACCCACACCCCCTTAAGGAGCGGTCGTTAACCGGTCCAAGAGACTCGCCACACTCTCCCTTTCTCTCACCCCTCCACTATTATCGTGGATTTAAGCACTCCCGTTGATACTTGCCGTGGTTTCACGAACTCCCGTTGTCGGAGCAACATTTGCGGGACTAGCTTTTATCAGCCGTACCACTTTTACGACTCGTTTTCCACCCCCTCCTTTATATTCTCCTCTTCCCTCTTGTCGCGACTGCTCCTCCTTACTTCCTGCGAGAAGAGAAGAGAAGAGGCACTCCACTCCGGGAGGAAACTATAAAACTATTACGCGTGTCGCGTCCCGTTTAGCGCGTCGTGCCAAGTTGGCGTGCAGATGCCAAGAGTAAGGAAGAGGAGCGCATGGAAACACGCTCATGTTCGACGTTTTCCATCTCTTATGAACCCTTCTCTAGGGGGAGGATTCTCCTTGGGAATTTAACTTCGGGGGAAAGGGAGAGGGTGTCGAGGGTATCGATCGAGGCAATTTGTTGGCGGCTCCGCGTCTTTGAACGCTCGTTTTTATATGATCTCTCGCCGCGTATTCTGAATCATGAGCGATAAGCCGGGGTTTAGGGTATTTACATTTAATTAATCTCGGGGGAGCGCGGCTCCCGAGACATCCCAGGGGAGGGAGGAGGGCGTATTTATGTAAGGGGGAGCTTTTTATGCGCGACGTTTCGCACTTTTATCGGTGTTAGCATTATGCCCGCTATCAACGAGGGAGGGTGGAAAGAACACCTCTGGGAATCGTTGAGAGGTTCACCCCTTTCTTTCTTTTCCTCCCCCTTGATTCGTTTCTTCTTTTCTCAGCGCGTCTTTCCTCCAAATTCGTTTCTCTTCTGACGGTGGGGAAAAATGGATCTGAAGAAATGTTGCAGTTGTGTTGAAGAATGTATATAAAAGCTTACTTTTGGATGATCGATCGTTCAGAATTTTCTTCCGTTTCAACAAGTTTGAATATTCGAACGCATGATCCGTAGTCGTGAGATTTTTCCCTCGACGGAGAATATTTTTCTAAAATCGGATGAATTTTGTTTTGCGTGGCGTACGATTTAATCTACGTGGGGTAAAAAAAAAAAAAGAGAAGAAGGGAAAAGTATTATTGAAACGCGAGGAGCGTTAACGAACTCGGATCGAAAAATGATGGAAACAACCCCTCCGCTTGCACGTCGTTTGAGAAACGCCTTTGGCAAGCGGATCGTGGAAATTTCTGTACTCTCTTTCCGGATCGGTGAAATCTCGTTGGTGATCTGAAAGTTTCTCCTTTCTGAAATTACAGGCTATATTAAGGCGAGACCTAAGTGGTTCGAATTAATGATTACCGTCTACTATCCAACTTTAATCGCGCGGATTTGCGGTTGAATGTCGGCGGATCTCTTTAATCACATCATTCACGTTTCTTTTACTTACCTTTTTTCTCTCTCTACTAGCTGTTTACACACGCTAGTTTCGCGAAATTAACCGTGCCGTCTTGGAAACTGAGAGGGATACACTTTTACCAGCAATAATTTGTAATTTTATTACATCTATATTTTTCTTTCCAAACCCGTTTTTATCTATTCTTGATCCATTTAAAATTACTCTTCGCTTCGAATATTCCAACTTTATCCTATATCATCAAATCCCAATCAAAAATACAGAATTGGCAAATATTATATAAGAGAAAGAAGGAGACAGGATATAAAAGAAATTGATAGAATCACACGTTTTCGTATCGACAAGTGGCTTACCCTCCCCACCCCTGTTGATCTTGCATCGCATAATCAGCGTCGGAGTTAATTGTATCCGCTATCAGCAGGGCGCGAAGGTCTTGTTTTCCTCAATGTTCATCCCGGAATTACGAGGGTCCGCCGACAACGATAATTCCTCCTGGTGTTTCGCCCCCGTCTGTGTGTCTGCCGCGTGTACCATAAACGGGCCGGCCGTAAAGTCCCGTTCACACAATGCCTCGGATTCCTCGTCGTGTCTGCGCCCCCTCGTCGCCATTGCGAAAATACGCCCCCGGGGCGGCCCTCTCGAGAACCATCAACGACACGGCGGAAGAAATAGGCGCAAGCAACGGAAGGGGATGCTTGGTGACGCGCGCCAGGGATGGATCGAGCGAAAGAAGAAAGGGAGAACGAGTCTTATCGATCTCGAGAGTCCTATCGTTCCTCGTTCTTCGTTGTTAATTATCCCAGATATGGTGTATTCACAGAAGAATGGAAAAAAAATTATATTTTTAATTTAGATACAATTGCATGGATATTATGGAAAATTGGCAATTGAAATGATCGATCGGTTGGATTGTGGAAAAGGAATGTTTTTTTTTTTATTTTTCGAAGTGTTTCAAGAAGGAGAGGAATTTTTCGTTACGAAAAATACGTAAGTAACACGCGTGGATCGATTGTTGAAATTTTATTAACTTGACTGGACGCGTAGGGAGGGGAGGAACGGGAGGAGGGGTAGGTGGAGGGAATAAAAATGAATCGACGCCCGATGCTATTACGCGCTATTAATCCCGGCCGTCCCCCTCGCCGAATACAATATTCATACCAATGAAGAATTCAATTTACAACCGATACCGATTTTCTATTTTACGAAATGTAGCGGATGGTAATTGAATCGGCATTAATTTGTATGAATCATCTGTTCAACAATCCCCGTAAATAAATTAACCAATTCGAATTTTCAACGATCCCAAACTATATATATATATATATATATATATATATATATATCCCGAAATATCAAGCCATTTATACTACTTTATCATTTCGCCGATTAAATTTGAAAGAGTATTAAAAAGATTTGAAACGAATCGTGAATAACGAGAGGCTCGAATATAAATCGATTGATCGTTCGATTAAATTTTCGATTCGACGCGTCTAATCACAATCGATCGAACATTTAACCGAGAATTATACTTGCCAATAACACCATCGATCCGCGTGATAAAAGATGGTTGGAATCGCGGCAAGTAAATTCGCTTGCAAACACGATTCGCGAAACCGAGTAACACGCGGATGTGTTCCAAGATTCCCTCTTCTGGAAACTGGAGGGATGGAGAGGAGGAGGGTGGAAATCCCATCGCTGGAACCTATTCCACGGCTAACGTACATGCCAGCCCAATAATCGTGGCCGGCTACACTAGAATACCACCACGAATCTCGACTCGAAATCGAGAGAGAACGGTCTCTCTCTCTCTCTTTGTCTATCTCGTGCTCCGTTTCCCCTATCCAAAGGGAAGAATAGCGAGAGAGAGAGAGAGAGAGGGAGGATAGGAGGTCAGCTTCAGCGGCCAGGCCGTTAATGTTTAGCGCAATCAGCGATAATGGCGGTCTATGGCGCGTTTAATCAAGGCAGTAGCCCGTTGCGGCTTGCGGTTCGAAAGCGGCCTGCCCCACGGTGCAAAGGAAAGGGTCAGTCTCTGTGTACACGCTTCTCGCGTGTGTGTGTGTGTGTGCGTCCGTCTATATCGTGTTCGCCACGTGTCTCTCTCTCTCTGCGCGTAGGCGAGGGACGAGAGGTGGTGGGGCGAGAGCGGACACGAAGGGTTGGCGAACAAGAGGGTTGAACATATCAGGTGTGCTTAGCGGTCTTTGCTGGCTCGGCATCGCCTCGACCAGAGAGCGACCACTGCACACACGTACGACGGGATATATAATACATCGTGCCGACCTGAAAACGACGCGTCTCTCTTTCTCGTTCTTCTTCCACGTGTATTCTATCGCGATATTTCTCATACTGTTCTTCCTTTCTTCCACATGTACGGAATCGTTGTTACGGTAATGGAAAGGGAAGCAACTTTCCCTCTTTTCAACGGTTTGTTCTTCAGTTTATTCGTTTGGAAATATTCGTGGAGATATGAAATTTTGCTTTCCCAATCGTGACTTTGCACCATGATTCTTCGTTTGAAAATTTGCGAAAATTTTCTCAGAGACGGACATATATTATTCTTCAAGAGAGAAAAGAAGAAACTCGTGTCCCGATTTATTCGAGCGAATTATGCGAAAACACAGCGTGAAAGCTCCGAGGGATATCCTCCTATTGGGACCTGTGCGGTATCAGTGATTCGAAATCGCATCTTATCGGCTCGAAAGCCACCGTTGTCGTAATTGAATAGCCCTCCTATCGAGATTCATTTGTCACGATCCATCAGCCGGAGGATAAGAGGAGGAGAAGGAGGATAGATCCTCCGCCAAATTAGATCCTCCGCGCGGATAAGTCTTTCCGCTTCTTTCTCGAGGCGGAAGAGCAACGGGATCAGAGAGATTCACCGGTTTGATCGAGCCTCGACGAGGTCAGAATTTATCGTCGACGCTATATCATCGTCACGACGGGCATTAAGGGAGGAGGGAGGAGGGGCTCCCTCCCCGGAAACGTGTACGCGCGATCGATTATTTACGACAAATTGCAGCCTAGTAATTTATTAGGAGGTATATCCCGGGCCGCGATAACGCGATTTTCTCATCGAGAACCTATTTGGAGGCGGCAATCTCTCCTGGCAACCAGTTTCCTCTCCGATACCTGCCACGCCGCGTCCCTCTTAATAGCCTCGCCAGCCAAGCCTCGCCGTTGTTATTGACTGCTACCGCCACTTTCGTGGTTACGTGTGGAGGAGACCTCTCTCTCTCTCTCTCTCTCTGTCTCTCTTCCTGCTCGTGTCTAATATCCTGAGTGCCGCTAATTTGCCCGGCCGTAACCTACTGACACGCTGATCGATCATTCCGCGCCTCGATCGAGAACCTCGCTGGACCGAAACATCGTCGAGCAAGATGGGGAAATATCGCGAGTTCACAGAACATTTAGAGACCAATGATAATTAAGTCGGGTTTAAAGAAACGATTTTTTCAACTCGTGAGACCTGTAATTTTAATTTTCTATGAATGTATTCGTTGGATAGTGTAGGTGTCCAATTACCTTAGTCTTTTTCAAGATTTGTTAATATTTTTAGGTATTGTTAATATTTTTAAGAAAATAGAGGATAAAAGAAATCTTAATATATATTCGGATATTTCTTCATTGAATATCGATCATTGAAGGATGTGTAATTTTGTTGGATTTTGTTTTTTTAGAATATTAATTCTGTATTAACGATGATTTCTCTTTTCTATTTTCTTTTTCATGTATGAATATTTATTCATTGCAATTGAAAAAGTGGAAAAGTACTTACCTCTGAGGTCTCGAAGCGAAGACTAAGAACATTGGCGAAGAAGATCAATGATCGATGCGCGCTCACAGCGTGGATCTCTCTCTTTTTTTTTATCATGTATAACGATACACTATACGTCGATTACTCATAGTTGGACACAGTTGGGAAGAATATTCCTCTTCTTCTTCTTCTCTTTATCTTTAGCTGCTGTCATAGAATGGTCGAGTAATATACAAGTGCTCCGTTCGATCGAGTTTTTCCTTCCCGACTATCTTATCGGCCCGCTTTTCCTTATTCGACGAGAGCGAGATTGGATTCTTTCCGGGGGATTCGTCGAACGAAATCGTTTCTTAACAATCCGTTTAATTTAATCGTTCCTCGAAATCTAGAATAAATTTTATATAATATTCGTATATGATTATAATTCGAAAGGAAAAGGTGTTATAAATATTTGCAATGCGATGATGATGATTCTTCGAGTCCAAAAAAAAAAAAGAAAGAGATGCAGAATGTCTCATTACTTAACCACTAAGAATTTGTGTTTTAATTTCTAGTAGTTGGCAGATCATACACGGTGAAGGATTATGATCCATTAGCCGAGAGGTAGTTAGTTAATAGCTCTTGTTTACCCTATTCAACCAGAATCACGCTGGTTAAGTGGCCATATCTATCTGACACCAAATTGAGGAGAGGGGTGAATGAAATGAGCTCCTGCCGTGATCTGCTTTCGGAAAACCGACAATAATCGCGAGTAATAATTTTTTTCCCAAGTAGATAATAACAATAATCGATCTTGACTAAAAATATTTTCATTAAGATCCACTAAGATACTTTTTTAACGATATTTAAATCGAAACATTTCGTTTCAAACGCGTCTTCAAAAGAATTCGTCGATCGAATTCTTCAAATTGATTCAAAAGAAACAAGAGGATGTACGTATAATATTTATAATCAAAATTTTCCAACAATATTTCAACAAAGTCTCTACTTTCATCACATGGAAGCTTATCCATACAGGTTAGCAGCGACATCAGATCGCTCGCCGCTTAATCAAAGTTAAGTAACTATGGACACCCGTTGTATCGCGGTACAACGTTGGGGGTCGGCCACTCGAGAAGCGGAGAAAGAGAGGAGGGGAGAGGGGAGAGGGAAGCTCGAGTGCTGCCTCAGCACTCTGACGTTCAAACATCCAAACATCCCGATCTTTCGCCGTCTGTCAGATTCTCTCCTCCGCCCCTATTGGAGCTCGAGTACCACTTATTCTCCTCCGTCGTCTCTTTCTCCATCTCCTTCTATGATCTCGTAGCAAGTCCACTTTACCTCCTCCTCCACCGTGTCTCTCCCTCCTCTCCCTTTGCACAGACGATACCAAAGCGCCTATGTCGCCGACTGATGCCAATGCTGGCTTGTGCAGGTAACAATGACCTCCCTTCCTCTCTTTCTCTCCCCTTATCTATCTCTATCTATTCCTCTCTCTCTCTCTCTCTCTATTTCCGTGTATATCTTGCTTTCTGGTCGGATCCCTTGGATTCAGATGTATATACAAAGACACACGGATGGGGGAGAGAAAGAGATAGAGATAGAGGGAGGAAGGGAGGGAGGGAGAGGAGAGAGACGTGCAGGAGCATTCTGTGCGCAGCGACCACTCGAAGTCATCCCTCTCCTCGACGAGCAGCCACGATGAACCCCTGAATTGATTGCAGCCTGTTTACCCTCGAACATTCACACATAATGGTCGGCCCTCCTCTCGACGTTGTCGATTACCCTCTGTCTTCAAAGCTTAACCTCTCAGACTGTTCTCAAGCTGTACGCATGATCAGTCATCGATCCCACTCTCATCGATGGTTTTATTTTCGATCGAGGTTGCACGATCGAGGAGGTTTTTTTTTTTTTTTTCTCCGTATTTTCGTGATAGAGGCGGAAAGAGGATGTCTATTCGTGTGCAAAAGCGATAGAATTTTTCTTTTTCTTTTTTCTTTTTTCTAGAATAGAGATTGGACGAATCCTTTGAAGGGGTCGAATAGTTATCGAACCCCAATTACGGAATATATTTATATCGTTCGAAAATCTTGGATCATCATCCTTCTCTCATCCAATTTCTTTCAAACACGTTCTAAAAAAAAAAAAATATCATAGTTAACTCACGATTCCACGATGGATCAACAATTATTTTCGCGCCCATCTCGCGTCATCGGCCTACACGGTATCCATTTTCCCGGCTCCCAGACCTCCTGTACGCGTAACAGCTGTAACTTTTGTCTCGATAACTCGTTTACCAGCCCGACATTATTCGTGGCCGTAGTCCATGTTACACGAATCGTTTGCTCTGTTGTTATTTTTTTTTTTTCCCCCTCCACCAGTTCTCCATTCTCAAACGCGTGTGCATTTGTCGGTGTTGGCCGATCGTGTATCGTCGAAGTAACGCGTAAGGGTGAACCAGAGGGGGGAGGAGAGGAGAGGAAGGGTGCAGCGAAAATGCGGTCGAACGCCACGTGTGCGCGCAGCGTCGAAAACGCGGAGCGCATAAAATTCCATCGAGGCAAGGGAAGGGATATCTGTGTTTTTCCCTTCGTCCACCCCCTCTCACCCCTTCCGTGTTTCGCCGCCACGAGCAAAACCGTACCCGTCCTCCTTTCTGACGCGGGTACAACCAACACCGCGGAAAATTAACCGAATGACAATGGCGAGCTCTAATATTTATACGAGCAATTTTCGGCGCGACTAGCCAGCCCCCTCCCCCCCGCTTTCCACCTTCATCGCCCGCGCTACTCTCTGCCCGCAATTCTCTCCATAAATCGCGGACAACGTATATTCGTCACGCGTGACAGCGTTGCCGAAACGGCTGCTTTTTTTTCGGGGGGATGGAGAGGATGGTTCTGTTTTTATTTTGTATATCCGTTTTTTTATTCCTTTTTTTCCCTCTTCCTTTCGTCCCCCTTTCTCTCCTTTTTCGTTTAATTTATATCGGTCGATGATCCGAGGGTGGAAAAAAAAATAGGAAATTGAATTAAATCGAGAATAAAAGTGTTCGTAACATTATCTTTTCACGTTAGAGTTTTTTCGCGCAGAATGTGACAAGTTGGAAAGGGAGGAAATCACGGCATATTGAAATCAACTTCTCGATAATATATGGAAGCTGTGATATTCTTCCGCCTCTCTCCATAATGAAATTTTTATTCCAGAAATAAAATTAAAGTTTGGAATGGGTCGAGAGTATAAGCGAGTATTAGTTAAGAAATTATCTTTTTATTTACGCAAGGATATCTCGCGAATTAGAAGATTGTATCGAGATAAATGAAAAAAATATCAAAGGACAAGCTTCCACCTTTCTAATCGTTTTAATTCGTTTTCCCAAAATCATTATCGAAGTTCAAATATTTTCAAAAATTTTTGACTCAGTTTAATCGAGGTTTCAAAGGTAAATTTTATTTTTTATGTTCATAGGAAGATTGTTAATAATAATATCGATGAATATTAATCGAATATCGTGATCGATATCATTAAAATCTTTCCTTCGAGTAAAATTACGTAAAACACACATTTAAATGATTAATACATTAACAAGATACAGAGATTCCATAAATTACCATATTTACCACATCGTGTAAAAAAAAAAGAAAAACAGAAACATTAGTTTTTTCTTTTCCTTACCCAAAGGATTAATTGAACATTGATGGCCGTGAGATCTCGCATGACTCTCAATTCCCAGATGGAAATTCGATTCTTGGGAAAACACTAATTTTCTTGAGCCGGATAATTGATCGTTGAGCGAGAATAATACCGGCCGGTTACGAATAATATGAAGTTTCTTCATGTAAAGTAAGCGTGGGAATTGTTCCGCGTTTAAATTGTCTGTCTCGTTATGCGGTATCAGCGCTTTCCGAACAGATCGATGAAGGTTTAATCGCGGCCGATGGATTCGCGTTCGCCCCAACCCCGGCCCGGAGAGATCGAAAAGTGAAATTTCTAAATGCTCGCGTTCAATTATCCTCTTCCCTCTTCCCTCCTCCACTTTTCAACGCCTTTCGGATCTCTTAACGCAATCGATCATCGGTGTGCAACTTTCTATGCACCAAGGATCTCTCCTCAACCTGCGTTAAGCTAAGCTAAGTCTAGATAAGCTAGATAAAGCATTAATCATTTCGCATCGCGATGCAACCGGTTATTATTTTTCTCGACAAAAAAAAAAAAAAGAAAAAAATAGAAGAGAGAATAAAGCGATTACAGCGAGCTGATTAAGTCCAGTCTGAAACGTCACGAACTATGAGTAATCGGTATCGCGCCAACAATTGACGCGATCACTATATTTATATCACGATTTTTCTTCCCCGAGTATTACGCTCAGTTTTTGTAAATTTATTTCGTAGCGAATAAATAATAATAACAAGATTCAAAGGATATTAGAGCGGTTGAGAGTGAAGATGTTCGATTCAATATTTTCCCTAAGAGACACGTTCCCTAATTTTTTTCCATTTTTTATTCCAAGAGAGAGAGAGGGGGAGAGAGAGAGTCAAACAGAATTTCCGCATTGTACCAACAATTCATTTGTCCTTTCCGTAACGTGAGCGCGCGCTGTTGGCGTAGAAGTTTGCAGCAGCAGAACGAGGATTGGTTACAGAAAGCTAAATTGATTAAACCTAACTTTCGGTGCGGCGGACGAGCACAATGGCCGATGAGTTTTCAACGGTTCCTCCTGTATATCCTCCTCCTCCTCCCTCTCCCTCCCGTTTTATCGTAAACCCGTTGCACAACTGCAATGCATCCGCGCAGCACACCCTTGTCCGGGCTATTCACTTTATCATTTCGATACCAATTTAAAATTTTTTTCGAAATAAAAAAAAAAAAGAGGAGAGAAGAGAAGACTCGTCCGTTGTGTTATAACGAAGCCACGTGCACCACGTGCGTGGAATCGTTGTGGAAAAAAAACTTGAAACGATAATATTTACGCGGAATGGGGAGGACGGGGAGGAGAACAACGCGAGTGTGTTGTTGAAGTAGTCTTCTCGCGCGTTTATTATGGATGATTAATAGAATTCGGTTGGAGGGTGCGGAGGAATAACGAGGCTTTGTCCTAAATTAACTTCGTTTCAAATTTGGAACGTTTCAATTTTCAACGAGGAGGGGGAGTATATATTATTCGAGTCGGTCTCGTTTCGGTTTCGCTATGCATTTGATTAGCCACGTTTTGATTCGACCATCCTTCAACCATTCTGCATCCCTCCACCCCCAATTGATCAACCTCCCTCAACCGATTTGACTACGATCCAAACTGACAACGTTCCAAATCTGCCAAACATCGATTTCACTACCGCTTCTCCCCGATTTGATAACCGGCCAACTTCGCTCCATTCGAAATCTCTCTTTCCCGCCCCGAGTTTCAGTTTAGAATCTCTGATCGATAATAATTATCCATTACACCCTTCTCACACACCCTATCCATAAACCCTATCTCCTTTCATCGTGAAATCTAAAAACAGAAGAAACAATTATCAAAAACAGCCCACTCTCGATTTATAATCCCAATTAATAATCCCCTTGCTCATCTCTGCGGCGCAAACTCTCCGCTTTCGCGTGCTCGACTCGATTAAATTCAACTTCCGCCACCCCCCTTCGTATACGAACGTATGTAACGGACAACGAAATTTTCGCCGCTTGTTGTGCGGATCGTGGTTGTCGAGGGTTTGCCTTAACGTAGGCGAAGCGACGACGTCGGGGAGGGGATACACGGTCGCGCGGCGGATACATCCGGCGGCGGCTCCACAAGCCGCGGAATATTGCAATCACGCGGACGTTAGCCGGGCTTTACAGCGGAGTGGAGCCGGTGTATAGGGGGCTTACCAGAAACCAGGGAGTTAGCCGAACACGCCGGTTTATTTGCTCGTGTAGCATAATACCGGGGAAAGTCCGACGAGCAACTGCTGGTTTACTCGTTAGTGCCGAGTAACGGGCCGTTTTACCACCCTCCTCTCTCTCTCTCTCGTCCCCTTCCTCTCCTATATATCGAGCCAAACGCCGCACACCCCGCAAACTTTCCGCCCAAGCTTATAACCAGCCCGCTCTCTCCCGTCGCCTGCTGACTCTTCAATTAAACGTGTCCCGAATGCGTCGTGGCAGACGCGTAAGTAAGTAAGCGAGTGGGGAAGGAGGGGGAGGGAAATCGAATAAAGTTCGAGGATGGGAAATAATACGTGATAGGGGTGTGTTTTGATGGTAGAAGGTTACGATTTAAAATGTGCGATGAAATATCGTGTGAAAAGGGATTGTGCACGAGTAAAATTTTAAATAAAAATAAATCTGGAAAGGAATGGTAAAAGGATAAATTCTAAGGGGAAGAAAATTTGATCGTTTTATAAAGCTGTAAATAATAATTCGAGATGTCGATAGAAAGTTAGTTAGTTTATATTTTGTATTGTGATAATATTTCTACTTTGAAAATTAAATTCTATTTTTTTTTCGGTATTCGGGGCAAATTAGTTGCTAATGATTGTAACAAAAAAGTGGTCGTTAACAGCGGAAAGCTTTTCTCGCGCAGAAAAATGTGTAGCGTACTGTGTGTATTATTTTTCAAATAATTTCTTCCTTTCTTGCCTCACGTTTCGCAACCATCTCGTTACGTGTTACCGGTTTGAAAAAAAATGTAGATTCTCTTTTTTTCTTTCAGGCAGCTTTGAACTTTGGTAAGTTTATTTTTCGAGAGAGAGAGAGAGAGTTTATTTCACGGCGCGCGAGGTTGAATTTACACGACCATTTTCTTTGTGTGTTTACGTAAAATTTAAAATGTAATCCCGGCAAAGGTGGAAATATTTTACTCGAGTGTATCCATGGGAATAACGAATTTCGTTAAGCGTAAACATTTGAGCAAGCGATTCCGATTTTAATAACTATTTTATTTTATAATTATTTTAGAACAGATACAAGAGCATTAGATTGATCAATAGTTTAGTCCAAATTAAAATTTATTTATATCGTATACAAACGCGAGTCAAATTATTCTTCTTCTTCCTTTAAACAATTATATTTCTGTTATTTATTACCAAAAATCTTTAGATTAGGATTGTAATAATTTTATACACATCGAGGAAATAATCGCGTTTTATTAAAAGACGAGCAGAGAGTATTCAAATAAATTTATACGCAGGCAACTATTATTTCTGAACGTGGTTTACGAAGTTCGACGTTACACGTCGGCTGATTCCAACGCAAACAATTGTATACCGCCTTAGATTTTTGTTATCATCACCTTTGTAGCAACGTCCACGCGTGTTTGTTTTACGAAAGCGATAACAAACAATGGTTCATCGCGGAACGAAACTTTGCCCGAGCTCGGGCGAAAAGAACATGGGCCAAACAAAATATCAAGGTGTATGTATTGTATATATATATGTACATAGTATATATTCCATGTCACACAATGTCTCGTTTGATTATTTTTCCACGGGAAACGTTTTGATAATTTAATAATACTTTTGATACAACTGCTTTCGGACCTCAAATATTTCACTCGAAATATTAATAAATATTGGTGTATGCTTATCCGTTGGATATCTTTGATGGAATCGATTCGAAAATAAACTCGTTTCTACTTATATTTAACAAATTGTAAGTGTTGTAATTTTAGTGGCGAAAATTAGAGTTGTCCAATATGCAAGGATAAATTATTTATAATCTCTAACGAATATAAGATCGAATACAATTTCTTTTATATTTATTTTGACAACTAGAAGAATCCCTCGCGAATGTATTAACATTTTGTTCCTCTTGGTTTTGCGAAAAGAACGGTTAAAAGTTAAAAGTTCTTTATGGAAACGTCACAGTTTAATTCGAAACATTGGAGAATAAAGGATCCTATTTATAATCCACGCGGCTGCTTTCACGTGGGCTATAATGAGGCGCAATTTCGAGGCGTGGGAGGTCGTAAAGAACACGCTAGTTACGGATAAACTGTTTATCCGAAGACAATAATAGAGCACTTTTCGATGATAAAAAGCCGTAGGAAACGCGAGGAGAAGCTTTTGATACAAAATAATAATAAAGTACACGAGTAAAGTTTTGCCCTCGCGATTTATCAGATGGTTCCCTCGATGAGGTAACTTTAACTCTAATTTTATACTTGGAAAAGTTCTCGATATTATGCTAGAATCATTGGATATTTCTTTCATTTTGTTGTGTGTTAAATCATAGTTTGTTGAAATATTTAAATTGATGAAAATAACGTAAAAAGAAAACGGGATAATAAATTTTGATGGATATTCCATCATATAATTATATTCATTTAATTTCCTTTTTCTCAAACACGTTATGATATTATTACCCATTCGTGTGTACATAAGTCCTCCGTTAAATTAAAAGTATTTTGAAACATTAAACGCAAAATTTAATAACAGTAAACTTCACGATTAATTAATCTACCTTTCCATAATAAATTCAAACATACATCATAGATTGTCCTATCGGCTAATTTAAAATCGAATTAATCCACGATATGTGATATCATCATCATCTTAATATCTATCTATAAATCACCTTCTAACATCATCCTTTATCAAACAATCGTGCCAAAAATCGAGCCAAACTCAACGAACAAAAATATCCAATTTTTCTTCATCCCTCGAATCCATCTTTCCTTTCTTCGATTTCCGATTCATTGCACCATCTTCTCACCTATGACAAATGATCGAAAATTAAACGACTCATCCCTTTCGAAACTTCTCGTTCTCAAAACCTAAAATCAGGATATCGCTCGATATCATCGCAGATCCAGATCCGTCTTTTTATCATCGAGATTATTCGTGGGTATCGGATTATCGGCTCGGTATATCGAGATATATCGGTTGTGTAGGCGGGATGCAAGTCTGGGAAGAAGGAGGGGCGTATTCGGTTCACGTCACCGTTTTACCGGCGAAGAATTTTATCGGCGGCACTTTGTCGCTTTGCGTTTTCATGCCGTGAATGTTGCTGCCAGTAGACGGGTGTTTGCGCGTGTGTGTACGGATTCCAAGAAACGCTTATTTCACGTGGCGCACGACGGAGATCCGTGTCGACGCGGAAATGCGGAGTATAGATGCGAAGTGCAGCCACTTTTCTCAAAGCTTCTTCTTGCGGGTTTCGCGATATTACGAGCACCCTCTTTCTTGTCTCCGCGCGCCTCAGCTACACCGAATTTGTTATTCAACCGATGACGAAATAAATATTTTATATCCTGTATATTATATATCAAGGGGGAAGAAATTTTTCCTCGATCCATTGTTTATTGATTAGTAATATTGTGAAGTATTTCACTTTTTTTTTTTGGTTTTTATTTTTGTACAATATGGAAATGTGTACTTAATGTCGTTAGATTAAAAATAGGTCGCAAGATTAAAATGGTGTTTAAAGAATAATCTTGAGAAATTAATAATCGATAGAGACGGGAAGGACGAAATGATAATTCCGAATATTTAATTTCTACAATCTTTTTCAACATTTTTAATTTAAAATTCTCTATTAATATGTATTATAAATACTTTTTTTTACGAATCTACGAAATAATCAAAAATATCTGAAAACCGGCTCGAAAGAAATTTGACTTTTCGTCGAGCGTGCTCTAGCAGCATCCACGAGAGGAGAGGAGTGTTGGTTGGTTGGTGGCAATCTCTCGAGCGGAAGCGGATAGAGTGTCTTTTGCAGCGGGAAAAAAAGGGGGACACGTAGCCAGTCAGAGACTGGCAATCTTCTTGGTCCAATTTGGCCTCGGCAGGGAGGGAAAAAAAATTCATTCCGGACAAGGTTTTCATCTCTCCCGTGTGAAATCCGGGACAATGGTAGCGCCGCTACCAGCGCCAAAACTCTCCACCCCTCCTCCTCCTCCTCCTCCACTCCCTTCAGACCAACCCTCTATTTCCACCTTTTATTCCTTTTCACCCTTTTCTTCGCGCGCTGACTAAAGCATCCGAGCCATTCATTATTTCCTTGGTTACCTCTTCAACCGGAGAAAACTTCTTGGCAACGCAATTACGTCTTGTACGTCTCCCTCCATCTTGTCTCGCCTCTCGCGCGATTTTTCCATTCCTTTCCTTCTCGCGAGGGAGGAGGAGGAGGAGGAGGAGGAGGATTCTTTCAAGCTCCCCGCGGCTTGATTATGCGCCGTGAAATTGTATCAACGCGGTCGAAATTAACGCGAAACTTCTCGTTGCGCCTTCTTTGTGAACCCACCATCCCCGCACAGCGAGGATTTAAAAGGCGAATTTTGCGCGCCGCCAACTCGGCAGAACAATACAATTTGAGAAGAAGCTTTCGCGGAAAGGTATTCTTGGTATTCTTTGCTTTATTGTTCGTGCAAAGTGATTTTCAATAGGCACGGAGATAACGATTGGGGATAAATGAAAGATTGGGTGGTGCTTTGCGATGCTCGAAGAAAGTTTATGCAAATTATTTTATCTTGGAATTGTTGAGCCAAATTCATTATTGAATGAAGAAGAAACGAGAGGAGTGGAATCATTTATATATCTCTTGTGGTGAATGAATTTTATGTGAAGGAAACGTGAGTGGAAAATTTGATAAGATTGGATTTTTGTTTCTTTTTTTTGTTTATTGTTTTATTGTTTTATAGTAATGCAAGTGCTTTGATGTTAGGAGGAATAAACGAAAAGGAGGTTGTAAGTTTTTCTCTAAGTAAATTTATGGGGAGGGGAAAAATTGGTAACGTGGATTTTTTTAGTTTTATATATATATATTTTAAAATTAAAAAAAAGAAAAAATTAAAATAGAATGATTCAAAGTTCGATTTTAAAGTTAATTTTTATGTAAAAATTAAAACGTGCAAATCTTATATAACGTTTAAATCAAAATCTACGAATAATATTTCAGTTTTATATAACTGTTTTTTTTATTATTATTCTTTTTTATTAGATCATTATGGAAGATATTAGTCGTGTTTATCTTCAAATAATGGATTATGAGAATTAATTAAATTTTCATGAGATTAAATATTAATTCGCTTTAAAAATATCTGATTTTATAGGAAAAAAAAAACTTGGATACAAGGCTACGAATAGCTTTTAACTGATTAACATTGCAACTTGCAAACAGCTAGCTGAAATCCACATTTGCATGACTAAAAATAAATTTTAGAACGATAAGAGGAACAAGTTTTTTTTACATAATTCATTTTAAGCAAGAAAAAAAAAATAAAATAACGCAATTCCTTAAACATTTTAATTTTATAATATATATATACACAAATCTTAAAAAGAAACTAATGTTTCATTGACGTGATGGGTAACGATATTTGAAAAAAGATTATATCGTCTCTTTAATTCCTACGCGCAATTACATGCAATATTTCACATAATAAACATAAAAGGAAATTGCTTTCAATCTTCATTTAAAAACAAAGTGGATATAAAAAAAACTCGCCCATTTTATCCGTCTCTAATAATTTTTCTCTAATAATGATATCTTGTTCAAACAACTTCTCATGACTCGTTCAACGAGAAATTTCTCCCTCTTCTACCCACTTTCAAAATCCGTCCAACAGATTTTCGATTCACATATGCAATAATAAAAACATTCAACTTTCATCACTCCCCATACATAAGTATCCAAAGGTGTTAAAGAGGAATTATTTCCCTCTCTCCTTAAAAAAAAAAGAAATAAAACAATGGAAATCGCAACATCGTGTTTCCGCAGCTCGTTCCCCTCCCCCTCATCACACGTTATAATTAGCGGCACTAATGACTAGCGTTGAGAAGGGCGACGAAGGGTAATTAAAACGGCTCCCGCTTCCTCCTTCTTTCCGCTCGTTCGTCAACTCCCCTCCTCTCCCCTCGAAAGAGAGGAAGAGAGAGGGAGAGGGAAACTTGCCAAGAATTTTAGTGGCCGCGCGATATTTCAATTAGCATCCGAGGCTCGTTTAAAGGGCGGTGAAAACGGGTGCTGGCAGCCATCCGCGATCCCCGCTGCTGCTTGACACTCAGGGGGTGCGTGGGAGGGAGCGTGAAATGGAGGAGATGAGAGGAGGAAGAGGAAGGGTGTTTACAGAGACGGGTTTATACAGTCGTCTCGTGTCCAAAGTCGGTGGACAACCAAGCTTCCTGTTGCGCGATCCGTTCAAACGCACGCACGAGAAAACATGGGCGAAGCTCGAGGAAGAAGAGGATTGTCGAGATATTTATTTTTCAATCATGTTTGGCCAAGCGAGTAATTTTATATTTTCAATTTTATTCGATTATGTATATATATTTCTTCTTGGTTTTATTATTTAGGGAAGTGGCTGTTTTGGGAATCGAGGATTGGTCAGGGTTGTAAAGATTGTGAAGAATTTAAGAGAAGAATTCTTGTGAAATATATTATTACTGATGTTTGATGTTAATACTCGTTGTCGTTTATTCATTCTGTGACGATTTTAATGGAAAGATAATTGTTGAATAATGAAGTTGAAACGCAGGGACAGAATGTAAGAAATTCTTTGTTGTTGTTATCGATTGGTGTTTTACTTTATGCGATATTATTATAACGGTTTATTAGAATTTCTTTGGAATGCAGGCATGTATTGTACGGTATTATTAATTCGAATCTTTGATGTTTCAAAAAGGTGGATTATAAAGAATATTCTTTTATCAGTTTAATCTTTATATATACGGTAATGATACGATTCTTTTTATTGTTATTTCTATGTGTCGCATAATTCTTTATTACTTTATGGATGCAATTATTGTACACGTTATTTTATTATGTTATATCATATATCATACATCGAGAGATAACGATTGATCGGCATAGAACTCTCCAAAGTTCTATAATTCAACGATCGTAAACTCGTTTTAAATTTCCCGCTTCTCAATTAACATCTTCGCGATCGATTAAAATCGATTTACGCCGCGTCCTCGAAATTGCGATCCCTTTACAAATGTTGGCGATTAAATACATGCGCTAATCGAATTATTATTCCCAATTATGCGGCGGCTTCGTTGAAATTCTCAATTAAAATTCGAGTCTGATGAAATGCAATCTCCTCCGTGCGAAATTTAAATTCAGCGTTCAACAATAGCGAAGAAACAATCTCGAGTTAGAAACTTTACTATAAAAAAAAATCCTATTGCACATACTTACTTAATCTTCAAGCATAATTTTCATATATTTTCGCATTTATATTTTAATGAACGTTCGTCTTTTGAAAAATATACAATCCTTCTCTTTTCCTTCATAACATTACATAAAAAAAAATACATTTCTGACAAATCTTTCGTAAACTTGTTAACTCTTACGAAAACATCCATGTATTACTTTATCCACACTTACAATCGAGTCACCCGATATATACACAAACTTCTCCTCCGTTGGTCACCCTGTATCTAATTGATCCTATTACCAACACGCGATATAAACGATCTTCACGATCAAGGATCAAGAAGGGCCTCGCCAGTTTTGCCCGGAACACTTGACGGTTTTCCGGTGTACCGCCGCGACACATGACTTTTCCAGCTCGTCGACCGACCTTAATTTCCGGCCAAAGTGATGGCAGATACAGGTAATGCCCGTCGGCATCGGTCGAGACGAAAATTGAGCCAGGAAGAGGGTGAGAGAGAGAGAGAGAGAGAGAGAGAGAGAGAGAGAGAGAGAGAGAGAGAGAGAGGAAGCTACCGCCGATTCAGCGTGGATTTAATTTAATCCCCATCAGTCTGTTCTGGCCTCAGGGTGTCGTAAACACCCTCGACCAGATATGGCACACCTGCACCTACTTCCACTCGTTCTTCCCTCGTAAAGGGAAGGGTGGCGCGTTAAGCCAACCCTTGCCTTACTTAACAGTGAGCCACCCTTTGTCATAATAGTATATCATAATTTTACAAAATCGTTCTTCCATCAATTCTTTTACCATTTTTTATCATAATATTGCGAAGAAATATATATATATATATTTATTTCAAACGTGACGGGAATATACGGGTGGGTATTTTATAAATATCAGGATATCCATTTATACACGTTTTATTTGTCGTAAATTATTCATTTGTATTGGAATATTCAGTATTATCGTTGTAATATTATCATTCATTATTATTATTTGTATTATTCAATAATATTTACTGCATTATTCATTTATCGTAATTTTGTAGCGTGCCGTTTAAATTTCGAGGGTATCTCTCGTAATTATGAAACATTTATTAAACGGAACGATGAATGCAAATCCCCTTTCCCAAAACCGACCGATCTATCCGAAATTATATCTGCAAAGAAACGACGAAATTGACGCTGAAAAAAGAGAGAGGGAAAAAAAGGGGAGAAAAAAAGGAGAATTTCGCGAGAATTACAGAGAATCGCGAATTGTTCCGTTGCGCGTACGCGTCCGACGAAATAGGAATTTCCAGAATCTATATTTAATTCCCCATCCCATCCCCTCCCCTCCCCTCCCCATCCCTCGAATATATTCCCCCTGAATACACGCTGTCACGCGAACGAGAGATAATAACAGTCAATTACCTATACGCGTGTCGCTGGATTGACGCGTGAACCGCGATATAAATCACGCGCGCACAGGCCGACGATTCGAGCTAAACGATCAATCGAGAAAGCCTCTGGACTCAATAAAACTCGAATTAAGTAATGCACGCTGCCACGATCACGAGCCACGAAGGAGGGGAGGGGGAGGGGGAGGGGAAGTGTCACGGGTTGATGATTGATACCCCGATTCTCGCGGAACACAGAGCGTAGAAAAGAAAAGGAGAGGGAGAGAAGGAGTGTGAGGGGAAAGGACAATCGTTATCCTCCCGTAGTTCAATTAAGGAGCGCACGGTTCGCCGATCAACCGCCGTTGAAAACGGTCTACCCTTTAATAAGGATCGTTCTCCTTTCTGCTTTCAGACAGAGATAGCGAAGAGGTTAAACGCCATAATTGCTCAGATCCTGCCATTTCTCTCGCAGGAACACCAACAACAAGTCGCTACTGCTGTTGACAGAGCCAAACAAGTGACCATGACCGAGCTCAACGCCATTATCGGGGTGAGTGCACGCCAATGGAAGATAAATTACCCGCTGTGATGAACGCGCGCTCGCGCGTACGCTTGTGCGTGTGCGTGTGGATGGCGAGTGGATGCACACGTGCGTGCACACTCGTCGTTTATATGGAGTTTAATCGGACACGCGAAAATTTCAGGAGAGAGAGAGAGAGGAGGGAGAGAGACGTGGGAATTTCGAATGAGACCGATGAAGGGGTGTTTATTGCTGGGACCAATAATGAGATCTGTTTATTAATATTGCAGGCGTGTTTGATGATTTTGTGAAAAACTCGCCGTTTTGTTAATTTTTATTTTTTAAATGGATTGAGCATGATACATACAGATCGTTAATTCGTTCGCAATTTAATATTACTTTGATTTTCAAAATTACGTACGTCGAGAATCAATCGCGTCGAGAGTAATAAAATTGTAAAGAGCAGGTTCGAAAATTGTGACTATTTAATCAGAAGATTGTCAAACTTTTTTTGAAACGCACGATCTCTCGATTTTCGTCTCGACCTCGGTCGCGTATTTTTCCTTTCGAGTCGATAGAAACGGTACGCGTAAAGGTGTAAATAATTAAATAGAAGATTAAATACTCGATTAATTGCATTATGATAATTGCGCGTAACGATCGATGTTGGAAGAGGGGAGGGAGAGAGGGAGGGAGGGAGCAATTCGTGCGACGCATATGAAAATACAAAGCGCGGGCGCCGAGAGCCGAATCATTTTCATGTTTCCCATCCGATACCGATTAAACTTACAAACAGTTCGGCGTTCGCACACACGACTCGTGTAACTCGCCCGTTTGTATTTACCGGCTGGAAACTATCCACCGACATTACTATATCGAGCAGCAGTTGATAGCCGCAAATTAAATATTAAACGTAGCCGATGACACGAAAAACAAACATCATCGGAACAATCGAAATTTCTCGCGGCCGATCGAGATTGAAACGATCCCGTCGCTTTTCTAATGCGAGAATCAATTTCCGCGCTGCCGCATCAACCCGCCAATCGATACTACACACCACCATTGGATTTGTGGATACGCGCATAGAGTGTTATTTATTTATTTTATTTATTTATTTATTTATTTTTTGGTACCTTTTATTTGGATTTTTTTTTTGACGCTATATATATACAGGCTTCGTTCGTTACTTTCATGGACGGATAAAAATTTCTAAATTAAAAAACGATCGAAATTTGTCACGAGCGAGACAATTATCGCGTCGTGTCGTGCCAAAGGGTATCGAGCGCCGGTTTATGATCCCGTGTCCAAACGTCACTTTCAATTCAGCTTCCATCATAATAGCCACCGAATAATAACGATGGTTCGATTTCTAATTTTAAACATTAACCAATAACACCAATTTTGTGTTTCCAATTATCTTAAAAAAAACTTCACCCTATGAATCGATCTCTCATCCAGATTAATTTCTTCCGAGGGATAATTCTCGAAAACACGTTGGCCCGTTGCACGGACACCTCTCGTGCGAGTAAAAGTTGGGCGGAAGGCCGCAAATCCGCTCGGGGGTTAAATTTACGCGAACTCGTTTCCGCCAGGGGCTCGTATCGTCGCCGTGGAATGCGGATACGAGGAGGAGAAGGAGGAGAAGGAGGAGGGTGATTCGGTCGGCGAATGAGAACCCCTGGGCCGCGCGCCGGCGATGGGAGGAGGAGGAAGCCGAGGTGCACGCTCGAGGAATCCGAAAGCGGACGGATGGATACGATCCTGGCGAATCCCGAATCCTCCTCAATATTGCTCGAGCACTCAATTTCCTCCCTATTAAGCCGCCGGCTTCTCCCTCCCACGTTCTGCCCCACGTCTTTCCCTCCCCGTTTCACCACCCGTCCCCGTCCAGATAGATAGATAGATAGATAGATAGATAGATAGATAAGACGCGGCAACAACCCCTTTTCTCTTCCTCTCTTCGCTCGTCTTCCACAACCCTTCTCGCCCCCTCGAATCTTATCCCCGAGTCTTCCTCGCCGGATAGGTTATAGTGTTACGGCGCACGAGCACCGACTAATCAGCATTCCTGCTACCCAACCGCCTTCCAACCACCCCTTCGTCGATTTTCCTTCCCCCCCCCCTCTCTCTCTCATTTAAGTTCGACCATAGAAATTTCCACGGATCCGCGGCGTTGTCGGGCTACGTGCGGCAAATCCTTGGCAAAATCCTTCGGATTCTGCGCACTTTAAATCCTTCCTTCTCGCTTCTACCTCTTCTTTGTTCTTGATTAGATTCTCTTTGGATAGATTGGTAGATTGGTATTTTTTTTTTTTTGTTTGCGTCACTTTTTTTCATCGAATCTTTTTTCGGGGGATAGATATTTAGGTGTTGTTTTCGTAAACATTGATCCGTGAGATTATATTTGGAGCGATAATTGGACTTATCGTCGAAGTTAAAAGAAATATTTGGAAATGTACTGTGCATCGTTATATACATCAAGTTTATCTTCGTTTTTTCTTTTCGTTCTTACGATGAATTGTATATGTATATATATGTATATATGGCAAATACTTGTTTCCTGCTTTGATAATAAGTTGCGTTTCACAGCTCGAGTGATTTATCAATCTTTATCCAAATCATATCATATTTGTTCGAAGCGAGGAGATGCTTATCGACGTTCTATGACTTTTATCAACTACAAAATGTAATCGCCTCTTCATCGAATCAACACTTGTCCGTTATCTCGACATTGTATTTACAGATGAAAATGTTGTGGAAACGTTCGATATCGTGAACGATTTCAATTACCCTCTATCGATCGATATGTATATATTTTTTAAATATCTTCGTTATTAACGGAAAATCAATCGCGACGGTTTTTTCGCCCAGAATCCTATACAATTTATTCTTTTTCTATATATAACACTCTTATCCCGAAAGAAATAGTTTCTTGAAAAAATTGTTTTTTGTAAACAACAAGATAGCACGCATACACGTATATAAATATTGATTTTATACTTCGATCACAGATAACGAAAATATCTTATATACACATAATATAGTTTCCTTCAGAATTTTATTAAGTATTTTTCAAAGAAAAAAGTAGAATGATTTTAATTCGCTTTTCGAGAGATCGGTTTAAAGATCGATATCAGAAGAGAGAGAAAATGATCTGTTTATAAAGTTAGAAGGGGGCAGACGATGCTTGCTGCTGACGTTCATAATCCCGTGAAGGAAGGAACCGGGCCAAAAAGATGCTTTTCAAGCGTCAACGATGTGTGATACAGAAAGAAGAAGAAAAAGAAGAAGAAGGTTAAGACGATCCCTTTGGATCTTTTAACGGCGCTATCTTCACGGGTGGTTGAGTCAGCAAGCATCAACGACACCGGTGAAAACTGCTGAGAACAAGGCTTGGTGCGGCTTGGTGGATGCAGGTGCCGCAAGAAGGCTCGCGCGAAGATGAAGGGGTTCGTAATGACTTCCTCTTTTGCCGCCACTCACAAAAGAAGACCCACCGCGTTCGGCGCGCAAAAATTCCAGATTGAAATAACTCCGCTTTGCCGGCTTTAACTCTTTCGCCGAGGTAAATTGACTTCGGGACGAAAGAAGGAGTGGTAAACCGGCAATAATTTTTCGTTTAAACGTTTCCATGAACCCGAGGGTTGGGCCCTGTTCCGCGACTGCAGCGCGAAAGCGTTAACAAAACGGGAATAATGTAATTTGTCGAACGTGATTAAAAGTTTTCCCCAGCTTTTGTGCTTTTTATAAAATACTTGATGATAAAAAAAATAATAATGCCTCCAAATTGTGTAATAATTATAAAATTTTACAACCGAGATTACAAAGAAAAATTTCTAAACTCAAACTCGCAGGAATTGGCGAATTTCATTTATTATTTTATTATCGTACCGCCATTTCGAATCGAAAACAAAGTTGAAAATCGAGTTTTAATCTCGATAATAACTAGATTTCGTATCGATAAGAGTTATTAACCCTTCAAAAAAATACACACACGTCTAAAGTTTTCAACAAACTTCACCCTTTCCACGTGCAAACAGGAAACGTGTTTGCAACGAAAATCCGTTGCTCCAAGCGAAAGTTGGTCGCGATCATTAGGCGGAATCCATGCCGCAAATGATCTTCTGAATGGGGCCAGGACGCGACAGCCTCCGGGGTCAGGATTATCGTCTTATTTACCGGTGGCCAGGGGTGGAGGGATGAAGAGCTCGGAAACGTTTACGTTCGCCTTTCTTTCCACCCTCTCTTTCTTTCGTGTTTCGCGGGCTGGCTCAGACAGCCTCTCTCTCTTATTATATCGTTAAACCATTTAATTATCTCGGCAAACTACTCCCCAGGAATATTCGGCCCTGCCTTAACGAGTGTACACGGTTTGCCAGAGGGGTGGTGGATGGCGCGCTTTTCCTACTTTCGAGTCTCCTTTCCCTCCCTCCTTCCTTCCTTCCTTCCTTCCTTTCCTCCTCCTTCTTCTTCTTCCATCCACCATTCCCTCTTCGATCCTTACCTCTTAAGCGTTAAAACGGCGCGGCGTGGCCTCTACAATTTGTCTGAAACTCAACCGACACCCCCTCCCTCCGACTAACGAGGAAACTACCGGCGCGAGGGGGGTACGTTTATGGCCGTTTCGTCGAAACTTTTCCCCTGCCACCGCTTCTCTACTATTCCCTTTCTTCCTCTTCGTGGTTTGGCGGAAAGGCCGCAAATAAAGTCGCCGCCCGCCACTTGTTTCGTACTTTCGGGATTTACCAGTCTGCCTCTCTCTCTCTCTCCTCCGCTTCTCCTCCTCGTGGAGGGGGAAATCCGAGGGTTATTTAAACGGGACCCGCGGATGGAAGTTTGCCACCGTGATTTGTGCATCCCCCCCTCTCTCTCTGCCCCCGTGGAAAGTTGTGTGTCCCTCGGCACGGTAACGAGAGGGCTGCTGAATAACCGGGGAAAATTAAATTACGATCGATGACTGCAACGTTTTTTCTCTCTCTCTCTTTCTCTCTCTCCTTTCTTTCTTCCATAGCCTTCGAAGGGGTGGTGGGATGAGAAGGGGTTTAGATCGATTTGTCGGGCGATTTCGAACTTGGGAGAATTATGGTATGGAAGGAAATGTTTAATTTCGGATCTCGTTTCTTTTTCACCCTCTTTCTCTTTCGGTTTCTCTTCCTATCTCGGACGGCGATACGAAACGATATATTTGTTCGAGGATTTTACGTTTTTTCCACGATAAAGTGACATAGTGAACGGAGGAGAGTTTCATCGGTGTTCGATGATGCCATCGATTCGAATCTAATCTCGGGGCCACTCGGGCCGGGATCGGCGTGTCATCGGTTGTTGTCGTTCAAAGATTAGATTTCTTGGATTGGGGACGTTTTATCCGGGAGAAATCTCGATACACTTGTCAATTATATCGATTTAATCACCTGCTGAAACGTGAAAAAAAAAACTTTGTACAACGGTTAATCATTGGCGATTTTACAAACTTGTCGTAAATATTTTCTGCGAATTGAGAAGAGTGATTGATCGATTTTACATTTTATTTTTATTTTTCTCTCTTTTTCTTTCTTTCTTTTTTTTTTTTTTCCTTTCAACTTTTTCAACAAATAAGACGATAAAAACCTCTCACGAAATTATTAATAAATACTCGTCAGATGATTATACATTTCTATTACACGCACTCTCACAATCTTATCTCGTATCATTTTAATTTTATCTCTCTCTCGAACGATAAATAATTTTAATTAGCTCACCTTGGAATATCCATTTTATCCTCCCCATGATAAAAAAGTAAAATCGATTTTGTTCGCAATTACCAACTTATTAATCCGTGCTTTTACATTAATTTCAATAAAATTATCATTTTCAACGACTGTTCGATACTATGAAAAAAAGCATTTCGCGAAGAGAGAGAGAGAAGAAAAATGTCCTGTTCATTTTTTTTTTTTTTTTTTATCTCTAAGAAGGAAACGATGCTCTTTCGAGGTGATAAAAGTCGAAAACTTTGCTGATCCGTTACAGCAACAAAGGCCAGACCTGCCAAGGCTTCTTCAGCAGGTGCACGCCCAACAACTACCACCTGGCGCCGCGATGGGCCCGCATCCAGGCATACCTGGCCTTCCTGGGCTCGGCCCTGGCGCTGGTCTTCCCGTTCCTACGTCAGCCTCCGCAGCACTTCTCGGATTAGGTATTCCACCGGGTGCCGCAGCAACCGCTGGTGGCACAGCTGCTCATCCCCTTTCGATGTTGACCAAGCCGGACATCCATCGTCAAGCGGACGATTTAAAGCACAACGGAGGTAAGCGTCTCGTTCGAATTTCTCTTCAAAAATTAGTCGCGTATCGTCGGGGATTAATGATAAAGTCCATGGAAATATCTTGGTATGAGACTCGAAGAAATTTTAAAAAAGAGGAGTAAAAAGATTAGTATAGATTTTTTTTTTAATTTTACACACTTTTGTTCAAATATACAAAATTGATAAAGGAGGGAGATCGAGGTTTGTACACTTGATAGGACGAGTGTTCGTTCGTACCGTGGAATAAAATTTTATCCAAATTTTCGAAATTGGATAAATAATTGCTTTCGGTAATAATGGTAATCTATATAATGTAATTATATAAATTATATAAATTCTCGTAAACCGTAAAACGTGTTTTTGATTTAACCGTGTAATTAGTATGATACATGGTTTACATTCCATTCGAAGCAGGAAATAATAGAGTAAAAAGTCAGAAGATCAATGTTTTTGCACGTTGTTGCACCATCATGCTTCACAAGTGATAGATGTATCCTTAATTAAGCGTATACCTCATTAAGACCCGTGAAATTGCAATTGCTTTTTTATATCGTTTAGCCGTACGTAGCCGGTGTGGATAATTATAAGCGTTTTGAGCAACGCGAGAGAAGGAAAAGGATAAGAAATTAATCGAGGTGTGTTATTGTACACCAAACGAAACCAATCGGTCGATAAATCTAACTCCTATTTATTATACATTTCCACTAAACTCCTCTCGCTACGGAATTACATAATGTCCCCCCGAGATCGAAGGTATTTAATAACTCGAGTCCATCTGAAAGTCTAATCCGTTCAGATTGAACAGATAGATAGACTCGGTATTATTCCATTCGTTCTGCGTACGCTCGAAAACGAAGAAAAAAAAAAAGGAAAAAAAGAAGGATAAATAATTCTCCAGATTGCATGACCTATCCCATAAAACTGTTTCGCAACGGTTACGAAGAACAATCAACTCCCTGACAAATAATCAGCCGTTAGTCAAGTTTTCTTCGTCAGCTTCTCCACCGCTACACCCGGTTGAATTTTTCTCCTCGCCACGCGACTATTACGCGAGAAACAAACAGAGATCGATAATGAATGTTTTCCTTAAGATGATACATTATCAACTATAATTTATTACTTTTTAACCGCGGTTAAAAATGAAAAAAGAAAAACAAAATTATTCGCAATAAGATTCCCACGAGATAAATTATAATATTTTTTTTTTTTTAATTTTCTCTCCCTTGTAAATCTATCCGTATCTTAAAACTAACATTACCAATTCTCGATTTATTTTTCGACTCGAAGAAACCATTCCGTTCGAAGTATAAAAAAAAAAAAAATGCCACCTGTTCGCCAAGACTCTCTCGACCAGAAGAAAACCGAGCACGATCGGGTAAATGGAAGGAAGGGGGGATTCGATTTACAAAAGCCGCTGACCCGAGGTGTCTCGCTCTCGTTTTCGCGCGGTCAGCATCTTTTGTCCCCCGACGAATATTTTGCGTATCGAACGCAAAGTTTGCAACCGACAATTTCGAAGAAGTAACGCCCGTTCGGTCGATCGTGTTTCTTTTGCAATCCGGCTCCTTGTTTTTCTACCTTGTTCCCCTTATCTCCGGCTTCTTATGGGAAGCGTTTGCAACCGGATCCTCATGAGACGATTCTCGCTTTGCATTCCGTTCGATTACCACGAGGCGGCCAAACGAAGCTGTTTTCCAAGTTGTAAGAAGGGGGGGAGCAAAGTTTCGAAACCGCTTGTGCCAATAATCAAAATTCTCTCGGCGGGACGTTGTTCAATAATCTCCGATTATTTTTTTCTAAAAATAAAATTCCAATTCGGAATATAAATCTTTTTTAAATTTTAAATTTTAATACCGAGCGAGAAAGTAAATAATTAATAGGATTAACATTTTTTGAAGAAAGATATACCATTTTGTAATTAATATATGTTTCGTAATTGTTTCTTTTTTCTTTCTTGATGAAAGAATTTTAACGTTGAAACATTTTAAACTTCGAAACTATATATGTATACATCGTTCAGGTTATTGAATCGGTGACCCACCTTTGTCCGGTCAATAACTTCGTCCCGTGACATTTATTTTCCAAAGTATTATTCATCAAGTGTGTTCACTTCCTATCTCCAACGTGTAAATTCATACGGCTGACTCGGCAAGCAAAAGGCTAAACTTGTTTAACATACATATTTAACTTAACCGCGCGATATACCAACCACATTGCACAATGTAACTTTTACACACCTCTCATTGTTTATCGAAATACGATGAATTCTATCTACTTAAAGAGAGAGTTATCAATCTCCGATACCAAACGAATTAACAACTCGTCGAAATTCGATCGTTCGCCATTTCGAAAGCGTTTTGTCAAGAAAATTGATAGCTGTAAGGGTGTGAAACACAAGGTAGTCGCATAAAAGAGAGGTAAGAGGGGGGTGAGAGATGATGACAATGGAAATGCGGCGCGAGAATGGCGGCGCCTTATGCACCGGCGTGTGACACATAGGAGAAGAAGGAGGAGGAGGAGGAGGAGGAGAAGAGGATATTTCAAGCGGGCCGCAATAGAACGGTGACGCAAACGATCGTGCTTAAGCCTGAAACTCGCGGAACCCTCGATCTTGACCTCGAAGATCCACTTGTGCAGGCGGCGCGTCCTCGTCTCTCTCTCCTTGGGACGACACACGAGTGCAAGAACGTTCGCACTTAGGACCCATGTAGCGCTGACAAAGTCGCGAGGGTTTCAAGTGACTCTCCTATCTCGCTCGCGCACACTCTCGTAAACACGCCACCAACACGCGTGCGACGCACACGTGCTCGCTTGCTCGTACGTGCAAAGCATACTCTCCTTCCCATCCCTTATGTTTCGTCGAACCTCCTCTTTCTCTGTGTGTGTGTGTATATATATATCTCTCTCTCTTGCTCGCGCGTTGTGCATGGTCGTCTCTCAGAAGAGCACTCAGAATCTCCTCTTGACACGAGAGTACTTCCGACTCTTCCCCTCTTTCGTTCCATCCACCTTTAGATGGCTCTTCTAAACCTTCGCGCCCCTCAGTCTGTTCCTCTCATCTCCTCCCAACCCCTTTCCCTTCCTGCTCACTCTATTTCTCTTTCTCTTCCCCCTCATACTCCTCTCCTCTTCCCGAGTAGTTGCCGTGCTCGCGCAATATCTCCAGCTACACTCTCGCCTAACTATGTTACCGAGTATAACCCTCTCCCTCCTCCTTTTCCTCTTCCTCCTCCCGGCCAGTTGTTCCACGTTGTTGTTTCGCGTTTTCTTGAGCGTTGGTCGGGTAATGAAATACCGGCCGATCCCTTCGCTACCGCGATCTTCTTTCACGATCCACGGCGGAGGAAAGGCAAGTAGAAGCCAATCCCCTCGATGCCTCTTTGAAAATTGATCGACGCGGCACAGTGATCGACCTGTTCCCCCGCCATATAATCGTCGCAACGTGTAGCGTAACGACGTCTTCGTTTAATTTCCGGACCCGTCTCAAGCTCTCCATCTTCTTCCTCTTCTTCTTTTTTGGTACTTTTTTTCAGTGCGTGGTTGCGTTGGAACTCGACCGGAAACGGTGCACGCTTAATGGAGTCGCAGTTTGCTCGCCAACCGTGAAAATGGAGAAGTTCTTTGGCTCGAAAGATTTTCTGTTTAGGGAAACGAAGGGTAACGGTCTTGAGAACATTTTTATTCCACCCTGGTGGAACTTGGAAGACCTTTTTTTTTCCCTTCCAATCGTCGAAAGATCCTCTCCATTCTTCCCGATCCAAGAAAATGAAACGAGACGTCCGTCGAGGATCGTTCCACCACGCGTGGAAGAACTTTGTTAACTCGTATCCTTCGATACGACTGTTACAAACCGCGACATTTGAAATCACCGTCGCGCCTTTTCCATCCCCTCCCCCCCATCTCATCGACACCCTTTTGAAACGTGACGAGAGCGGGAGAGGGCAAGGAACCGTAATGGGCCACTATTTCTGTCGCGGCAACTGAAACTTCTTCCCTCCTTTCCGGAACATTGCCCCCGAGCGAATTGTTTCCAGCAGGGCCGTTATCGTTTCATCCTCCCTCCCCCACCTTCCGTCCATTCTCTCGCTCCTACCTCATCTTTCCCATCCTTCCACCGTCTTTCCACGGAGTTGCCCCGATTCTCCTCTCCCCCGACTAGTGGCAATAGTAATAGTGGTGGTAGTGATATCTGCCCATTCATCCGATTCTTCTTGCCCGCTCGCTCGCGAAACGATTTACCAGAACGCGGGTGGAAGACCTCTTTCACAGACGATTAGAAACCGGTATCGCTCGCATTACCATTTCATCGCGGAGATACTTGGGCGAGTAATGGTCCCCCAGAGAGAGAGAGAGAGATCGTGAAGCCTTTTCCCTTCGTGTACGTAATTCATCTTCTCGTAATTCGTATCCGGATATCGTCCTCCTCTCTGTCGTTTCTTTTCCTCTTTCCTTCGCGATTGTCCAAACGAAGAAGTTTAAATTTAAGAGAGATCGGATCGTTAAAATCGATTCATTATAATGTTAATACAGGTTATTCCTTCGGAAGAATTCGAAGTCGAGTCGAGCCAAAGATTCGAAATTTGCATGCCGATCGTCCATTCTATAAATAAATAAATTCCTCGAGAGAGTTAGAAACGGAAACCGATCGAATCGAATTTCCGATCCCCTTGCCAACTTCTCAATAATACACGCCCCTTCTTACCCTTTTCCAACCAGACTTCCCCCTCTACCCCACTGCAATTTTCCCGCTTTCTTCCGAAAGTGGACGCGCGCGCCATCTCGGGGACGCCTCCTCGAAGATCCGCGCGTTTCCCGCGCGCGCGCCTCGTTCGTTTGCTGTTTTCCGCGTCCGGCTTTACGTGGCCAAGAAACGGGGAGGAGGGGAGAAGAAAAGGGTGAAAGAGGCGGCGAGGCCGTTCCGTCGAGTGTCCTCTCTCGCCTCGAAAACCCGGGCGGAGTGGAACAGGAGGACGAAGGGAGGAGGAGGAGGGCACGCAGCAGCGACAGTTTGCGACTGTGAGAGCGTCGTTGTCGAAAATGCTCTTTCGTTTTTGCTCTCGGAAGAGAGGGATCAGAAGAGAAAGAAAGAGAGAGAGCCAAGTTGGATGCGGTCCACGGGCCAGAAAATTCACGACCCCTTTTCCGTTCGCGCTCCGCCACCCCCGACACAACTGTGGTAATGGCCACGAGGGGTGGATCCTTTTGCAAACGGCTTCTCCTTAATTTGCCCGACCATAAAACACACGACGGAGTCTCGACCCTCGCGGATACGTTTTATCGGCGTGCAAGAACGAGTGACGTCTTGCTCTCTCGACTCGGAGAGAGAGAGGGAGGGATTACTTTATCCGTACAAGTGGGTTCGCCTCCCTCCGGAAACTTTATGGCGTCGGGTTTTTCCGTTTCCCTGCTCCTCGTCCCTCCTCGTTTCTCCGTTTCTCCTTTGTCGGGAGGAAGGGAGAATGGTCGTATATCCAGTCGCGGGGTTATTTCTTGTCGCTCTCGCGCGACGATACCGCCGGCCGTTTCAAGACCGGCGGCTGTATATAACGTTAATTCGTTCTTTGTCCGTGTTTTGTCGCCCCGCGGATGTCTTGTCCCACGCACTAGGTGTTTTCGTGAATTTGTCGCGCCTTTTAACCACGGCTGCTCGCGCCAGCGGACGTGTTATATTTTGCGAGAAATGAAATCCTCCCTCGGACGATTAATTTTAACGTTTGATTCCTCGCGCGTGGATAAAAGAGAGGAGGAGGGATTTTGAGAGTAATTTTGATTTGGGAGAATGATAACGATCATCGATTACATTTGGGAAATTAATAGATCGTTGAAATTTCTTTGCACTCGAATTCAATTTTCTCGTCGATTGAAAAATACCAGAAATTGTTCAATGAACCGTTTAATCTTAGAAATCATATCGAAGAAAGTTGGATATATTTCTAGATAGACTTTGACTGCAACGCTGTTGGATGAAGCGAGAACGATCGAACGAATATGGCGCGAGCAGTTAATTTAGCAGGTAGAAAGCGCGGTTGCAACGCAAGAAAAATAAAGGCATAACTGATGTAAGCGTCTTAATGGTAAAAGTCTCGCAGAAAAAGCCAACGAACGTGTTGTTACATACGTAGTTTTAGACGTTTGAAGGATTGACCGGATCGATTAGACGGATTAGATAGCAAAGTTGGCGAAACAGGAATTAATGATCGGTGTTTGTGCGCGAAAATAGAAAACGCTATCCGAGTAGAGATTTCTGCAATCAATGCGTGTGAAGTAACATCAAATTTATATTCCTCAAAATTACAATTACAAAGAGTTCGATAAGAAAGTGGAATACAAACTGGCTTATTTCAAGTTTTTAACTATTATCATTGACCGAATAGAATCACCGTAATCATCCAACAGCTCGATGTATCATTAGTGTGATGAGTATAGAAACAACAAATGTTTAAAAAAAGAAAGTTTCCTCTTTATACTCTTTCGTATAGTATTTTTAGATACATTTAACGAGAGAAATCTTCTTTGCGAATAATTTACATTATTACAAAAATATATTTTTGATAATTGACTAGAAACAATTCTGAATAAATTAGAAATGAGCTCAACGTACAAGGATCTTAAGTTTTTTCTATCTAAAATTCTATAAATGTATCAAAATTTTAATTCTACTTCGAAAATGCTTCTCGAGTCATCAAATCTCGTTCAAAATTCCATTCGTTACATCGTTCAATGCTTGGCACATTTTTTCTCTTTTTTATTTTATCATCGACATCTATTATCCTCTACCAACGCATCGATAAAAAATAAAGAAAGGAGAACTTAGGATCGTGGTTAACCGTGGTTCGAGAAATCGAGAAACGGCTCGTCGCGCGATGTGCAATTCTTGTCGAAGGATGGGTATAACAACAGGCGAAGAATAGTATCGTTAAGGTATTTCCCGACGAGACAAAGTGTACCCACGAAAAGTATAAAGAGACGAGAAAAGATGAAGAGTAGGATGGAAGGAAGGTTTGAGGGGGAAGAAATCGAGCGAGGGCAAACTATGAAGAAGCCGGGCTTCTCGAGGACAAAGCCTCTCCCTTTCTTTCTCTCTCTTCTACCGGATCGACCTCTTCTTCCTCCTCCTCCTCCTCCTCCTCCTCTTCTTCTTCCTCCTCATCCTCGACATCCCTTCTCGGAAATTCTCGAGGAGAGGAGCCTACCTTCTCTCTTTCGTTCTGCCACCTTTTTTCTTTTATCTCGCGGGAAAAGATTCTACCGGCATACCGCCGAGTTGGTTCCGCAATAATCATGGAAAAACATGGCGAAGGTTCAATTTTCCGGGAAATACGACGGTCTTGAACGGGCAGAGAGAACGACGCTTGGAGTGTCTTCTCGAGGAGAGGAGCAGTGTGGGATCGGAACGGATGTTCTCTTGAGAAACATTCTCAAGTACGCGATAATTAATTTTTAAAAGCTGTTTCAGATCTGTTAAATGTCCGACTAAGAGTTATTAAATATATTTGGAAAATCGAAAAGAACGATACTTAATGTTATATTTTTAAAACAATTTGTTAACGACGATTATTTAGCGAATTGTTTACGCGTTTGTGGTTCGTATCTAGAAATCTTATCGAGTTTTCTTTAAGTTTAAAGAAAATTACGAAGAATTACAAGGATCGTTACTTGGAATCGCGTGAAAAATAGAAAATCGGTAAAAATGTATTTATTCGAGTTTTTCATTCCGCGGTCCTCAATTATGTAAAATATCACGCGTCGTTTCAAGCGTAAAATGGATATTTTATATCGGAGAAAAATGTGAAATGATTGCCACTATTCGGAAAAAATCATTTCTCGTAATTAATGTTTCTCTCGATAATTGGCCAATTTTGCGCGATCGAATGCAGGCTAATAATATGGTTTAACGGCATTATTTTTAACGATTATTAAAAGCTTATATTATGGTTATTTTCTTTTTTTTTTTTTTTCATTTTCTATCTTTAATACGAGGATAATATTTATCGTTGTTCCGAGATGGCAAGGAGGCGAGACTAAATATGATATCTGTGCGTTAAATGAGTTGTTCAGCTTGGAGAGGAAATAGTAGTATGAGACGATGCTTGCTCGACACGTTCTTGATTAAATGCTTCGTGACGCTGTTCACTGCGTTTAATATGGATTCCTCGAACAGCTTCTTCTCGGGGGAATAGTTAAGGCGCACCATATTTCATGATAAAATGTTTATTCGCTCGACGGTTATTTCTTAAGTCTCGTGTTTCGATGAAGTTTAACGCAAACTTTGTAAACTATATATAACATTTTATCGATGTATAGGAAATGCTCTTTAAATTTCCTAATTATTAGTCGGGATCAAAAGTATTGCGGATAAATTGCTAAAAATATCTTCGTGGTGGAAAAAATATTCTTCGAATTTTTTGAACGTTCGTAAAATTTTAAAAACATTCATTAATGAATCAATTCAATATTTAATAGATTAGGATCAAATTAAATTAGACTATAAAAAGTATTCAATAATTATTAATCAAAACTTAGTTATAGTTTCTCCTTGTTTGAATAAATCACATCGGTAAAGATCGAATCGAAAAAAGAATTGAGAATAAATCATTGGCCCAGTATTAACTGTGTGTATCCTTTTCGTGTGTTGCAGGTCTTAATCCAGCCGAGGAGAGGCATGTGAGTATCAAACAATTTAGTCGATAGAGAAACGGTGCAATCGCGGTTCAGCCAATGGGCAATCGATAACAGTCTATTAACAACGAATATGGTTATTCGCCCCGGCGTTCCATCGTAAATAGCAATATCGTTGCACGGGTTGTCGAGATTCCCAGCGATCCGCCTCTCTCGAACACGACGAATTTCGATTCCGACCGAGACGGTAATCCTATCGAGAAGGCGATGAACTTCTCCTCGCGACAGATTCACCCTTTCCAAGAAGCGAATGCAGCCAACACGTGCACCGATAAGCGTTTAATCCCTTACATACCCACTATACAGCTACCTCTGCATTTCCGTCTCGCGTTTTCCGCTTAAACGCCACGCGCGCGATTGATGTTCGCGTTTCGCCACATGCGAAAAATTGTGCAAAGAGAGAAGGAGCTTCTGTAAAAATTTTTCCAAATCGCAAAATTTTATTCCAACTGGAATAATCTTTTTTCTTTCTTTTGTTTTATACAAATTTGAAGATGATTACGAAGAGAATTGGAATTAAATGTTGGAGAAAAATGGAGTAGATTCCACAACTTTGGAGAACGTAAATAAAAAAATGTACGAAAGAAAATTATTAGATTTTGCAACGTTTCAAGTTGAAAACTTGAACAGCTATGAAGCTTTTTACCGGTCAATTAATTCTTCCGAAACTTTCAATTTCAAATTTTATACGGATTATTTCACCTCGATCTCGATCCGGCTATAAACTAAATGGAACGAAATTATTTACGTATCCATCGATCACTATTACCATGTTAAAAGTTTTTCCAAATAACAAAAATCCAACGACCAGCCATCGCAATTATTTTAGCCCATCGTATCAGGGAAATAATACAGGCTCCGATCCAATTAATTTCAAAAATTCAACTCTCGGCAAAAAATTCGATATATACATATATATATATGTGTATATATGTATACGGTATAACTTTTCCCTCCCAAAATCAACCACACGTTTACCATTAACCGATACAACTTCTAATTCATGACCAATTTACCCAGCGTTGCGTATACACGCGTATACGCGTATACCCACACACACGCACCGTGGCAAATAAACTCGTTCTATTTCCATCGAATCCCACCATTTTCCACCCTCTCCCGGTTTCGTTCGTTAAAACAAACGAATCTAT
This sequence comes from Apis mellifera, assembly GCF_003254395.2. NCBI lineage: Eukaryota > Metazoa > Arthropoda > Insecta > Hymenoptera > Apidae > Apis > Apis mellifera. The sequence goes on along the minus strand of NC_037643.1, from coordinate 8,162,526 downwards.
GAATTTATTTCCAACCGAGGTCCGATAGGGGATCGGGGAATTAAACAGATTCGCAATTACAATCTGCGAATGAACGACGCTCGATCGAATTTCGAGAGGCGGGGTGGAGGGGCGCGTATCGGTTCGTTTTACCCTCGTTTCCCCTCGATGAGGAGGGGAAAACGGATACGTTTCATCGTAAAATCCGACCGTTTCCCGGCTTTTATGGGTCGCGTGGCCTCTGTTCTCGAAAAAAAAAAAAGAAAAAAAAAGTATCGCGCCCCGTTGATCGCGTGTGTATATGTGTGTGTGTGTGTACGTACGTATCCTCTCCCCTCCCTTCCGATCCATGGAAGGGGAACGGAAGTGGAAGATTTTCGTGAGGGTGGGGAAGAAGTGGACTAGTAGAACCGCGTCGAATTTCATCTCGTAAAAAAAATTAGAGCATCGTCGTGGACGTACATTTGATCGTGCGCGTAAGCAAGCAAGCAAGCAAGCAGCAAACGAGCGAGCAGTTGAAAGGGAATACCTGGGGAACAAATAAAATCAGGGGCAGGCCGAGACGAAGGAAGAAACTGGCCGAACACAGAAGGGAGATGAGGTGAACAAATGGGGTGAAAGAGATAGACAAGAGGGGGTTTAGAGGGGGAGAGAAGAGGTGAATAAAAGGTGGAAAGAAGAAAGAGAAGGTTGCGGATCAGCCTGTGGAAGAGGAGAAGGAGGAGGAGGAGGAGGAAACCTGAAATGGACGTAAAAGCCCTGAACACAGGGCTGTAAAAAGCTCGTCGTCAAATGCATCCCCGTTCTTCTCTCCGCCGTTATCCACTCTCCCCTCTCTTTCTTTCTTCTCTCTGCCCTTTTTACCCCCTTTCACTCCTCCACGCACGCCCTTTACCCCACCTTTGATAGCATAAAGCGACTAGTGGGCGCGGCGCGCGTTTATTAAAAGCGCTCCGGGCTGGCAAAAAAGAGAGAGAAAGAGAGAAGAAGACCGCTTAGGGAGCCAGCGTGTTCTCTCTTCCTCCTTCTCCTCTTCCTCCTCCCACCCGCGTTCCACTTCCGATCTCTCGAGGATCGTTTCGCGGTCGATCGCAAAAAAAGTCCCCCGATGATGAAATGATCTTTGAAAAAGAAGTAGTAATCGTATCTTTTTTTTCCGGCTGAAAATCGGAACGCGAAACGTCATCAAAATTTTATTCGAAAAGGATTGAAAAGAATTCCTATTCCGCAGACGTAGTAAGGTAAATCGCTTTTTAAAAATTTTAAAACGCTTGGTCAAAACCTACCAACACCTTCGGTTTAAAAATATCGTATAAATTAAATCTCACACAATAAAAATATCCTCCTGATCAACACCGCGAAATCACAATTTCGAAAGAATTTCATCGCCGAAAAATTATTTATCGCGACGCATTAATCGTTGGAAAGGGCGGGAAGTAGGAGGGGGCGCTTAACGCGATTGCACAAGGATATCGCGCTCGTTCAACGCGCGGGAATCGGTCAATAACGATCGTTAATTAATACATGAAAGCGTTTTATAAAACACCCCTCCCTCCCTCCTACCCTCCCTCTCTCTCCCTCTCTCTCTCCTCTCTCCTCCTCTCTCCTCCCTCCCCGTGGCAAATGACTCAAATGCACGTTGGATAGGCGGGGGCCAATCCGCGTTATATTATTCGGTGACCGAGTGATTTCCAGCGTAATTATCTTTTCGGCGTGGCTCTTTTCCGCGGCCGTCATTACGGGAGGGAGGGAGGGAGGGAGGAGGGGGAGGCCGTGTTTTAACAGCGTACACACCCAGCATAACTTGCGCAATTTGCCGGCCGATGCCTGTGGCCCATGGCCCGCGGCCGGCCCGATAATTAGCGTCCGTTTAATATGCACAATTATTACGGATTGATAATTGGGGCTGCGCATCCATTACACCGGCATTGAGATAGATGGTAATAGGTTTCCATCGGTATTAACTCTCTCTCCCTCCTCGTGTATTTCTCCTCACTCTCTTTCTCTCTCTCTCTTTCTCTCTCTCTTTCCGTTTCTCGCTCTTACTCTTTCTCTCCCTGTTGTTTGGAGGGAAGGGAGAGGGAGGGGGTCTCTGAGGGGTCGCGCGTAATCTCGCCACGCTTTCATAATGTGTACGAACTCTACGGGGGCTCTAGCGATGGGACTAATTCGTTTATATCGTTCCGGAAATTTTCAATCAAGCGCCCGATCTTCGGCCAGAGATACTCGGATATTCTCGATTATATGTAATTGCGAAATTTTTGTTTCTTTCGTTTTTTTCGTAATATTCTTTGGATATTAAATGCGTGATGGCGAATTTGAATTTTTATTAAATTTTAAAAATCTTAGATATAGATACTTTCCATCATTTGGAATACGATGATAGTTTCTTTCTAAAAGAATTTTTACTTTTCACGCTTCGAATCATTGTTCCGCAATAATTCATTTGTTCAAATAACGCGAGCGGATCGTTCCCATCGCTACCTCAGTTTCATCTCTCTCTCTCTTTCTCTCTCTTTCCATCCCTTTCATCGTCGCCGTTCACACGTCTCTACCCCTCTCATCGCCCCTCTCCGATTTCTCTCTCTCTTTCTCCCTTCCGCTAATCCTCTTTCGCTACCTGTCCCCCATCCCTCCCCTTCGCCATTTCCTTTTCACGCTCCCCCTTCCATCGAACTTGTATTTATCTCCGTTGCACACCCCGCCCGCGCCCCTCCCAGCCTCGCAGGATCCCGTACAACCACCAGCCCGAGGGCTATGAAATTGAAATATGAATGCTAATGGGGTGGTTGGCTCGTGTCGCGTCGTATAATGTTACTGATTGCCAGTACGCCGGTCCTTTTACCCTTCCCTCCCTCTCTCTCTCTTTCTCTCTTTCTACTCCTCTCTCTCTTTCTCTCTCTCTCTCTCTCTCCACCCCCAACTCATCCCTATCGCTTTGGATGCCGGGGAACGGAATACGTGACGCGTGCACCTCCGTGTCTTTCCTGCTCGCTCGCGTGTCGCGTAATTGGAACTCCAAATAATGCGTAGTTTTCGACCCGGTTCATCCCGTGGCGAGGAGGGGAAGGAGGGAGAGGATCAAAATGCGCGCGTTTAAACGCGGGGGGAGAGGGAGAGGAGGGAGCGAGATGGATATATCGCGGTTGTTTGGCTTTCCACGTTTCCACGTGAGAGAAGACTGGCGAGAGAATCGGAGCGGGGAGTGAGGGAGAGTGAGGGAGGGGGGAAGAGGAGAGACGTATAGAAATTTATATTTGTTTGTTTATCCACGGTGAATTCCCTCTACCGTACCGGTGCGCGAGCAAACGTTTGCTCTCGAGCCTCGTAGACGACGAGACGGGAGCCGGGATTACGAGCAGCGCGAGGCGCAATTTAAAATTAACCCCTGGGAACCGGGAGCAACGGGAGCCAACCAAGATGCTCTCCGCGGGATCGGTGTGCAAACACCGGGAGAACGCGACGCGGAAGAGCGCTTTAAAAAAAAAAAAAAGTCTCGATCCCCACCCCCTCTCCTTCCACGGCTTCGGGGGAGGGTTGGGGGCGTGTCGTTTTTGTTACTCGCTCGGGATGAAATTGAAAGGAAGAGAAAAAGTTCGCGCGATATCGATATTGTTTGTTTCGGGTTTCCTTTCTCGGATTGGTGTGGATTTTTAATTTAGATTAATATTATTTAACGATCAATTCGATTTTTCATTTCGAAAGGAAGGTTTAATTGTTTAAACTCTTAAGGAACTCGTTTAATTGAATAATGCAAAAATATAATAATTAATGAGGATAGTGAGGAAAATTGTTTCACAACAATTTTTAACTTGGCTGAGTAGAAAGTGACGATATATTATATTGAAAAAAGTAAAAGAAAGGACGATAAATTAAGAGATAAATAATGTTTCGATTCATTTGTCCAAATTTCGGAGAATAAAAAAAATTAAATTGCAGAATCAATTGTTCGCGCTCCTCTTTGCATATCTGAAATTCTTCGAATCGACATCCCGCCAAGGCGTACACTCACGCACGCGGCCCTTGTCGTTGAAAGGATAAGAAAAACAGTCTTTGTTTTCCATCGATCCACTTTGTCACGTCGGCTCGGATTTATATACCTGCTCGCTCGCGTGTCATACGATAAAACTGCCATTCCGCTCGCCAACCAGTTACCTGGCTGCGCCCTCGTGCCCCTCCAATTCCGTCTTTCCGAACCCTCTTTTTGTCGCCACCCCTACACTTACCCTCTGCGATCCGATCCGACCGAATCTAGCGAGAGGAGATGCAACATCGTCGTTCTTCCACGTCGTTCTTCGTCTACGTCGTCTGGTGGAATCATCGCGGGAAGAAATAAGGAAAAGCTGGAAAGCGGAATACCGGGGGAGAGAGAGGAGAAAAATAAGAGGGTTGAGAAGAAAAGAAAAGCTCGTATCTCGAATCGAGAAACTGACGACGAGAGAATGCGAGTCGTTATTATTCGGTAAGCTCTGTCTTCCCGTTTTCCCGGAAGAAGCTTTTCTTCTTCCACGCCCTCTGACACGCTACTCTTTCCCCTCTCTCTCTCTTTCTCTCTCCTTCTTCCCTCTCGCAATCCCGGAAAAATATTTCTCCTCGCGAACCTTTTCGAGAGTGTACGCGATCCCGAGAAGCATGAGGGGGATGGGTGAAGAAGAAGAAGGGAAAGAGATATCGGCGGAGAGAAGATCTCGAGTGAAGAGAGCGGGAAGAGCACGAAACGTCTGTTTCTTTTTCTCGTGTCTGAGCCGGCCGCCTCTCTCGGCCAAGCTCTCGGTCGAGGTGTCGGCTCATAACCAATTCATGGAACACCGAGAGGCGACTGTTCTCGCGCGCGCGAGAGAGAGAAAGAGAGAGAGGATGGAAGGAGGATGATGAAAGGAAAGTGTAGAGAGGGTGAGAAAAACGACTGAGGAACGACCGAGGAATATTTATTTATCGTTTCTTTTTTCCCTTCCTCTCCCCAAACGAGAGAAGGACTCCGAGAGAACCGACGTTCGAAAGAAGAGGGGGAGGGGAGAAGAAGAAGCTCCCTCGAGCTGCACAAGCACGAACTTAATTGAATTTCACGATACTTACGACCGATCCTGGTAGCTCGCGGCAAATTGTCGCGAAAGCGAGTGGGTCCTCGATGCCAATGAGAAAAGTGCTCGAGAGAAACGGCGCCGCATTAATTCGTTCGCGTATAGCGAGCTGACAGCGAGACGGCGAATATTCTTCGTGGAGGAAGAGGAAAGTCGCGCGAGTTTTTTTTTTTTTTCCCTCCTCGCCGATCGAAATTCTCCTCCGCTCGCGAATTCTTTCCCTTTATCGTCGCGTTTCGTCGAACGACGCCCGGATAATTCTCGGATAATTCAATCGTTTCTCGATCTTCTTCGGGAAACAGAAGAGAATATTTTCAACGTTAATTGGCGGAACAAGGGTGGAAGTCGAGTATCGATTTTTCGTTTCGAAAAGCTTCTATTCTATCGGTAGATCGAAAGCTTAACGAGCTTTTCCTCCTCTTATTCTTCGACTTGGAATATTTCCAATTTTTCGCGGGTATTCGAAAAATTATATTTAGGAAATGGGGGGCAGGGAGGAGTAGTCGGTCTATCGATTTTCCCCCCTTCGTACATCGATCCTCTGTGAATATTTTCTTTGACGCGATCGTTCTTTCTGCCAGTTTGTTCGCGCCACGACTTCACTCACCCTCGCTGTTGACCCTCGCCCTCTCCGCTCCTCCTCTTTCTCCCGCTGATTTTCCATTTTTTTTTCTTTTTTTCTTTTTTTTTTTTTTTTTTTTAATCCCATCACAGAGTCGAGCGCACACCAACGAGGCTGTCGACCGGAGGTCGGTAAATTAAATCTCGAATAAAGTGCAAATAAACGAGAGCGGGGATGAAAGAGCGGGGGGGATGGTTACCTAGCCAGTAGTGTCTCGCTATCTGGTGGTCGAAAGTGCGGTGCAAAAAAAGCGGCGGAACGAGGGTGAGGAAAAAGGAAAAAACGACCGCACGTGAGGGTTATGGGGGAGGGGAAGAAGGGATGTGACGGATAAAAGAGCGAACTGACGAGCGAGAGTGTAATTTATTTTAATTAGAGTGGCTGCATTATGTAAGCGGGTGAAGTGCCGATGAAAGGGTTTGAAAGGGTCGAGAGATCCTGACATTGAGTTTCGACATTGCCTCCAACTATCGCGCACCCTATTTTCTTTCTTGTCTCCCTCTCTCCCTCCCTTTCTCTCGTTCTTTGGTGATCTTTGCATCTCCTCTTCCGTTTAGGATCCATTTCTAATTGAAATAATAATCAATTAGTGAACAGGAGTATAGATATTTTTCAAGGGGAGGAAGGATGCGGCGAACCCAGTCTTGAGAATGAGAAAAGTTTTCTCTCCCTCTCTGTTTCCTTCCTCTTTCCTCCTCCATCTTTTTTCTCGTCTCGAAAGGAATTTCGCAGAAAATTTTTTTCCGCTAAAAGTTTAAACGATCGTCTCGGTCGACAATCGAGTCTCGGGGCAGGCAGGGAGGGAGGGATGGATCGTGCATAACACTCGAGGTGAAGAATTTATCCAGCAAACACGGTGCAAGTGTAAAGAGAAACACGTGTTTGATGTTTACCGATGCGAAAGAACAGAGAAGTGGTTCTTCTCTGGTACGACGGTACCTACTCACGGAGGCTGAGATGACTCGGCGCTCATCCCCGAGAACAGAAACATCGAAGGGGGGGTGGTTGTTCTTCCTCTCGGCGGACAGGGTAGTTCCCTGCCGATCCCAGCAGCTGCCTTACCGACACCTCTGATCTCGTTAGGGACGCATTAATTAATTTACAAGATGGCGGCCGTGGCAACACGATGACGACGACGACGAGTATAAGAGAGGCAGCCAGCCAGCCAGCCAGCCAGCCAGCCAGCCACTGTGTAAAGTCGAGATAGGAGGGTTAGAGGTAGCAGCACAGCACGTTTTAATTACTAATTGAAACGTTCCCCGTACCAACGGTCTCCCCCTCCGTAACCACCCCTCCCCCTCCCTTGCTTCCTGCCGCGTTTCAATCCCATAAACTCTGCTTCCTTTCTGCCACCGTCTACGTCGTCGTTGCCCTGTCTACCATCTACCACCCTCTCTTATTCTCTCTCTCTTCTGATTCTACTCTTCTGTCTTAATATCCGTCTCCGTCGGGGGTACTTAGTATTTTTAAATACTTTGCAACACACCTTCCTTCCCTTGTTCTTTTTTTTTTTCCTTTAACGTTTCCCTTATATATATATATATTGTCCCTCGTGGAGGAGCACGGTTCTGGATCCAACCCTCGTTCTCGCGACCAAAGCGTCACGCTGGAAATTTACTGGAGAAGCTGCCGCGAATTAATTAATTAAAAACATCGCGCTACTTTAACGACATTCATTCGCCTCGCTCGTTTCACTTCTCCCTCGATTCATTCTTCCTCTTTCTTCGTTAAATTCCCTATTCACGTTGATCACGCTGTCATCGTCTACGTTCCGCGCGAACATTTGTTATGGAAATCACTGTAACACCACCACCACCACCATCTACGCGAGAAGACCGCGCCTCGTAGCCACTAATAGCCACTTTTCTCGTTAACCGAAGAAATGGAAGTAACTGCGGTTTTTACGAGATATACTCTTAGGAGGAAGGAGGGGCGTTGTTATCTTCGTATAAATTATCTCCTAAAGAGTTCACGATTTGGCTATATACAGTATCTTGGAATTCGTAACGAACAGCTGAGTTTAATTTACGGATATTACATTGATTCTTGTGTGAAAAATTGAAATAAAATTTTGTGAGAAATATATTGGAAGAGAGAAGATATAAATTTTTGTAAACGATTCTTATATTATTTTGTTTCTTTTCGATGATGATAGTTTCTTTGATCTTGCTTATATTTTTCAATATAAGAAGCTTGAAACTTGTAACAATAATAATTCACGTCGAGTATTAATTGAAAGCTGTTAAATAAAATTAACTCTCACACTGAAAATGATTTATAACAGTCTTAACTCGGGGAACGCGTTTAAATTTCTATCCCTATAAATTATATTCAATTTTCATTCGCTTTTTTGCAGGTAGTAATGAACTCGTATAATTAATATACATATAATTCAATAGTAAAAAAAAAAGAAAAAAAAAAAGAAAAACTAAAAGTATACCGATGTTTAAAAATGTAACGCAGAACCTTTCTATTTTTTTCTTTTTTTAATTAATTAAATTTTAAATCCTGAATTAAATGCATAAATTCACACGATTAAAAATCTCGCGGAGCGAAACGAGACCACTTTTTTAAAATCAATTTTGTAACAAAATAACAAAAAAAGATCCAAGTTTATTTTAATCCCAGTTTAATTGAAATCACTTTCCCCCTACCGGTTATACTATTATTAACCTCATAGGTTAACGAATCCTCCTTTGTTTCTCAAACAAGGCTGATCTCATTTACAAATTACCAATCTCGTAAGTTAGAAAATATTTATAGAAACATAACTATAACTCGCCAGCACTTAAATCTCCTACTTCGTCCAAACACAAAACCTGTGTGTGTGTGTGTGTGTATATACGAGCGCGTTAATATCCGTGCACGGGAAAGTGAGCCGGAAACAATAGCGGTAATAATAGAATTCAAATTGATTCAGCGTGGCGAGAAGGGTGTATCTTTGAGCGGCGCGAAAGTAGAAGGGCCGGCGGCTTGTCTGCAAGCGTTCGGAGGCGCGGTCGAGGGGTAATTTCAACAGTGCCCTGCGACAGCAAATCGCTTCGTTTCGCTCTTTTACGATCGATTCGTTCGGCCAACCTTTCGTTCCGCTCCGTGCGCGCCGATATTTACGCGCGAACACCATTCATCGTCCACCGCGCATGCGCGACCGCGCGTTAATTTAATTCCAAAGCAAGAAACTTCTCTCTCTCTTTCTCTTTCTTCTCTCCACTTTCTCTCCCCTTCCTCCCCCCGCACAGCGCCATCTCGCGGCGCAAAAGACTGGAAACCGCGTGTGTGCATATAATACGCCGCGGGCGGCGTGGATAATCCGAACGATTCGTCTCGCGTCTCGAAACGATCGCGTTTCGAGGCCTCGCGTCGAACAACTGGAACGCGATTCGCAATCCCGGCGGGACACCGTGTCGAAGACGATTTTCTCGAATTCCCGCCGTTGAATAAACTCCCTCGAACCGGAGCTTTCCAAGTGATCCGCGACGCGGTGATCATGCGGGCGTAGAAATTGCCCCACCTCGGCAAATGGAGAAACTTTATATTGTACTTTGGCGTGTTAAGGGGATGGGGATGTTTCGAAGGAAAGCGGCAGGTTATCGATCCGGATGGGGGGGGGGTCGGTTTCCGTTCCGTTTTTCAATCGCTTCCTCGACGAGAGTAGGTAAATTTCTTCTCTCCCCTTCGAGTCTTCGTTTCAAAAGGTTTTGTTTATCGTATGGAAACGAGAATTTGAGTGTTTGAAATATGTTGTGTAAACAGGTGGCTAGGCTGTTATGTTTTCGAATTTTTTTTCGTTCTTTCGAAGAATATCCATATCGTTACGACAAATGTTATTTCCATGTATTATTATGCAGATATTATTCATATACGTCGATATATCGAAAGCCATAAATCTTATCATATTTTAAAAAAAACATTCGTTCGTAATCGCCACTCTACTCGTCACCAATAAATATCCCGTTCGGTGTAAACAATTTTCATTCTCAAGCATCGAATTCTCCCCAAAAAAAACTTCTTACTTTATCAATGTTATCCCCCGTTTCAACGTTATCGATCGAGTCGAGAATGAGGGGGAAGGAGGGAGGACTTCCCCCGAATTCCACGGCTCGAGAAGTTGGAGAACATCGGTTTGGAGAAAATTAATTTTTCCCATTGGCGAGGAGTTAAGGGATAGGCAGAAGGGGCCTCTCGAGCCGGATGGTAGGCTATCAAGCCTCGAGGGTGGCGCACACGCACGCACTTACACGCGCTCCACCACTGTGCCAGCCACTCTTTTACGACTCCGCGGCACGTTTAACGGCCGACTAAGCTTTTTAATAATTCGCCGACCGGTAATTAGTTCGTAATTTAATGAGGCGGCCGTAAAACCCCGCCCAGGGCCACCCGAGCTCTCCGACCGCCCCGTAATTACATCTCCGTATATATTTCACAATATAATCGTCCCCGCGAGCCGGACGTCGAGAGGAGGCCGTGTTTTCTATATCTTCCCCGGTGGTGCAACCGGAAGTGATAAAACGAAGATCTCCGTTCCGGCCGAGTTGTCGAAAGTGCAGGAAGCAGGAAACGAGATTAAATTAAGTATTCATCTATCTTTTAAAAAAACCTTCGAGTTAATTATTAATATTTTCTATTCCTTTTTCTTTTCATCTTTCATTTAATCAAATTCCTGAGCATTATAAAAATAATGCTTAATTGTGGAGGGAAACTAATAAGCCTGATTATTAACAATTTAATCGCTACTGTATATTCTTACGTTTCCACGTTTTAAGAAATGTCTAATACAGAATCGCATATTTTGTTAATTGTTTCCATCGAACTCGATTCCATCATCCCCACCATCGTCCTCTTTCACGTGGTGTCTAATATTAATCCGCTGGAAGAAGAGGGCAGACTATTATACACCTAATTCGATCGAGTCGAGCCGTGGAGTGCACAACTTCAAGGTTGTTGTAGACCCGGTGTTCATAGCACGGGCCGCGTCGCCTCGATTATCAATACGCTCACCGTATTACACGACGTACTACCCTCCTCCTCCTCCTCCTCCGTTGCTCTCCGATATTCATCCACCACGCGCTGTATCGCTGTACATCGGGTTGAGAACTAGCCGTGTAGGAACGAAAATAGGGTATTTTCGCCGGGACGATAATTCAGGTATTATCGATAGCCGGCCACGGCTACACACCGGCAACACGTGTAAGATCGAAAGTAGACAGGATCATAGGTCTGGCTCCGCTCGGTTAACAAGATTCCTACACGCAATCTCGCCGTTGGCAGAGGCCGTTTCGGTAAAGGGGTTAACCGTACGTGTCCCGCAAGGGTACGCCGTTTAACAGCTCGCGATACCAACGTTCTCTCTCTCTCTCTATCCTATCTCCCTTCTCATACAACCGCCATAAATCAATGGTTCGATCGGCAACCAGTCGATCCTCTTCTTTCTCTTCCCCTTCCTTTTTTTCTATTATCCTTCTTTCGCCTGATGTTCCTGCTGATGCCACGCCACCAGGACGTCCATTAACTCGCTTTTTTTGCAATGTGTAATGACCTGAAAGAGCGGCCACGATTTACAGGGTTGCATTTGAGGCGGGCAAGTGCTCGCGCGAGCATTGTTGCGTACGATCTTTTTCTTCTTTCTACGTTTTTTTCTTTCTATGTAGTGTACATTCTTTCCTCTCACGTTCTTCTTGTACCAAAGAAGACAGAAGTAAGGGAGGAACGCGTGAAGAAAAGGGGCGAGATAATAGGGAAGAAATAAAGCGACGATCATAATCCACCACGGCCTTTTCAATTATTATACTCTCTTTCCTCCTTCTGCTCGTTCGTTCCCTCTTCTGCACCCCTCTATCTCAGCCATAGATATTCGTTTGACGGAGCGATAAAAATGTTTCCCCCATCTTTCTCGTGGCATAACGGCGAAGCCACTTTACGGCAATCCATCCTTCTTGTTCGCTCCTTATTCCTCTCTTTCCAGTCATCGCCACCGATTTTTTTTTTTTCTTTTTTTTGATCAACGAGCACAACGAGCATCCGCTCTCCGACATGGCTTTTCCTCGTGAAGGAATAAGCGGCGTCTCGTGAAGTGGCCACTCAGCGTCGCGCCGTCGAAAATCGGCGAAAAATCTGGCGTTTCATCCCCTTCCTCGAGTTCGATGTCTCGCAGAGATGGAGGAGGGGGCTATTCTTCGCGATACACATCGCGACCGTCTGACAATCTCGTTTTCTCTCGGCTCGAGTTTCGGGTGACGTGGAGTAAATACGAGGATCTCAGCGATATGTGGAATTGCGATTTATTGGAATCTGTACACGGAATCCAATACGATTTTGATGCGATTTTCGTTAAAGACGAGTGTTGGGCAAGGGATTATTACTTGTGTTCGATTTTTTTTTTTTTTTTGGAATTCTTGGATTTCTTTTTCTCAGTCGAGTATGAAATTTTTCAATCCTGAAAATTCGATTTTCTTCAATATTAACACGTATTATTTCTACACCGAGTAAAGATAAATAAATTAAATAAGTAATTTTCTTGAGAAATTCAAAATTAATTTTTCCTTAATCGAAATTTTTACAATCGAAACTTCGTTATTACGACGAGACAAATTCAATCTCCGAAAAATACACCAACTTCTCCGTTAACCCTTCCCTTGATTACGAGAGTTCGCCCATCCATCTATCGTCGGTTAAGCTCAATTTCCGTTGCCGTTCCATAGAATTTCTCTCCCATAGTTCCTGTCTAATGGAAAAAAAGGAAGGCAATCGTCGCGGTTTCTGTATTCAATAAAGCACCCTCTCCCCCTCGTGTATATCCATGCACGTGCACGATCGAAAACGAAACGAGAGAAAGAGAAAGAGAGAGAGAGAAAGAAAGGAAGAAAAAGGAGGGAGGAAAATTGGAAAAACGGTGGGATGGTCGGTGGCCGCGAACGAAGAAAACGAGCGGAAACGAAAAACCAGGGACGAACGAACCGATTCCATGCATATTGCGTTTTCTCGATACCGATACCGATACCACCACCTCCTCCTCCTCCCCCTTCTCCCCCGCCGGGGAGGTAAAACCGTCGGTGTCGTGGTCAGAAGTAATTGGCCGCAACGGTAACGTGAATGGGAAACGGAGGCAGCCGCGCTTCCAACTCGCTTTCGAACGATAACGATAACAATAATATCGATCACCCGGGGGACGGTTTTGCGGACAAGGGCAAGAGGAGGGAGGTGTGCAACGGGGGAGAGAAAAGAGGGAGAAGGGGTTGGTGAACGGGCAGAGGCGGAGGGAGAGAGGGAGAGAGAGGGAGGCAGGCGTGTGTCGGGGCGGCACTCGGGGCGCGTTGTTGCATAAAATTGTAAAGCCCGGACCCGCCGACGGTGGCGGCGCCGCGCCGAGATAGCTGCAAACAGAGGCAAGTTAATTTAAAAATGCAAATTCCGCCGCGGGGTTTCCCGGCTCGGCCGATGAGGGACGGTTAGAGCGAGAAAAAGGGGGTGAGAGAGGGAGAGGGAGAGAATGGAGAGCGAAAGGAAGGTACATACTGTTACTGCTGCATGCGGTCGGGAGAGAAGGGAGAACTCGCGTTATTTACGTTGTATCTATAAATCATCCTGTCGTGAATTTTTGTACGATTCGCGACACCGTATTCCCCCCACGTGTAACCGACATGGAGGAGGAGATGTAAGATAAAGATTCTGCTAAACGATGGAGGGAATTTGGATGGTGGGCTTTGATCTCAAAAGATCGTTATTTTGTCGTCAAGTAGATGTGGAATAATTTATCGATTAATAACGAACGGATAAGTTTTATTTTATTCGCAGGTGTGAGATGATTTTGAACAGCAATGGGATGATATGCGTGTATCCTTTAATCGTGTTTAGAAATTGTTAATCTCGAAAGAAGAATTTGGGAATATAAATTGGGAACCGATAACGTGTCCGCCACTCCTATATTTCAATAAACAGAATGTTGGAAAGAAGGGAATAGTTTCGTACGATTAATTTCACGCTGCAAGCGAACCGTAGTTCAAGCATACCGCTGGTCAAACAACGGCTGTCCGACTAATAAATGTTCGCAACTACTTCGGTGCACCGCGCAATTTTGAATCCTCTTAAATGTGGACTTTTACCTCGATCGGCTTTCGAAAGCTTACAAAAACGCTTTGCAACTAATTTCAGCCTCGAATTTCGTATCACGAGTAATAATAAATTTAATCCAATAAAAAAAAAAGTATCTTTTACACATTTCATTCATAACTTCTAGAAAAAAAAAAAAAAAATTCTAAGTAAAAAAAATCTTATAACGTTCTCTTTTATTTCCTCTATTTTTTTGCAATTTCAAGCTCAAAACAATATGATCTTGAATGAAAAATTTTACGTAGTAAGAAAGAATGAAAGAAAAAAGAAAAAAAAGTCGAGTACATTTTTCCTTCCCGCAAGCGAAAGCGAAAGAGTTTAACCACCAAATCTTGAATAATAAATTTAACGTGATAAAAGAAATCTAACGTTTCATCTCTTATACTTTATTCGATCCCCGGGGAAAAAGGAAGGGGGGGAGGGAGTGGAAAGAAAAGATCGTAATTTCCTTCCCGTGTAAAAGCGAAAGAGTGTAACCGCTCGCGTAATAATTCGCCGGGCCGCCATATTTCTAACGGCGCAATCACAGCCTCGAAATGGAATTTCTCAAACCGTCGTCGACCCGCGATTCTTTCGCTTCAACAAAGTGGAAAACGATCGCGCGGCTCGCTTCTCATTTTCCCTCCTATCAGCTGCACGATTCTCACGGTCGTTGGGAACGTTCCCCCCCTGGAAAAAAGGAAAGAAAAGGCGAGAACGAAGGGGTGAACGCGGAGAGAAGAAAAAGGAGGAGGAAGAAACGAGGATTCGTGGCGAAACGAGAGAGAGAAAGAGGGAGAGAGGGAGGAGGGATGATGAGAAGCGGCAGCGCAAGCGGAAATAAAAGTGCGCGTTCACTAATTGCCGCGATGATGGATGCACGAGGTGACCCAGTGACACGTAGTTGATTCCAGAAATCGGTTCCTGGTATCCCCGGCGGGGCCATTAAAAATTCCATGCATCCTCGAGTGAGGTCGTCGCCCAATGTAATCACGGAAACTGGCGAAATTACGCCTGCGCGTCAACTTCCCGATGAATCTTCCTTTTCCACCTGTATTTTGATAAGTAAATTAATGAACGTTAGCCGGGGAAAAAACGTTAGCTCCGTGGTGAATGGATTTTTCGAACGATCGAAGTTATAAATCCGATGGCTTCTTTTTCTTTTTTAGAATTTATTTCTGATCCATTTCTTTTTTTCCTTGTTATAAACTATTTTCGATCAGCAACAAAGATACACGATTCACAATTTAATTGATGATTTGTTTTTAATATCTATCTTCGTAATCTATTATAATATATAATTTTTAAGAATCTGAAATCTCTTCCAAATTTAATTCGTGTCCAATAAACATCTCTTTGATTCCTCCTTTGAAAAGCAATTTAATAAAAAATCGCACGCGTCGACGACATTTCGAATCATCTTTTTTTTCTTCTTTTTTTTCTTTCTCTTTTTCGTTGAACGTTTCGGGCCGGGTTGAGAACCTCTGAGTGCAATCTTGTACCAACTGGGGTTTGCGGGGTCTTGGGAGACGCGACTCCGGTTCGTAACCTCCTCTCTCGGGGTCTTGGCTACGACGAGGGTGGAGTGAGGAATAGGGAAACAGGCGGCGTGGGTTGGTTGAGGTGGAATACCGGTAGGGTGAGTAGTAAGGAGACTACTTGGCGAGTTGAGGGAGGGAGAAAGGAGAGGAGGAAGGAAGTGCAGGAGGCCGAGGGAGGATGAGGCGGTAGTCGGTGGCTTGGGATATATCCGTAAGGTCGGGGTCTGGGTGGTGTGGGTGACGGTAGTTGGGCTGAGAGACGAGGCGCCGTGGTGAAGGAGTCGCTCACTCACTTACCACCCTCATGGCTCCGACCACCAACCCCAATACCGCGCACACACCACCACGACACACTCCTCCCCTCTCTCTCCGTTCTCCTCTTCCTTCTCCATCTCCCTCCTCCACTTTCACCAACTGCCACCACATCGTCTCTTTCTCTCCTCCTCTCTCTTTCTCTCAGGTTACACCACCTTCTCTCGATGCCTGGCTGGCTCGCTGGCTGCTTCTGCCGCTTGCCAAGTTGCCTGCCGGCGGACCAAGTCGTCCCTAACACTACAAAGTCTATATATCCACGGTGTACCCAACCTCCTCCTATTCCTCCCTCCCCCTCCCCGTCTTTCTCACTCTCCTTTTCAACCCACCCGTTTGAGAGGTACGCGGACCCCCATATTGATCGTGGCGCGAACCCTCTTTGCCGGAAAGGCTGGTGCCGGCGGTACGATCCCGACGGGGCTAGGTGTAAGTAAACTTACGTGAACGAACATTGGTCCGCTCGTGTACACTCCTTTCAATACGCGTACCACACCGCACCGCTCCCTTTTAGCTTGCGCCCGATATCGAGTAGGCACAAGTGAGAAACGAGGGGATGGGGAGAAGAGGAGGAGGAGGAGGAAGAAGAAGAAGAAGCTCTCTCCTCTTCCTCCTCCTCCTTCTCGCGAGAGGAGGAGCGTCGAGTGCTTTCGGTATTTCAACGGCGAGAAGGGAAACGATGCGTTCGCGCCACGACGGGGGTAGATAAGGGTGTTGAATACACGGGCGGCGAATCGAACGTATTGTTCCCGGCGGGGAAAAACCTGGGAACGTGTCTGATAAAGGAAAACACGCGTGATAAAATATAAATAACCGAAGGTGTTTGGGACAATCGACGATCGAAACCGACCCGCTGAAAGATAAAACTGAATTTGGCTTTCCCAAGGACGGAGAGGGAATGGAGGGGAGGTGGCAGAAATCGAGATATATATAAAAATTCTACGACACGTCGAAACTTTGGTAACGACGATTCGTATATCGATGGGCTTCCCTTTATCCCCGAGCTAACCATCTTCGTTCCTACGTAAATCCGAGATCTCTTCGAGATTTCTCGCATTTTTATGATAATGCCTCGCCTTTCTCTCTCTCTCTCTCTCTATGTATCTTCTTTTTCGTGTTTTGCTGTTATTTCTTCCGTTTTTCTTTCTTGGAGGAATCGTTCTTGGAAATATCGAAGTCCTCTCTCCTCCCTCCGTCCCGTATGTTTTCTTTCACGAGTCGATTTATTCGGAAAAAGGAAGAGTATATATATATATATATATATACACATATATATAATACATGGTCTCGACGAGGGAACTTTCCTTTCCAGGAACACGACAGTTGTAACCAGAACCGATTCTCGTGGCTGCTGGCCGGATAAATAGTGACTGGCCATTACCAGGTAACGAGGAGACGGCACACCGGTATTCTCGTTTTGCCCCCGCGAGAGTGGAAACGGATCCCTCCTCTCGTTCTAGAAAAGTCGAGCGAGATATCCACATAATACTGCTCCTCGGGGGATTCCTTCTGTTTGAGAAGTCGTTCCACGATGACCGTGTTTTCTTGCATCTTTCCGAGGAATTCTCCTTCCCTCCTCCAGCTTTTTTTATCGCGTCAACCGACGACTGGCTTGTAGTCTTGGCCGCGTCGAAACGAAATTTTTCGATCTCCAAACTGTCTTTCTTTTATTATTATTTGAAACTTCGCCTGTCAAAATTTTTATCTTTCTCTTGTCGTACATGTAACAAATCTGTAATTTCGAGTAATAAAATATTCGTTTAGTTCTTTAATCAACTTACAAACTATTATTATTTCTTCTAATTATATCACATATTCTTAATAAACAATATAATCTTTAACAAGTCATCTTTCAATTAATAATAAAACAAAATGAAAGGGATATAATTACAACAGATGACAAATTACAAAATTTAGAAAGTTCAAAGTGGGGAATAATTCGCATCAGAATAATAATAATAATCCTTCGAACCTAATTTCACCCTCCCTCCATACGAGGATATCATCTCCTACCCGTATAATTACCCGCAAATTCCTCGAGAAGAGGACACAACGCTGGTGTCCCCTAAATCACGTGGCGTAATAGTAGTAGTAGTAGTAGTAGTAGTCGTCTCACTACTATTTCATTTCCTTTCGGCCTCGACGCACGGTCCTCGAGACGCGAAAGGGGGATGATACGGGGGTAATGGACCGAGGTGGCAGTGGATGAGAGGCGAAGGGTAATTGAGAAGAGGAGATTTACTTTCAGGGTCGAGAGAGGGTAGTTTACGGGTTGGGGGACAGGGAAGTTATCGGGGACAGGGAAAAGGCTCACGGCCGCTTCACGTGGGTGGAGGGTGAAGGGGAGGGAAGAGATACGTCGACCGTGTCGACGACAAAACTGTCGCTCGTAAAACTTCCTGCCGATAATATCTTCCACGCCTTTCGGGACCTTTTTCGGTTATCTGTCTATTGGTCGTATTGAGAACTCCGTTCTCGAGTGACGTTTTGGGGCGGCGTTGACGTGGAGAGGAAAGGGAGGAGGATAGCGATATATGTGTGGGGCCGATAGTTGCGATAGGAGAATGAAATTTATTTAAATCGTCCACACTTTGCTCGACCGCGAAAATGGGGGTTGAAAAAGAGGGAAGGGTGAAATTATTTCGACGATTGTTTTGATAATTGTAATATTGTTTGAACGTAATGAGGGTAGATATTGTAAAGAGGAGGATTCTGTTTAACAGATGTTACGTTATTAATAGAACTATGACTATTGTTTCTCGTCATCGTTATTGTTGAATAATAATTAATAAATTTCTCGTTAATTCAATGTTATTACAACGATTCGCTGTATCGTTTTCTATCGCGTAGTAAATACGCACAATTTCAATCATTCATTAAGGTTCTGGATTTCTATTTTTAACATTGTCCACCCTCGAATCCACGTCAAAACGTTGGTTGATTAAAATTTAATTGATACTCAATTAATCAATTAACTCCGAATTATTCCCCGTGAAAAAGAAAACAAATATCCGTCGGAAGATTTATTGGCCATCGAGATGGTTATATCGATCCTCTCATTTATAAATTTATTATCAATCGGAAATTTTCTCAACGTTCCTTTTTCCTTTTTCCTTTTTTTTTTCTCGTCGGGCGAAAGACTTATCCCATCTCTCCAAGCGAATAAAGAAAAGAAATCTTTATCGTCTAAATTTTTATTATCTCTCGACCGAGTCCACGATTTCTCGCCATTATTATTTGCTCTTCCTTCGCTTTTCCACGCGGTAAAAAAAAAAAAAAGAAAGAAACGGAAGATAGGATTGGTCGGAGAGGGCACGGTAATTCAATTGCTCCTCCTCCTCTTCCTCCTCCGGTGGTACATCGACGGGCAAATATTTTATTTAATCGTGAGACACTGTTTAAACGGTTCGACGTTTCGTGATTCGTTTTTCGACGAAACGAAGAATCTCTCTCGCCCGTATTGGAAAGCTTGGACGGAATTGATGAGATCGCATTAACCGAGAGCGGATTGTATACAATCCTGGAACGACTTTTCCCATATAGATAGATCTCGTCGTCGCTCGTTTTACGGCTTTTTCCTCCCCATCTTTTCCTTCCCTCCTCGAACGAGCATCCACCTTGGCTTGGATAGTCCAACGTATTACGACTCTCGTGTCTTTCGTGCCGCGTCGTATGTATAACTGATAACCGATTGACGACACGGGAAAAGAAAAAATTGTTTTGGCACGAAACGAGACGACAGATGGGAAATATTTACCTTCGCTACTATTCGGTTACGCGGATGGATCTTCTTCTCCCCGTTATTTATTTATTACAGACATTACTCGAATGGAAATGCGAATAAGCGGCGTTTCGTGATACGGCGAGCGTACGAACGAGTATCTCGTCTAACGCCGATTTAAAACTTTAATCCAATCCTTAGAAAATTGTTGCCAGGTTATTGAGGTTATAAAATTGATGGCCACGGTCATGAGAGAGGATCATCATTTAGATCATTGGCATTGGTTCGGTCAATGTTATTCGAAGATTACACGAGGCCATCGAGATCGTGACATTAACAGTTAAGGTCGCTTAAGTGATGGGGTCATCGAGATCACGTTGAATGCCACTTGAGGTCATTTAAAGATCTCAAGGGGGAAGGGGAGAGGGGAAGGGGCGGCGATGGTTTAACTCGTGTCTTCGATTCGTGATCGCGAGTACAAGAGTTCGTTTTAAATTATTACAAACTTTTTTCAAGTTTAAAAGATTAGGAAATAAAAGGAGAAAAATCGAACGCTTCGAGATAACGAAATATTTTTTTGATCTTTTCGATCAAAAGGAACATGGATACTTTCGAGAATAGAATTAAGAAAGAACTTAAATATATAATATTTCTCGTTTCTTTCGTTCCTTCAACCATCATTCCTTTCTTTCTCGTTACAGAGAAGTTCGATATCACCCGCGGAACGCGAAAAGTATAGCAGGCCGCGATCAACCGACCCCCAACACCACGATCACCTCCCACTCAAGAAGATGAAGAAGGAGCAGGACAAGGATATAGGCCATGTAGGTATCCCAGGATGGTTCTCCATGCCCCGCCGCCGATGGTATACCTTTAATAAAGCCGTGCACGTTTTCCCCGATAGCAAAGCGATGGTGAAAAGAGCGACCAGGATTTGGTGGTTGACGACGCGAGCGAGGGGCCGACGAGCCCCACGGCGAATGGCACAGCGTCGCCAAGGGAGAACGGGCTCGACAAACTCGGCCCGTCCTCGGTGCCTTTGAGCAGCCAGGTGAAGAAAGAAGTCCCGCCACCGTCGCCGAGAAGCGGCACGAGCAGCAACGCGAGCACACCCTCGGCTAAGAAGATGGAAGAAAGAGAAAAACCGACTACGCCTATCTCGAAACCCGTCACGCCCACGTCAGCTGGTATGCCCTCTCTTTTCCTTTATTTATCCTCGAGTTTGCAATATATATTCGAAGAGAGAGAATCTATATTTCTTGAAAATAGAAAAAAATATTCAGTCGAATCGGTATAAATATCCTTGAAACATTGTTCCACTCGTTCATCATAACTAATTTTTAAATGAAACTTTAATAGGAGTAACGGCGCGAGAATTTATTCCCATATTGTTAATGAGAAACAGAAATCTTAGGCGTTCAAATATTAGCACAAGTCAAATATTAGACGGCAATTAGCGATATTACTCACTCGCTTACTTACTTCGCTTGTATTAAAAAATTCAGAAGGTAAACGTGTTCTGGTGGGATGGATTCCGTTCTCCTTTGAAGAACGTAGAGCGCCTCGTATATAATAATACATTTCCGTATCAATTACGATGATGGAAAATAGGGCGAGGATCTGAGGATGAATGTATGGTCGACAGGTGGTAGCAGCTCCGGGTCCGGTGGTCTGAAACCATCGAGTTCCAGCAAACCACTGGTCTCGGCTTCGGCGGTCGGCCCTTATCCGCCGCACTATCCGCCGCCACATCATCCACCCGCAGGACCTCATGTGGACGTGCTGGGTTATCCCCCAGCCCTGAATGGATATCCCGCAAGACCGCCTCTTCAGCAACTCTACGATCCTCACGGAAGCATGAGGGCTCCTCTTGGACCTCTCGGTGTACCCGGTGGAAAACCGTAAGCGCTTTTCTCGCCAATCCCTTCCTATTCGCGCGTTTCAATAACCGAACGTAAAATTCGATAAAACTTCAAAATTGATTTGAACGTTGATCTCGTCTGGAATCTAGAGAACCTTGGAAAGAATACAATCTTTATTTCTAGAATGTTTAAACTGAGGAATATATTACCCTCCTTCTTTTCCATTCACGAAGATCTAATGAATTCGATTAAGAAAGAAAGAAAGAGAATATATGAAATTGTTTTGTCTTGCAGCGCGTACAGTTTCCACGTGTCGAGCGAGGGCCAGATGCAGCCTGTTCCATTCCCTCACGACGCTCTAATTGGACAAGGAATACCGCGTCATGCACGCCAGATAAATACCCTGACGCACGGGGAGGTGGTGTGCGCGGTGACGATCTCGAATCCGACTAAATACGTTTACACGGGTGGCAAAGGATGCGTCAAGGTCTGGGACATCAATCAGGGCGGGAGCGGTAGCGCGAAACACGTTTCGCAGCTTGATTGCTTGCAACGAGACAACTACATCAGGTTGGTTAAACGTTACGTTTCGCGCTGCGTCGCATTAACTTTACACGCCGTCTGGCAAACGCGGCAGATCCGCCGCTGAATAAATTCCGATTAGGCAACGCCATTGCGGTCTCGTTTACTTACCAACCGTTGATACGTGTAATTTCGAGGGAGGGGAGGGGGGTGGCGGGTCTAGTTAAGCGCGGTGGATACAAGGTAGTTTGAAACGGTGTCAGTGAAACCCTTATCTCGGCTTTGAGAGCCGTTGATTGCTTCAAAATTGAACTGTATCGGGGGAACTTGAACGAGTTTAACCGCCATGTTAGACATTCGGTGATCGATATCGGTGTCGGGTATTGAAAACACTGCTATATATATATAACGGTTAATATCCGGATCTTACTTTCCATATCTACTTTCGCCTCTCGAAACTATTCGAACTATTTGAAACCGACGTTGGCTCGGTTTCGACGTTTTAACGATACATGGAACTTTAACAGATTTTCAAAACGGTTTCGGTGTTTGCATTTGCGCGCGAAAGCTAATATTAAATTTCTAATCTTGGGCAGACCGTGGTGGTGGGTTAACTTGCCTCTCTCCTCCCCCTATCTATCCATCCATATTTCGAACGCACTTAAACTATTAACACATCCTATAACCGCATCGCTTTCCATCGCGATATTTCATTCAAAGCTGCGTGATGGCATCGATCGTCGTCCGCCCCCCATCATTTATTTTATATCCTCGGGAAAACGTTAACAGCTTGCAATTGAAAATTCGTTATCACGATCCACGTAGCAATTGATACCTCGAACGAGTCAAATCTAACTCTCTGAAAAGAGAAGATGAATAAACAAATAAATAAAAACGTTAACACTAATATTATGATTCTTTGTTGAAAACAGATCGGTGAAATTATTACCAGATGGGAGAACATTAATCGTAGGCGGCGAAGCGAGCAACCTCAGTATCTGGGACTTGGCGAGCCCAACGCCAAGGATCAAAGCGGAATTGACCTCGAACGCGCCAGCTTGTTACGCTTTGGCTATCTCCCCCGACTCGAAAGTCTGCTTCAGTTGTTGCAGCGACGGGAACATCGCCGTCTGGGATATACAGAATCAATCTCTGCTCAGACAATTCCAAGGTCACACGGACGGCGCCTCCTGCATCGACATATCGGCGGACGGGTCGAAATTGTGGACCGGCGGACTGGACAACACTGTCCGCTCATGGGACCTAAGGGAAGGAAGGCAATTGCAACAGCACGACTTCACCTCCCAGATATTCTCGCTCGGCTATTGCCCTACCGGCGAGTGGCTCGCGGTGGGAATGGAAAACTCGAACGTCGAGGTGTTACATGCCACGAAACCGGACAAATATCAGCTCCATTTGCACGAGTCTTGTGTACTTTCGTTACGTTTCGCTACCTGCGGTAAATGGTTCGTTTCGACGGGCAAGGATAATCTCCTCAACGCGTGGCGCACACCTTACGGGGCCTCGATATTCCAGGTGAAGTTTCAACTCATCCTGCTTTCGATGATATGGGTTGTATAAAGAAGTTTCTTTTATAGAGTGACAAATATTATTATTTTATTATATTAAGAAAAAATTTTTGTATCTTATCGACTTCATTCGTTAATAATAGATATAATATTCAAGATGTGTAAATATTCGAGAGAATATTATGTGACGATATCTAACAAAATAATTTCATGTTGTTACAGTCGAAGGAATCTTCGTCGGTGCTCAGTTGCGATATTTCTACAGACGACAAGTATATCGTGACTGGATCAGGTGATAAGAAAGCTACAGTGTACGAAGTGATATACTGAACAGTTACATGATCGATGCGACATTGAGACACTGGATGGAACACATCGTCGAGTGTACTACGCTTTTACATTAGTTCGTATGAGAGACAAAGAGGGTTCTGTTCCAAGAATACGCATCAAAGATTAAATTGAAACTCTGACAAAGTATGTTGTGGAGGGAGAACTTTTGTGAAACGAGTAATATATATATATATATGTATATGTATATGTATATGTGTATGTATTATATATATATATACGTTAGCGTGTGTTATATTTGTTAAATTTGAATCACGCGCAAACGGTTCTCGTATTGCACACACGAGGAGGAAAAGGAACAGAGATATGAGAGAGAAGCTGCGAACTGAAGTTATATTATATGAATATGTATATATATATATATGTATATATACATATATATATACATATATATATGTGTATACATATATAAGGTGGCAGAACATTTTAGTTATTTAAGATTGTATAAAACATATGGTTATAAATAGGCCAAGAAGATGATTATGAATGAGACTATACGTGATAAAACGTATATATATATATATATATATATATATACATTCGCACGGATAATTATGTGATCCGCGATTGTGTTCGACTTCTTTGACATGAAGTCGCTTGTGTAATATGTTACTAATGTAATATAGAGTTTTACGACAAAAACTATTCATTACGTGCGATTGTGAGAGAGAGATGCAAGGCGAAATATTATTTTCTCCGCGCGTGATGCCCTCGTGCTTTACTATATGATCGACGAAAGAACGAATTGAGATGTTTGAGAGAGAGAGAGAGAGAGAGAAAGAGAGATTGTATGTACGTATACACGATCTAACATGTAGACCTGTCGAAGTAGAAATGTGTGTTGCAAAATTCTACGTAATGTAATCGGACACACAACGCATAGAAGCAAGAACGATTTTAATTCGAGGATAGAGAAAAACGTAGGTCTATATCGAACCGATGTAATTTTTTGATCGTGCTAAGATTGTGTAAAGGAAAATGAGGTTTTTTTTTTCGTGTGAGCCTCGAACATTTCCATTGCGAGAAAGAGTATGAGAGAGAGAGAGAGAGAAAGAGAGAGAAAAGATAAAAAAAAAAGAAAAAAAAAGTAAACTCATATTCCGAAAATTTGTACTCGTATAGAAGTTTCAGTTACGAATATTTTTCTCGTTTTTTCGTTGCTATTCTGTATATCGGTACTGCAGCTACCACTCGTAACTATATGTTCTGCGGTAACTGTGAGAAATTGTGAAAGGCACGAAAAAGAAGGCTGAGGTGGGAGAACAATAGGATATGGATATGATGATGATGATGATAATGATGATGATCTCTCGAGTAATTTTTTTTGTAGCAAAAGAAAACAGAGCGCTTAGAGCGGACGAAAAAAGATTTTTAAAGATTTTTCTTTTTCTGACGCAACGTAATTGGTATCGCCAAAAGAAAAATATTCTTTACGAGGCACAAGTACATCGTATCTTGTTCGTGGCCGATGCCAAACGAAGATCGTTATGTGTATATTTAACGAAGATGAATCAATCTATTTATATTTTACAATTGAAAATTTTATTATACGAATATGAATCGAAATGAAATGGAATCATTGTGCATATGTTCGACCGACGAACTAAATACTAAATATGAGATGTATTTATGATGATCTATTTTTATCTTATTATTATTATTATTATTGATTTACGATGAATTTGAATCTCTGATCTGACAATGTTGCGGACTATATGCGATGTACTTTTTACGTATTGTACCATTCGCGAGGAAACGCTAGTTTCACATGTATTCCACCAACACGTGACGAAATTAAAATTCTATCCAATGGGGAAATCGATCCAAGTATTGAAACCTGAATTGTAGAGAAGCTTACGATTGCGTTACCGTTAACTGCCACATCAACGAGGCATCAACGCTATTCTTTTATTCCACGAATAGAAAACACACGGGCCCATTCACCGTTCCCAAGCACGTTTATTCCGCGAGATATTCGTGCGAAAAATATTTTTGTGACGATCCCTTAGGTTTAATTTCTTAGCGACTTGATCGATGCGAGACACACGTACCTTGCGATTCAATTTATATATCTTGAACAAAAAGATAAATTTGCGCCAAGTACACGCGGTTAACGATTTCTTCGATGCCTGCCAGGCATTTGAAATTAATAGGGTATATATAGGTTATTATTCGCGTTATTATTCGGATTTTAAAATGGTAAAAGCAGGGGATGCATAATGGAGATTTATATTTTGTTACAGAAATACAACCACACGTTTTACATTTGCTGTGATCGTCGTAGAATCGACGCTGTATACTGCCGAATCAATGTAGAAAAAAGAAAAAAAAGTATAAAAAAGAAAAAAAAATATTTAAAAAAAAAAAAGGAATAAGAAAACTAATACGAATTACGTGTCGCGATAGAGGGATAAAATAGAGAATAGAAAAATAAAGATGGAAGAAAATGTGCGAGAAAACAGATAGATTTTCGACGAGCACAGCTCCGATGATAGACCAATAGAAACAACGATACCTCAAGAAGACTCAATAGTTAATTATCTCTTTAACGATTAACTTGTACAGAATCGATATTCTTTTACAGTAAATAATTACGCATACCCGCATACAATTGCATACACACAGATGCAGGTTAGGAAGAACAGAGCGAAATTGTGATTCAAACATTCGCTAATATAAAGTAAAAAAAAAAACAAATTTTCTGTCCCACGTTTCATTGAATTGTGTCTCCGCGCTCGCAATTTGCACTCCGTGTGTACGAAAGCGATTAGAAATATGCGTTTCCAGCCAGAACAAGAAGTGAAAAAAGAAAAAGCAAAAGACAAGTGTTAATCCTTTCCAAGCACAGTTCATGTTGTTCCTATAGCTACGCGAAAATTGTTTCTTTCGACAATTAAATCATCTATATCTATATATTTATAAAGTTTTATTGATCACCATTGACACATCCACTTTCCTTCAATCGTAAAATTCACTTTCGAAGATAAGAAATTCACTTTTATCACAAATATATCGAAAAAACTTGCAAAGAAATTAAATGACGTCGATTCAAATATCACCAATATGGCTGCGACGCATTTAAATAAAATAAATATGGCGAAATAGAACATGTGGCGCCATCTCTCGAGCATTAAAAGCATATTTTTAAAGACCGAACTAAGAAAAGTGAACGGTGGCGCCATCTCTCGAGTATTAAAAGCATCTCTCTAAAGACCGAATAAAGTAAGAAAAGTGAATGGTGGCGCCATCTCTCGAGTATTTAAAGCATCTCTCGAAGACCGAATAAAGTAACAAATGTGAATGGTGGCGCCATCTTTTGAGTATTAAAAACATCTGTCTAAAGCATAATAAAGTAAGAAAAGTGAATGGTGGCGCCATCTCTTGAGTATTAAAAGTATCTCTCTAAAGACCGAACAAAGTAAGAAAAACGAACGGTGGCGCCATCTCTTGATTAAATTTTTAAACAGATTCTTTAATACTCAAAAGATGGCGCCACCATTCACTTTTCTTACTTTGTTCGGTCTTTGAGAGATGCTTTTAATACTCGAAAGATGGCGCCACCATTCACTTTTCTTACTTTATTCGGTCTTTAGAGAGATGCTTTTAATACTCGAGAGATGACGCCACCGTTCACTTTTCTTCGTTCGGTCTTTAAAAATATGCTTTTAATGCTCGAGAGATGGCGCCACCGTTCACTTTTCTTCGTTCGGTCTTTAAAAATATGCTTTTAATGCTCGAGAGATGGCGCCACCGTTCACTTTTCTTCGTTCGGTCTTTAAAAATATGCTTTTAATGCTCGAGAGATGGCGCCACCGTTCACTTTTCTTCGTTCGGTCTTTAAAAATATGCTTTTAATGCTCGAGAGATGGCGCCACATGTTCTATTTCTCCATATTTGTTTTACGATATATTCTATCCTTTTCCTACTATCTTCTATCCTTCCTTTTTGTGTTTCATTTGTGGCATTCTGGAGATGACGTTGATTTTAATTCTATCTCTATCCTTCTTCCACTCATTTGCTTTTGTCTATATAGTCTGCAAAATTTATAATGCTTAAAGAAATCAGTATATAATGTGATTCAATACTTAATTAATTTTATTTATTGATTAAAGAACCTTAATTTAAGAATTTATTCTATTTAATTTTTATATAGATGTAAAAAAAAATTCTAAGCATAAAACAAAAAATTTATTGAACGTTAGGAAAATTTATTAGTTTTATTTATTCATCGCTAGATGGCTCGTCGATGTCCATTAATCGTATAATTTAAAATTACTTATTACCATACTCACCGCTAGGTGGTTATAGCAGGAAAAAAATATTTGTATAATTTAATTTTTTCTTATTCATGAATAACGTTATATTAATGAAAAAAAATATAGCATAAATCGTATTTTTTAATTTACATATAATATAAATTATCACACTAGTCTTAATAAATATTGTAAATGATGGTTCAATAACAGTGTGTAGATACTACCGCCACCATGTAGATAATTATTCGAACTGATGTGCACTAACCTACTCGAATTTAGCGGAACGCATCAATATGGCCACCGGTAGCTGGCTCATGTTCCCGGTCGTTAATTATTTAAATAGTTTCAAAGAACGTGCGAATATATTGAAATAAACACTTCTGCAAAATGAATATGTCAGTGGAAAAAAAGAAATATCCATCGGCACTGCCAACAAATTGGCCGTCCAGAGAAGAGGCTTCGAGAAAAAGCCAAAATCAATTGTCATCTACTGGAAAAGTTGACGTTTATTATTACAGGTACGTTCCATATTTCAAATATTTATTTAAAAGATATTACAATAATATATAAATACTGTATATAGTATATGTATAGTATATAAGAATTGACAAAAACTTATATATATTTTATGTCGATTATAATCATGTTCGAACATTTACTATTGCTTATTCTAACCTTATATAGATTTACGATATCTTGTATCTATTTTTTAGTCGCGGAGTCAGAAATGATGCATCGTTAGTACCACCGATAAGACAAACAGCATCTATATTTAAGCAACCAGTAACTATTTATAAGACGCAGGAAGGAAAAGTAAAAGATATTAAGCATGGAAATCAAGAAAAACCCAAACAAGTTAGTATTTATTACTTATTTCTATTATTACTTATTTTTCTTATGTATATATACGTATTAAATAGTCAAAGTATTACGCCATGTTTTTTTTCCCGACATTCTTCAACCGTAATATTTTTTTTATTAAAAAGAGAAAAATTTGTCAATTTTAAGATTTTATGTCTTATTTATTATACCATTCAATGTTCACAATGTATATAAAATTCATTTGTAATATATCATATCCCTTTAAACATAAATGTAATGCCCCAAGATCTTTAACTGTATGATCAAGTTATAATTTGTAATTTTATTATGGTATTTAATGTTCTCCCTAAATTCTTGTGGTTCAATCATCAAATCATTCGTTTAGGAAGGAGCCGATAAAATTGATGGCAAATATGGCTCCCAAGATAAGCCTAAACAGGTAATATATTGTTCGATGTGCTTGTGGAATCAATAATTATTGTATGTTTCTTTCTATCTATTCGAATACAATATATTTATAAATAGATACTCATAATTGTCAATTTCTTTACAAACAGTTGCATAGTGCATGTATTTTTAGAAAATTTTTTGTTATCTGTGAATGTTTCATAGAAATCAGATTCATAAGGCACATTTTTTAAATGTATTATATGAATTATTATTTAATTCTCTACTCTACATATTTTTCATCTTTTATTGGCCAAAATATAATAGTGCAGGCAATTCAAAAATATAATTTTCTTTATTTCATATATTTCAGCGAATATATTTTGCTTTTGTGATTAAAGTATTTTTCTTTATTAGATTTTTTTATGTGTGTCAATTTATTATTTCATTATTTCGCTGTCTATATAAGATAATACACATTATGTACAAATATGATCAATTATATATAAGTATTCTTTTCAATTTTACAGTTATTTTGGGAAAAACGTTTGGAAGGTTTAAGAGCATGTGATCCAGACGGATTTGAATTCGATGGAATGGATTTACCAAAAAGTTTGAAGCCAGTTGGTCCGTATATTACGGAAGAAACTTTGCTTCAAAGCGTTGCAACTGCATTACACGTTTCGTCTCAACCAGTCACGGGACAAACGGGTTCGAAGACAGCTTTAGAGAAAAATCCCGGGGTATTTCTTAATCCCGATCAACCCCTCGTACAGGTAGAATAGATATTTAGATACCAAATAGGGTGCTTATATTAAACTCAACTTGCGTTACGTGTTACATACACTTAACCAAACATCCTGATCAAACACCCTATTACGGAATGTAAATAATTATGTACTGGAGGTTTGAAAGGGTATATCGACGAAAACAATAGAGAATTTTTAAATCAAACATTTAGCATAACTATCGTCGAAATATAATCTATAAATTAATTTCCTTTTTGTTTCAGGCCGTCTCGATAGCTGACGAAGACATAAAGAGGCAAGAGGATCGAGTTGCTCTAGCAAGGAAAAAGCTACAAGACGCTTTACGATCTATTCCTATATAAATTGTACAATTCTTTTAGATATTTATATTAATTCCCTCACCCTAGTCCTAAGTTCGTTATAAATTATACATCATCCTGATTTTTATAATAAATGTTTTATAAAGAAAGAAAAATAATTCACCACAACATATTTAAGCAATACAATTAAAATAATTTACTTTAATATTTTACTTTGGTTATAATAGTAATAGTTAGAAGTACAATAATGAATAATTTTCAAAACAAATAACAATCATTGCTCTCTCGGTTGCCCGTAATTCCAAGAAAACAAATTCAAAACAGCGACAAAACTTTTTGTTTAACGATTAAGAGAAGAGTTCAGCGAATGAATCAGCCTAGTGTTGTTATTAAATTTTCGTTACGAGCCGATGATAATATTTATGAACGGTTCGAGTATCACGGTCATTCGCCATCTGGTCGGATTTTCGGCGTAGTCGGAAAATTGAGAAGGGCCTGGCCGCGAGAATTCATCGATTCCTCGGAATGTGTGTTCGACATTGTTGACGGGAATGAAACTGCATCTGGCTTAGCACGGACCGGAAACGAGGACGCATGAAATGATCCTTGAAGCGAGCGGTTTCGCGCGAGAAAAAGTAGGAAACACGCGTGTAACCGAGCCATATGTTCTCTTAATGCATCAATCGTGTCCATTAGCCAGACATCAAATTATACAAGCACGCGACATTTTTACCCCGTATAAAACTTCTTTCCGCTCTGCATCACCATGATACGCGTACAAAAAAAAAAAGAAAAGGAAAAAAAAAAGGAAAAACCAAGACTATTTTCAACTCTAACATTGTCGACTATTGCTTGTATCAAATCAGTGGACTGGTCGAACTTGAATTCGAGGAAAGCCGCGCGAAGAATAGAACGGTTCAATCATTATGTTACCAATGACCTTAACTCGAAAGTGGACGTCACAGGACGGGAAAGTCAGTGACATCGACGGTGCAAGAACAAGCACCTTGATACGCATGCACGATATCAAGGACATCCTCTAGCTATATTCTCGAAACGTCTTTCTCAGCGACACGACAGTAGCTTGGTGTAGTTTTGTAGGATGTCGTCTGGGAATGGGTGCGTGCCCCGGGCCCCGCACAAAAGAATGCCCGGGCAGGTATACGGTTTTCAGGTAAGCACAAGCCAGGTAAGCCAGGTGGTAACCTCTTTTTTCACTCTGTCTGCCCTCTCCTCCTGTCTGCCGTCATTCTCCGAATCCCGGCCTCCGTCCTTTTCTCATCATCGCTCAACAGCTGTTTCCCTCAAGGGTCGTTCTCCCTTATTCCCAGTTGGACGAAAGGAGAAGGAGGAGGAATAGGTATAGGATACGTATATAGGCACATGTCCCACTTTAAATCGTTATAATTCGTCGAACACGTTTGTAGATCCTGTCTAATCGGCCTTACATGCTCTCCTCTTCGGTCTCGCGCGTGTGCGTGTGTTTCAACCGGCGAAGGAAGTCTGATCGAGGATGTGACCCGAATATTCAGCGCGCATTGTCAAGGATACGCTCGTTTCATCCGACTTTTTAACGCGAGGCCGATCCAAGTCGAAAAACTCGATCAGCCTGTATTATCCATGTAGAAATATTCTCCGAGGAATTGTTAATTAGGAAATCTTGTGAAAAAATGATTTAATCGGAATTTATCGCGTTTACATCGGCTTGTAAATATCCCGGTAGCATTCGGTTTTTGTAATTGGATATTTTGCATCGATGGTTCTTATCGCTTATCTGAGAGTATTATCGGTTCGCAGCAGCAATTTCTGCGGACACTTCTCGTTCCACTGTCTAGATTACATTCGGATTTATAAGCAAACGTTTCTTACGCTCTTACATTGCTGTATTTCTATTTTATTTAAACAATATCGTGAAAATTACGTCGCATTCGTGTCGCACAATTTTTATATTATATCGCATTTTATTTTTCTCGTAATATCCTTTAAATAATACATATAATAGTCTTTTCACATTTATTATCTTTTTTCTTTCCAAGTAAATGGAATTACATTTATATAACGCAACAATTTCCGATTTTAATTTTCCTTTTAATCGGTAAAAATTGACGTGAACAATTGTCGTTAAATTTCAATGTTTATCATCAACGATATAGGGAAAGAGGAATACGAGGATATGAAAAATACTGGTAGTATGGAAATAATTGGTCGACAGTTGGCGTTGATATATCAACGATCGGCCAATTTTCTAATTCTTTTACACTTGGCACCGACCGAATGCATCCGTAGAAACTTGTTTGCTCCCATTTTATCAAGCCCCATTAAGCAATTATTAAGCCGGCCACGAATGCCCCGATACACCTTAATGCGAATTAACTGCATATTTCATACATAATCGTTAAAAATCGGTATGGAATCGGTTTCGCTTTCGTACACCGTAATTCGCAAAGTGTATATACGTACAATAAACCAGATAACAGGGCGAGAACAATCGAACGCATTAAACTGTATTCATTTCACGTATCCCGTGGCCGGTGTACCACCGATAAAACTTAATCCCTGCTTAAACGCCGTTGCGGTTGATAGAATATGCGCGTTCGCGGTTAAACTCGTCACCGGACTTGTAACACGAAACGAAAGGATCCGCGTTTTGCTCCCCATTTGTTTCGAATCTCTCTCTCCTCTCTCTTTCTCTCTGGTAAAATTCCACGTGGTGGAAATAATTATCCACGGACTCCAGGTGTCTCCTCCACTCGCCTCTCCAAGCCTCGATCGAATTTAGATTAGATTTTGTTGTTTTCGCGACGTGACGCGCGTAAACACACGCGACAGCCACTGATTAGAGAATCGGGTCTCGTTAAAGTAGCCGCGTGTTCGATTTTCGTCTTGATTTTGATCCGTTCGGACTTTATCCTTGTTTATGAGAAATATCGAATCGGTGTTTCGTTTGGATATAATAATTTACATTTGTGATTTAAGCGAAATGAAGGAAATTCGTGGAATTTCTTTTTTTTTTTTTTTTGTACGAATAAGAGATACACGAAATGGTAGAAATTGTTTGAAATGCGATTATCGGATGAATAATGAAACTTTTATGAGGAACTCTTTGAGGGGAGAAAATATTTTATAAAAGATAGATGACGCTATGTAAAAGCTTTTAATGAATTTATAGGAAATTAGATTTTTAAAGGAATAAAACGGGTTGAAATATGACGGGAAAGCTGTATTATAAATTGTAATGGTTTTTATTTTTGATTAAATAAATTCGTTTTTAGTATGGCCACACGACTTTACACATTATGCCCTTTAAAAGCCGCAATTAAGGGCATAACCGTAAATTAAGTACTGTTTTTTTTTTCTTTTCTTTTCTTTTTTTTTTTTTTCGACGAAAAAGTACAGTTTTGTGAAAGATAATTATATTTTTCATACTCTTCATACACACAACATTTTTACGTTATGTACGAAGATAAAGTGAGAGAAACTTTTCTCAAGCTCGAGAACCTGGCTTGAATGGTGTTATAAGAAAGAAAATTGAATTTGAGCAAACTAGTGCACTCAGTGGATAAAGTACCTTGGTACACGAGCTTATAAAAGGCAATAAAATTTATATTTTCATTTTTCACATCTATATTTCCTTTTTATAAACGTATATTAACAAATTGCAATATTTTGCAGCAACAGTGGCAAAATGAAAATAAAAATTGAAAATTATTTTATCATTTAAAATATTTAAACTCCTTGAAATTAAAGAAATTTACTTGCGGACAAATGTTTATATCACTCAAATTTCATTATTGCGCTTGATACGAGGAAGAAATGTTGGGAATCAACAGATGGTGAAAAATTTATTCCTATCGCATTTCTTATTTTTAAAATAACGAGAGCGAGTTTTAATTTGTAAAATTAATCATGAGTCTCTGACTATTAACTTTCGAATTCCAGCGATCCATGGACAATCCGCACACTTTAAGAATGATCCCTGGCATGAAATATTCTTGACACCATTGAACGAGTTCATCGTATTATTATTATTATATACGGGAATCCCGAAATTTTCGTCTCGGTTCATCCTAAGTAATTTTAAGAATTTATATTTTTCTTCGCGCGATGAGCTTTATCGACCGATTCTTCGAGCTTTCATGTATATCGTAATTCCTCGCAGTTCGACGAACTAAAATTGGATGGGAAGATTCTATCTGGCACGTATCGCGGATTGTATCTCTGGTTATGTCGAACCGCACTCCCATATAAATAGAAACGCCACTATGTCCTGTTATCGATCTTTTCAGCTCCGCTTCGACCAAGGATGACCGTGCATACGACAAAATGATATCATAGAGCGGAAAATATTCCTAGAAATTCTTAGGAAAAAAAATCACGAATATTGAACATATGCCAAACATATGGCAAATTATTTGGCGATCAATGGTCAGCTGAGTTATAAAAGGGGAATTAACTCAGCTCAGGTAACGAAAGGTAACGGAAAACAGAATATAAGGTTCCCACAAGGAGACACAATGGAACAATAGAGAAGAAAGAATTTATATCGAAGACCTTTTGTTTCGATGAAAATTTGTATTAAATTTAAAAAAAAACGGTAAAACGTTAAAACCTGAATTTATTATGATTTATTACGGCTGACCCTTATAAATAACTAAATTTCTTTCTTCTCGTTTTTTTGTCGTCAAATATTTTATTTTATTTTCTTTCTTTCCTTTTTTTTTTTTTTTTTTTTTTTTTTTTGCAGTTCGAGAGGAAACAATCAATTTCAACGAGATGCAACGGATAAACATCATCAACTTGCAAGAGGTCTTTTGAAGAAGGCGTTGGTTCCTCCATCGTTCTCGACGGAAGAACAGCTGGGGACCTTCGACTCCCAACTGTTATACGTAATCGATGTCGACTGACTTTCTCTCTCGTGGGCCCGCCAGACGAGAGCGATGGATAGGAGAGAACTGGTCGCTTTACCAATCTCGTATTTCCAGGCATACGTTAAAGAAAAGAAAAAAAAAAATCTTTCATAATCGCCCAACCGCTAAATTTAAATGCCAATTAAGAAATCGTCATTGGAGTGTAATTATATAGACGAGTTCGATTGAACGGTCCCGCGTTATCCTTCCATTTCGCCACGAACCTTTCGTAACGACGAGGCCATGCCTCCACAAAATTTCTTTTTTTAACGTGATCAATCGACAAAGCGCGAGCGAGACGCGAGCAGCTCCAGCTGATCCTGATTTCCACCGACACTCCAAGTCATTAAACTTCCGTTCTCGTTCTAGACCGATCCAGATGTACAATACACACACATACACACACGCACACACACACACACATATGCCCTACATGCCCTATCCCTTATATGCGTATACATACACGTGCACGTGGAAACGTACACACGGGAGGCCATCAAGCTTGGCTCATGGTTTCCGTCTGGCCCATTGTTCGTTTCGTTTCAGAGGCCAGAAAAAAGTCGCTCAGATCGAAATCTATTGAACCGTCTGAAAAGCGAGCTCTTTTCTTCTCCTTTGCCGCGTGCTCCCTTTTCTGCGTCCTCCTTCGTCGTCTCGCTCCCTCCTCCTTTCAATTTGCACGTTCTCTGTCCTCTTCTCTGATCACCCTTCGTTTCTTCGTCATTCTCTCTCTCTGTCTCTCTTTCTCTTCCCTTCCGCCAGCCCTAGTGGCCCATCCTTCTCGTCTCGTACACGAGACTTTAAATTCGTCGGGGGGTGTCGCAAGATTCATAGGGAATCGAGGCTAACGTCTCCGGGGGATCAGCGAAATGTCAAAAGCGTACGCACGAAATTTCATCGACGATTCGTTTCTCTTGGAACGGGTTTCAAGGCGAGAGAAATTTCTGTCGATAAAGTGAAGAAGTTCGTACTGTATACCGTGAAGTACGCAGCAAGTATCGGTCGGTATGTTGCAAACTTCACGTTTCTTCTCGTGGTTCGTTCGTCGTAGAAAAATGTTTGCTCGGTTTGAAGGAGACTGAGTAATTAAAAATCCCGTTAGGTTTCTTAAGGAATCGGGGAATTAGTAACCTCGTGAAACTATTAAAATGGAATATACTATGTGGAGAATGGAAATAATATATTTTAATGGATTGTTTGTTTATTATTAGCTATTTACTATAGGGTAATAGGGAAAAATCTATATTACTAAATCTATATTTACTAAATAGAAATTTAATGATACAATGTTACTTTTGTGTAAAAATAAAATTCACTTGTAAATTTTAGAAATTTTTTATTGAGATATTTTATTACTGTTATATTCTCTAGTCTACTTGTATTATTAAATTCTCATGAATAATTGTACAATGAAATTCAAATAATCAACGAGATTTAAATTATATTACGTCAAAATAATATTTGTCAAAATAATAACACGTGATAAATATTAATTTTAACTTTTTCTCTAAATTTGCCCCCGTATATCTACACCATTGTCCAAGGTACTTCGAATTCTCTTTGCAAACGCATCCTAGAAACTGATCGTGAATCGTTTTCTGTTTCTTGTTCGCTCGAAAGTGCCGACTATAAACACAAAGGGTATTGGTAATCACGTGAATGTTAGGTGTAAATAAATCTTCTATCGAATTTATAGCTAATTTGTGGCTCCACGCTGTCTTAACGAACCATTCCTAATCGCTGTAAAATTTCCATATGAAATATACTAACCTGTATTCCAATAAGGCACAGAATCACGAAGATCTTGAATCGAGGTTATGTAGAGATTTTCGTCTTTGAAGTAAATTTTTTCACATTTAACTATTATCTTCTTACACTACATTTCCAATTTAATATATTTATTATTTTAATCAAGAACGTTTTAAACCACGTAATAATTTAACCACAAAGAATCTCACATCAAAGATTCGAAAGTGTTTAAATCTTGCTGACATACGTGTTCCTCAATTAATCCTTATTTTTCACGGTTCCCAACCTTGAGTATTCACCGCTCGAATTTTCGAACTCTCAATGCACGCCATCCTATAGGCCAACTGAAGCTCGGTTTACAACGTATACAACACATATGAATGCTTCTTTACAATCGATAGAAATAGCGATAGAAGTCTAAATTTATCAGAAAACAAATTCTTATATAATATCGAGGAACAGGAAAAATCTAGTAAAATACTATTTCGACTTTATTTAAAATTTCTCAAAAATAGAGAAAAGTAAGTTTGAAGTGATTGGCAGTTCGATTACATCGAAGCAAGAATCGAATTGTAACAGGATACGGATTCGTGTAATATTCCCGACTTCTTAACTAGTAAAAACAGAGATCAAGGAAAGGTGAGAGCAGGAAAGGTGACAAGTGTTATAGACTGCGGTCAGAAGCACATTCCGCGAATGGACCGAGCACGGTATATTTAGAAAGGAGGCAGTTTATCCGCGCTATCATCGTTTACCATGCTATTTATGCGTTTTCGCCGTTGTGCAACGGCCTTACGGCCGCTGCCTATGCTGACCCCGCTCGATGGACGTCGTTGCGTGGGTGGCCGCCGAATTTCGTGGTTAACCAGATATTGGGATAGATAGTCGATCAATATTGTCAGCACCGACCGGTTCTCTGGTTTCCTACTCGTGAATCACAGCGAGATTTAGCTAAGTAATCGCTCAATCGTTATCTAACCTTTTTTTCAACCGACTATTATCCTCGATAGATTCATTCCGAGATATCCGTCAATTTTCTACACCGTTTCCATCAAAATAACAAATAAACTCGCGATACCCAACAATCAACTAGCATCGAGGACGACAAAATTCGCCGAAAAAGTGGAATTCAAAAGTATGACAAGGATACACCTTGACATGGCGTCTAACTCTTATTTACCCTCGGCTGGCTCGGTGGCCAAGCGTGATCGTATTAAAATTCACACCTCGTTCACCCCGATGGCACGCGAAACGGATCGCACACGCTCGAGGCGGTATCGTATGGGTGCTAGCCGCGAGCAATACGGCCCTGCCCTTCAGACACGCCGTTCGGCGACAAGACGTGCGTCGGCTCCACCACCGCCGCCACCATCGTCGTCGTCGTCGTTGTCGTCCTAGCAGTCTTGGTCGACTCACAGGCCAGCAATGCGGTTCTCCCCCGTTACACCCCGTCGATCGAAATCGAACGAAATATTCCCCTCTCCTCTCTCTCTCTCTCTCTCTCTCTCTCTCTCTCTCTCTCTCTCTCTCTCTCTCTCTCTCTCTCTCTCTCTCTCTCTCTCTCTCTCTTCTCTTCTCTTCTCTCCATCCTCGCAGCGCCGCGTATACCTTGCTCGCACATACACGATCTCCGGTCCGTATATAGGCGCACGCGAACTCGCTCGATCTGGTATTCGAGCGCGCGTGCGAACGCAAAACGCGAGCCGGTGTGCGCGCAGAAAAATTACCAAGGTGTATTCTGCGAACGCGGCCGCGCGACACTCAGACGCATGCGCGCGCGTGTCTGTGCAGGTGGCGGACGTATGTACGATATACGATATATGTAGGCACGCCGATCTCGCGAGGACACGCCGCCCCGCAGGAGTTGGTGCAGTTTTGCAAAGCGACGACAATGATCGCGCCGTGCAAGGCAACCGGTTGCATGCGCTAAAAATACGGCCGAGCATGCCGAACGTCGAAGAGGAGTTAGCTAATGCGCCAGCCGGCCAGAAACTGTTCCGTTCGTTATTAAGTTAAACACGAGCCGGTTGGCGCCACATCCTGAAACGTGGTTATGAGCGCGTGCCGCTAACCAGCGACTCCCTCGTGTCCGTCTTTAAGGGTCCTTTACATTTAGGGGGACCCCTTAAAGATGTACGTTTTCCGGGGAGTACGTTTCCCTATTTTAGATTTCTTTTTTCGTTCTCTCTTTCTTTTTCTTTCTTTCTTGCTGGATGGAACGAATACCGTTTCTCAACATCCGTCGGGGTGCTGTTGTTCGTAATTACGGAGAGACGCAGATGGAAATCTGTTGAAACGATAGCGTTCGATGGCGTTGATAGGATTCGAGAGGATTGGAGATTGGAGCGCGGGGCTCGACTTTCCGCCGCATAAAGAAACACGTTTTTAAAAGTATGATATTATGGGGCGCGTGATGCATAACGTCGGGTCTGATAAGATATAAATGTAGCATACAGTAGATCGTTATTGCTCGTAATAAGCCGCGACATTAAGAGCCACGCACGATGTGGCTGGTGTTCGGTCACGGCCCGAACAGTATCGTGTTGCAACATCTCCTCTCGGGGCTGCGCTTTCTTCGATCGTTCGCTGCAGAACAGCCGGTAGAGGCTTGTGAAAATGGTAGCCACGAAAACGCGAGGCAACGTGGGCAGAATCGGAGGAGGATTGAGCAGCTGATCCAATTCGCTATTTCTCCGGTCGCTTTTTAAAATTTTAAATTACTACCAACAGATTGCAGTAATTTAGCTTCTATCGTGAATTGTGGATACTTCGATTCGGTTTTCAAGCGATGGAACACGATATTAACCGATTCATCTCGTTGAAATTTTCTAAGCTGTGATCGAAATCTAATTATTTCGCGTCCGTTTTAAACGATTTTGTAAATAACTCGAGAGTAGTATATAGTTACCGAGATTAAGGAAGTTAATAATACATCTGCTCTTTGATGTGAGTAAAAAGTAATAATTGCGTAATATCCATTCGTAATACGAATGCTTGAAATTAGTTAAATTTAAATTTTTCTAAAATTCTCATTTTATTATTTCAGAATCACACGATTTTATTCCAATTCACTCTCTCGTTAAATCAACAATCAAATATGCAGTAGGAGCGGAACGAGCAGAATCCGTTAGAAATAATTCAATTTACCCACATCTCTTCCAATTACGAGACAATGCACAACCGGTGCATTACGTATATTACATTCCTCATACACCTCTTGACTATCTGCATTTAATTTCACTCAGGACTGCAAACCCTTCGCTCGTCTTCCCGCGCCAATTCCAACCTACATACCTCATCGTCAATACGTCGTGTTCAATTCTTGCAGCATCCTGGAAGAGGATAAGCGCGAGCGATGGATAACGTTTTCCATCCCTCCGGGCCCACAATTACATCAAAATTATATCCATCGTCAATTACTCCGACTGATTATGCGGCGATCACTAAATTAATTCGACGAACGGGCACGTGCACGATACTTTCACGCTCGTGTTTCGTGTACAGAAGGCGCGCACATGTCGGGAGAAACCACCCCTTCGGGGTATGACGGGTAAATCGCCGCTCGTTGGTCGATCAGCTCGTCCCCCTTGTAGTCGTTTGGCCGTGATAAAAATGAGCGAATGCGAGCAAAAGTTTCGGAAAACAACGTTTACAGGACAAGTTGCAAGTATTTACGGGCGAGCACGGGAGAGCACGAGCTCGGCAGAAGTCGGCAGGTGCTCATGGCAAAAGGTGGCGTCCCGAAACAGCCTTGAGAGAGAGCAACGGTCGTTGCTTTCGGCAAACAATGAGAAACAAAATTAGTCGCTTTTGCCGAAGGATTAGTAAGAAAGTTAACGGTAAAGAAAAATTTCTTTTTCTCTTTTCCCTTTTCACCATTAATGGTAAAAATTTGAACGATTGGCGACCATTTTGAAAAACCTTGGGATTTTGTCTAAGATATCCTTGTACTTTTTTTTTAAGTAAGTATTTTAAGTAATATATATAATTTTATTTAAGTTTCAACGAATAAGGATAATGGTTTGGTTTGATTGGTATCTAAGCAATTGTGTGCGGATTTTTTCTGTTTCTTTTTCTTTTTTTTCCTTTTTTTTTTTTTTCTTTTTTTGCTTTGAGCAAATAGAAAAGGAAAGTATAAAAAGGAAAGGTTTATTGTCCAAAGATTTTGCTGACACTTGTCGTTTAATCTGCGTTTTATTGGGCATTATTGTTGAATCACGTAGACTTTTAATAAAAGAAATAATATTTTTTTTTTATTTTCCGTGCAATATTTATGCATTCGTGATTATACGAATCCACACTTTTTGTACTTTTATTTAATTTACAATCTTGTAACTTGCTACTTTATAGTAATAATAAAAGAGTTACATACATGGGGCATGCCAATAAAATGCAGCCAACTTTCTCGTATGTTACGTTATAATCCTTTCTTAACATCGTATAGGTAATATCATTTAAAACTATTATTTATTATTAATTTCAACGAAGCAAAAAAATTTTAAGAATAGATATTATCAATACGATATATCAATTTTTTATCTTCTCTTTCATTACTTGTGAAACTGTAATACACGTAAATATTTCTACAACAACGCAAAAGAAACGATTAAATTTTTATCTGAAATTCTTCCTCGTAAATATTATCAACATTTTATTCTTTATAATAATCGAGTATCAATTAATATCAAAAAATAACCAATAAAATTTAAGCTAATGAAAGTTTTCAATATTCTGGAATTATTCTAGCGCGCATCGTCGTCTGTCCTCGACGAGACGGAGGACATGGTCCCGATCGTGTGTGCAGGCCCGACTAAAAATCGAGCAATCGGTCGGTCTGGGGAGAGGACGAAGGGTCGTCGGCAGAGAACAATGGAACACGGTTGCACCTTGGTTCAAGGTCCAAACGGGTGCATTTAGAAATCAGTTTAGATCGAATCCCCCGTTTCGTCGTTAGCAAATATATACATAGGATCGTGCAGGTGGCAATTGCGCGATTCGCGGATTAAGAGATTGAAGATATCGGAAGAAGCGATTACTCGTCCTCCTCGTATCGGATTGACAATTAGTAGAAAGGAGGTGGACAGCTTCTTACATCGTCCGTTTTTATATTACGCGGCGAACTGGTTCCTCTTGAAAATTTATCTTTAAAAAGTATCAAAACTGTTGTTCTTTCATTAGGGTGTGCACTTCATCGCGCTTAATAATTATTTTTTTTCTTTTTTTTTTAACTCGAGAGAAGAATTTTAATAAGTTTTTTTTAGTAGAGTAATTAATGATCACTTTTTCTATTTTTTTTTTTTGCGATTTATCTCTTCTTTCTTTCTTTTTTTACGAGATTTAAGCTTCAATTAATTACAAATTGCATTGAAAATTGTAGCGTTGATCTGCGAACCCCACATTAAGAACGAATTCCTGCATAGTCTGTGGGATCATTGGCGTTGGAGTTCAAGGACGATAGATCGGCGGAACTTAACCTAGCTTAACCGATTCAGAGTGTAGATATTCTTGATACCTCGATTACGGAAAGTTAACCATTCCACGGTGTAATGCGCAGACTATAGCGCAGTGCACTGTGCACGAACGTTGTGCTAAGACATTTCAACAGAAACTTGTTTGGCGGTGTGCTCGTGGAATATCGATCGCAATAAAAAACTCTGTTTTTCTCGTTTCATCGCCGATACTGTATAAATTTATTATATCGCGAGATTCGATCGTATTATAAAACGGATAAAAACAGAAGTTTTGCATCTTTTCTCGAATCGGACGTGGTCGAAATATTTTAATGGACATTTGATCCTGTAAGGCATAATTTATCATATTTAATTTTAATATACGCGTTTTGATTTGATCGATGATCATCGATAAGATGAGTGAAAATTGATGGAACAAATAACAAGTGTAAAATTCGTGAAATTATAAAAATAGGTAATTAAATCATATAAAATGGTGACTTTTTAAGGAGAATCTCACTTTTATATCGGTACCTAGGAGTAGCTGAGATTTCCTTTGAACTACTCTTGACGTCGTATCTAATTTACGGCGTGATAGGAGTCTCAAACGATCCAACTACGGTTTACGACTCGAACGATACCTTGCTATTATTTCTCGAGAGTCGTAAATTTCCTTCCTGTTGCATTTCCTTTCGCCGATGTGCTGCAGTGACTACACGCACCACGAAAAAGAGTACCGACGAATGCGTTTGTTAGGCACCCTATATGCAGACAGAGGTCGTTGACGGGACTGCGGATAGGAAAGGGTGTTGCATCGCGAGGTTAACCGTGAACGGTACGATGCATACAACGAATATTCCTAGAAAATACACTGTTACCACTATAATGGTTTAAAACGAGCCGTTGTATCGAAACACACGTATTTTTCGTTCGTATTTGTTAAAGTTTTCCCTAAATTATAAATTTTATCGATGTATTTTCTAATTAAAAGTGGAAAGGGGAAAAAAGGAAAAGAGAAATGAACGAACGTCAAACTGAGTAGTTTAAATAAAAAATAGAGCTGTAAAAGAAACCTTTTTATTATCGTTAATTAAAATTGCAATCAAACAACAAAACTGAAGGTAGAAATATTGACGGTGAGTAATTAAATTAAGTGAAATTGCATCGACGGAATGAAAGTGCATCCCCTGATCGTGACATTTCGTGTTATCGCGAAGAGATGGAGCTACAATCCCAGGCAGCCCCGGGCTCGCAATCAGCGTTGTTGAAAATCGGTGGTGCAGCCGGTGCTCTAACGTGGATCCATAGGGAAACTTCGCGAAGAGGCAAGAGCACGAGCGGTAACACGGAGGGGGTTGCAAGCCGGTAGGGACGAGTGCACGCGCCCGTATCCGGAGGCGAACGAAGTGTGGCGCTCTCAGCTGGTAGGTGCGCTCGTACTTCGTGCGCCGGTGACGAATAGTAGTGGGGAGGGGTGGTACGGTGCCACGTGACCGTCATGACCAATCACCGAGACGCATAGCCGGCGTCCGGCACATGGCGGCGCACCGGCTTTAGCACCCGCAGTCGCAGTACGTCGCAGTCAGTCGCAGTGGTAACACGAGCGAGAGGGTAGTTGCACGCGCTTGCCTTCGAAAGGAAAGATCGTGGTGAGGGGGAGAGAGCGAGAAAGAGAGAGAACGCAAGTGAGCGTGCAAGATAAAGAGAGAAAGAAGGAACGAAAGAGAGAGCGCGGCGCCCCTTGCCTCCGTTTTCAGTGCTTCAGTCGCGCGACGACGCTCTCGGACGCTTTAGTCAG
The DNA here is from genome assembly GCF_003254395.2 of Apis mellifera. Classification (NCBI taxonomy): domain Eukaryota; kingdom Metazoa; phylum Arthropoda; class Insecta; order Hymenoptera; family Apidae; genus Apis; species Apis mellifera. The sequence goes on along the minus strand of NC_037643.1, from coordinate 8,118,489 downwards.
TCGGTCGGTGACGAAGCTCCCAAACGTGATACACGCGTCGTTACGTTACGTTACGTTACGCCGTTCCGCCGAAGGGGAGAACGAGAGCGAACGAAACAGAGAGAAACAGAAGAGAAGACGAACGAACGAAATTGTATCGGTTGAAACAGATACACGAACAAAGAAAAAAGAAGAAATACGAACATCGCGACGACTTTGACGGTTACAAGTCGTGTTCATAAAAACACGAATCTCTACGAACAGTTCCAACCAGTGCGAATATCGAGAAGGCCATTTTCATAGCACGGCTTTACACGCGGTGAAAGAAAGCGCGCGAGTGAGAGACTGATCGACGAGAAAAGGACGTGCGATTGTGGACACGAGATTACGACGAGTAGTAGCCCACACGTTTTCAGTGTACGAACAACACTCACGTCGTGCGTTCCTCGTACACACGCGCGCACAGAGGACTGGACGAAAAAGGAAGAAGACAGAAACGATCACCGGCGAAGCGACGATTTTATTTTTGTACGGTGCATCGTTGTTTTTCCTACATACATTTCCCCGTGACCGCGCACGAGAAGAGTAGATCGCTCGGTCTCTTGGTGTAGCGGCACTGTAGTTCTCGTCCTAAATAATCTAGTGTGTGTGGTGTGCACCCGCGCGCGCGTGTGTTTCGTTGTTTTCCGATCGTTCGAGTTAGACTTTATCGTGAGAAACACCTCTCTGTTCGATACGGTTTAACCTTTGATTATCGACAAGTCATTCTAGAACAACGTACGTAAGCAAAAGAAAAAAAAAGACACGGGCTGTGAAGAAAGACTATTATTATCGAAGGAAAAATAGTGAAAATCGGTGAATAAAGATACTGTGATTTACTATCTGTGCAAACGTATTCACATATATACAGTTGCGACACAGTTGCCGGTGCGACACAACGCGATATTTAGTCGAGCGATATGCCGACGAGTTTGTTCAGCGAAATGGATCGCGGAGCTAATGGCGGTGGAACTGCTTCCCTCGAAGACCAGAGAGCCCTACAGTTGGCATTAGAATTATCTATGCTTGGTCTCGAAGGTACTCCCGGATGTCCGGGCACTGGTACAGGAACCGGCACCGGAACGGCCAACGATCCGGATCCTTTGCAAACGACACCGGCAGGCGTTTTCGAGGAAGCACGTTCTAAGAAGAGCCAGAATATGACCGAGTGCGTGCCGGTGCCTAGCAGCGAGCACGTGGCAGAGATCGTCGGCCGACAAGGTAAGCGCGAACATAACCTCGACTTCTTATGTATTCGCGGATTTACTTCTCACGGTCATCTAACCTTCTTTCCCGTATAGAATCATCGATACGTTTTAAATGTGAAACATTCTCGAAAATTGATAATCATTTATCGGCAGATGATAAATTTTATAGTCGTAAAGTAAACTTCGTGCCTTGATAAATCGTGTACAACTTAACCTAAGGGCTTCGAAATTATTCGAACGAATTATTCTGCGCGTCAACAAAAATATTTCTCATATATCTTTCGTCGATGTAAATCTTATAAATATTGAAATATCAATACAAATAATTTATACGTGATAAACGTAAAATATTTTTCAAAACCCGTTCGACAAATATCAACACATTAATTGAAAATATCATGGAAATATATTCTAATAACAATATATCGCTACATTTACATAAGTTGAATTTACGTAGCACATTATTTTGCATTCCTTGTTACCGGAATCTGTCGTGTATAGCACCACTGACAGTTCATTGGCACGAGCGTGAGCGTGGCGCGAGAAACGTGGTATCAAGTAATGGTGCAATTAAACCAATCTAACTTCGAAAAGCAAATTTGTTTGGAAGCTCGTGGAACATCGTGCAGTGAACCCTGTCGTAGGTCGTGGTCGTTCGTTGATTACCTTTATGATCAGTTTACACCTTGTGTCTGTCTCGACTCGTAATATGCATTAAAAAATAAAATGATAAAGAAAATTTTATCACATTCATAACGATATATAGGTCTCATAAATAAAAAGAATATTTATGCATCTCGTTCAATGTTCAAAACTGATGACATTTTCATAACCTTCGCTAGCACGAAGGCGTTCCTTGAAACAACAAAATCGAGCTTGTTCTTTTATTCCCATCGCAACTAGTGTATCATATTCTTATTTTTCTATACTCAAGTTTTCAAGAAAGTATCAAAAATAGTCATAATTTGTCAGGACACGATGATATATTTACAAATTTATATACATTGATGAGTATATTAGAATAGATAACAAATAAATGTTTAAAATAGTTTATTCATATCAATCATTATTTATATATAAAAGAATTATTTATACATTAATTATTTATATTCAATCTTACATATCTTACTTGGATTAGATATGTAATTTATTAAATATAAATTAAATAGTAATTATTGTTATTTTGTAATGTCGCGATTTAATAATATTTACGATAATTGAAGACTAACCGCACACCAGAGGACACAAAACGTCGACGACCGTTAAACTTAGGAAATTTCAAACAAAACATTAGGGTGGAAGTTTTTACGAACACTTTTCTCACTTCCAAATGTCAAAGCACAGTTGGTTACAAATAAAAATAACATACATGTACGTGACACGGACGATACACACCTACTTCCGACCTTTTTGTATTCAATATCCAGCGGTAAGTCATGGTCAATAACTTGCGTCTTTCGTTTCGGCCATTCTAAGCGACGTGAAATGACATTTTTCGTTTTTTATAATCCTCGTTTCATTGAGCACGCGAGACGTAAAGAGATCTTTTTAGCGTGGAAAAGAGTTATATCTAACGAACGCGTTTGTATTCTTTCTACAAACGTGCATCGTGAAAAGATAATCTTTCCATTGAATAGCAAAACAGTTGCTTCTATTAAACGATCCAAACCATACTATCAGAACATAATACAATACACGGCGATACGTACGTTTATTCCATGGCATGTTTCGAAATTGAGAAAACCTGGAATGGCCGCTGTGTGGCGCCACGTGGCTTGCCATTTAAATCTTAACGTCTGTGATCGTGCACGTGATAAATAATCGCGTAACTTCGATTGCAATCATACGATGCCTCTGGGCTATCTTTTATCTATCGTTCGTAAGATTCATATTTTTATCAAGATCAAAATAATTTTTTTTTTTGTCTTTCAATCATATCCATTTGTAAATTCTTCTTTGAATATTATATTCGGAAAGATGAGAAGGAAAAAGATAAAAATACATTATATATTTTTTATTCATGGATAATATTTTGAACTGCAAATTTGATAAAATACAAAACTGTTGTAAATATACGCGGAAGAAGCACATCTACTGATAGCACGTGCCATAGATCGATCATTTATACCTCGCTCTCGGCTACCGCATCTGTCGTCACGTACAAACATGCGCGCGCAATATACTTCGAGTGATATATTTTCGTAAATTCATAATTGGATATTTGCCAGATCCTGGCTTTATTTATTATATATATATATATATATATATATATATATATATATATTCATTGAATTTTTAAATTTTATGTGATAAAAAAATAAATATTTCGATTTTTCTACACGGTATATTTCTGTTTATATTAATATCGCATAATATCGTCGATTATGATTATAGGAATCGATAAATTAGACGAAGCCCAGCGTCCGTATTCTCTTTATTTTTCAGTCGAGTTCAACGTCTCGTTTATACGGACATTATTTTGTTATAATTCGAGAGAAGAATCGTTTAATCCCGATATTTGGTCGATAATGTTTTATTATATCTGAATATAACGTACCTGGCAACGGCGTCGTTCCAGCGATGCCTAAAGCATTCCCCGATAGGAGGGAAAACGATGGCGTGTAAAAGGAAGCCGTGTGGTGCTTGTCGGTCATCATACATTGAGGCGCGCTAATATTGACCGTCCAATAACATTAGACTCGGACACTTAGAACGGTGTCAAGACTGTTCGTGTTTTAAATTCAGAACCCGCTACAGATTTCCGTACGTGCTTATCGTCTCTTCCGTTTGGTCAGGCTTCCTCGCATCCTCTTTCCATACCGCAATCTGTCGGTTTGAGAACCACTGATGTGTCGTGCGACCGAAACGCATGCTTGTACTCAATGCTTCTGCGTAGTAATACTTAACATAACAGATTCATCGGCCGATTACTGTACTTCCTTTAAATCGATTTTCACTCATTGTACGAGTTCGATATTTTTACGATGTGAAATTAATTGTTGATATTTTTTTTAAATTAACTAACACTTAGCAGCAATCGATTAGAAGCAAAATTATATCTACAATAAAATACAAAGTACCGTTTATTTGAAACTTATTGTGGATATTTTATCATAGAGAAAATTATCTCGTAAAATATGATATATGAGATGAAGAAATTTTAATGCGATTTTGCATTCGTAACATTTTCGATTATTTTCCTCAAACAGGTTTGATTTAATAGTTGTGAATTATCATTTTCTTTCCTTATACAAAATCTGTTCGCTTCCTGCTTTCCAACTCCACTTCACCCTTCGCCGACAGCGGGGCCGTCAGGGTTGTGGATTTACTTACATATGCCTATAGAGCCCGTTTTCTCTCTAACGTTGCATTGTGTCTCGTAGATCGGGCCTCGATTCTTTTTTTCCAGTGGCTGCAACCCGTCTCGGAACCAGTTTAACATACCTGGCATGAATCATTGCTATAACCCGACTGGGTTCCCGTATTCTCGAACGCCTAAATCTCTCGGCGTGCGCAGCATGATCGTAGCGTGCTCATATACACCGATTTCTCGATGTCACGCGTACGTGTCGCGATCGTGTCCCGCCTGAATCGATCATTCGGTTTTAACGGGAAGATCCGATTCTTTCTGTAGAACGTAATCGTGTCGATTCAATAACGACGTCTAATGAGTTTGATACGCCGTTCTATTATGAGGATGTGGCTATTTGTTGAGCATTTTCGCTCGATTCTCGTTCCTTCTCTCTCTTCCTCTCTCTCTTCCCCCTCCGTTCATCTTCCTCGTGCTCACGCTCTCTGTTTCATTCCCTCGGTCCGTCGTACTGCTGATTCTCTTCTCCCCACCATGATACTTGGCGATCTCTGTCTCCTCGCCTTCTCTCTCTCTCTCTCTCTTTCACCGGCTGCTCTCTTTCTGGCTCGCTCTCTTGGACCGGAAGTTGTAATGAGCAACTCCGTCGCCAGACTCGTCGCCTCGTGTCGCATCGCGGCGAATGATGACGTTACTTTGGAAACATCACGGTTGGTTATCCAGGTCGTTAGCTGCAGCGTCGCGTAACCGACGACGCGAACTGGCGCGCGCAATGCTATGTTGCTCTCCTCCTGTCCATCGCGATGGGAAGGAAGAAGCGTTTCGCCATTAGTCGTCCCCCGATTCTGTTAACCGTGACACGCACACGAACGCGCTTACTCCGTAGATGCACACAGGAACGGAACACACCGGTACACACATATACACGATTCAGCCTGCAAATAGGACTCGAAGCGCGAAACTTTCTCCGCCTTTGCTGGAGAAGCGAGGCGACGCGTGCCAGCTGCCAGGGGACAGTTTTGTTTATTTAGCGAAATAGGCGAATGCAGTTATCGTGGCTGGTTTATTTGTAGCCGGCACGCGAGATAGAAGCTCAAACTGTGTGTAGTTGTTATTCGTCTGCACGTAACTGTAACCGAAGAAAATGTTGCTGTAGTATGTGTGAATGTGCCACGAGTACAGAACGATTCCGTGTTTTCCTTCCTTCTGTGGAATGCTTAACGTTGTATCGTTTCTCGATGATTGCACAGGATGATATAAGTTATAAGTTAGTTAGGGGATTCGAATGTTACATATTGAGACGTCTTCCTTTTTTTTTTTTTTTATTGTGCATCAGCACGTGCCTGTTGCTACCGCCAGCTTACTTTTTCCATTGAAATGAAAGATTTGTGTCGACGATGAAACCGTGTTAATAGACCCGTACCGCTGTTCACGTGTCTTCGTAAAAAGCTGCCCACGAGACTGGGAGAATCTTTTCCCAGTATTTTACGACTTGCTCTCTCGGTGTGGTCAAACGCCTTTGAGTTTTAGATACTGGGAGAAAGAGTGAGGAGAATGTTAGCGTATATAGAATTTTTATTTGTTCTTCACGAATTTACAACAGCAAACAGTTCGTGCTGTTCTCTCTCTCTCTCTCTCTTTCTAAAGATTTTTTTCGAAAGGAATCTTTCGTAGCCGTTCATGGTAAAAATGAGGCCATCCCTATTGCTTTTACTTTTATTGCACGTTTAATTTATTATAATGATTTCTTAAGTGGATCGAGTGGTCGTTTGACCGCAACCAAGGAAATCAACTATCTCTCTTTTCAAATGTAAAACGTGTAACATTCGTTTCTGCGGTTCCACGTTATATATTCATAATGATTCCAGCGTAACACGATGACAGTGATACGTCCAGGAAGAGGAAAGAAGCAATTATCTCAAAAATTATTTCGAGCTCGGACATAGGATTTCAGGTTCGATTCTCACACGTGAGGCCTTGGCCATGATCGTTTTCGAAAGTTTCGTCTCTTTTTCGTCGGCCGCAGAATCGGCTACAAAATTAAGAATTTCCGCCGACAAGAATTTCAAAGTGCATATATATATATGAGAGAGAGAAAGAGAGAGAGAACGACTCCTCTTTAAATGCACCATCGTCGTCGTCGTCGAATTTCTTTCTTTCGTCGTTAACGACATACTTTGTCACGCACGGTGATTGTGGTGCCCCGACATTCATCTCCTCCCGTTCTCTCGAGGCCGTGGAATCGGTTGCCCGTTCTTCGGTTCAATTTGCGGCCAACGATGTCGAAACTTCCCGCGCTTTCTCCGTCCGACGAAACCTTGAGCTTCGTCACCGGGAACGAAGAAGGATGCACGAGATCTCAGATTCTTGAACAGTGGTCATTCGATCTCTCGAATACTCAAACGTATGAACGAAGTTCGAACGTTAGAACTCTAAAAATCTTCTTCGTAGAAAAAAAAAAGGAAAATACGAGAAAAATGAGATAGTAAAATATGGGAACGATAGTAGCGGTAGTAATATAGCAATGATTCGTCGCGTCGAGAACGGTGGTTGTAGCCTTTGTTGGCCTCCGAAGCAGCTGCCGACCCACACCGGGTCTCTTTCCGTTCTCATACTCGAAACTCGATCGACACTTAAGCCCTTAAGGAAACGAGGGGAGGGGGAGGAGAAACGTGGAATAGAATACAGAAGGTACGTCGACGATGAATAATATCCTCGAGGAGAAAGAAAAAGAAGGGAAGAGAGAGAATTGAAACGAAGTGGGAGATTGTCGACGATGATAGATTTCGACGAAGGAGCGTATCTCCGCCGGTTGAGAACCACTTACGGACCAACGTGCCCCCGCCTAGCAGATGTTTACAGCGCGTTGGCTGAAATGAACGGTTTTTCTCTTTTTTTATTTATTCTGTCTGCCATGTGCACCGACTGACTACCCTCGACCAGAGGTCGCTCGCCTCCCGAACCGCCCTTTTCTATCTCGAAAAGAACCTTGTTTCTTCTTTTAAGAGGTATTTGAGAACTTGGCCCTCGCGTTCTGTCCCCCCCCCTGTTTCAAAATTCCTTCGAAAAATTTCCAAATGCGTTCATTTCCTTCGTTCCATCGATCCTCGCAATTTACAGCCCACGAATTTTTCGACTTAGCATAATTTCATCACGACTATATAATTCGTGTTGCGCCTAACGCGTGACGGGGATACGCTGGCTAATATAATATGGTGATGAGCGTTTGATAAGGGGAAGCGAGAGAAGGCAGAGAGAGAGAGGGACAGGGAACAGGCCCGAGATCAGAAGGTTGGAATAGCGGCAAAGACGCAAATTTCATTGAGCGCAATTATGCATACCACATAATTTAACTCGCACGTCGGCCGGCCGGCCGGCAGCCGGTGAATTCTTTCGGAATCGAGGCCCCCGTCACGAGTTGCTGCTCGGCCACGAAATATTATTCCTCGATAAAAAACGCGGCGACGCGCATGTATAATTATAATACGAGGAGCGCGCTCTGCGCACGCTTGGTCCCCCGGTAATTGCGTTCTTCTGCATCTGCTCGAAAGCGAGTATGCACGACCTTGAATTAAATTATGCTGCACGCGACTTTTATTACATTCCCATTCAAATGACATCCGCTAATAGGGACGTTAAACCTCATCGTAGGTCAGGCGACCACGCGTTTCGTCGTATCTAGTGACTTTTATCGGAAAACCGGTCATCCGTTCTCTGTTTCTCGATTTTCGAATCGTGTCGTCTACGGCCCGTGTAACTTGTTAATATTTTCCAATACGCGAGGAGGTTTGCACGATTTATTAATCGAGATCGATCATCCGATTTATCATGGCCCTCTCTGGGGTCCTTCGAGCCGGGGCTTGTCCCGATCCCGAGAGACAGGATAAGATAGAATTTCGTTCCCCGTAGGAAGGTTCGAGTGGCTCTCGCAACCCATCGGAAGTGGAAAATGTCTTTGTTTATTGCACACTAGCAGGGTCGGGGCCAATACTCGAGGATACACAGGGGATATCGAATATCCAGTGAACGACGTGCATACGAGCGGACGACAAGGGTTCACCTAACCTCGTGCTCGTCGCCGCTTTTCTCTCCTTTCCTCGACCGCCGGCCTTCCTCCTCCCTCATCGCCACCGCCTCCTCCTCCTTCTCCTTCTCCTCCTCTTCCTTTGTCAGACCTTTGTCCCGTCTTCTTTCTTTTCCTCTCTTTATCACGGGACGGTGTAGTAGCCAGCCAGCCGGTTGAGCGCGGCCATATCCATCGGTTGTTCGCTCTCGACGTAGTCGGGCTTGGCGAAATTCCACCAGGTAGAGAGTGTCACGCGTCGTATGCAACGATTATTCCTCTGTAAACTGAGCAATTCCGTTGCAAAACGTTTCTACGTGATACGGTTTCGAAAATACTACGACGTAGTAGTAGCAGGGCGAATCCAGGGTAGAGCCGATCTTTCTTTCCGCTCTTGTAAACGCCACTTGTTCGATTCGTTCGTTATCGAAGCTTCCTTATATACATGGCGTGCTTCCATTTCCTTTTTCGTTGCTGCACACGCACGGAAATACGACATGCGTTCGACGGTGGGGCGTTTCTGTACCGTTAATCGTCGAAACGTCGCGCGGAAGATCGCGATTCCACGCCGCGCGTATTATCGAGTTTCCACGCCACGCATTATTTCATGCGTAAAACCGACTGCCGGCTCTATACGAAAAGAGTACAAAGAAGTGTTATTCGAGCAACACTTTGGTTCTTTTTTTTTCCCTCTCTCCCTCTTTTCCTTCTTTTTTTTTTTCCCCCTCCCTCTCCTTTATTTTTTTCGTTGCTGTTCTCTCTGACCGAACGTACAACGGTGTACATCCTTTCTCCGATGCAGCACGCACGAGTATCCGATTATTCGAAGACCGCACACGTCCCGGGAGGAAGTGGTTCGCAACCGACCCACCTACACTCTCTTTCTCCTCCTTCTCTTTCTCTTTCCCTCCGTGTGTACGCTCGCGGGACGGTAAGGCGTGTATAAGCATATGCACGAACACAGAGAGGCTCAAGAGAGTCTCTCTCTCTCTCTCTCTCTCTTTCTCTCTCGCTCCATTTGGCCAATCCGCGTCCCGTACACACTCGGCTCGCAACAATGCACCCGACGTGGCACTTCCGTCCGGACGAGGAAAGCGTCGCCGTTGTCAGTCGATGTTCGCTCCCTCCGATCCGACACCGTGGAATTCGATCGCGGAAACCTTGAGACACAAAGGATTCCTTTTTGGTTTAACCTTTGCTCTCGTATCTGTCGTGCTTCGTGATTTCGTAAATATATATTATCTTGCTTATTTTAATTCGTTTTTATATACTTATATACTTGAACGGATAAATATTTTTATTCGTTAATATTTTGAATTCGTATAATAATGTTGTTTGCACGATACGAGCAAATTTTTATTCGTAAATATTTATATATATTTGATATAATTGGAATATGATAGGAGGTTCTTAATTAATTGATATTTCTGGTTCGCAACATCCGGGCAGCTTGTTTTTTTTTTTTCTTTTTTTTCTCGCAGTTGAATTAAGTTTTTGCGATGAAATTCCATGCGTGTGGTTGCAATCAAAGTGGGATGAAAAGTATTTGGAATAAAAATAATCGAATCGTAAATAACGATATAAATAAATGTATTGAAATAATTTTTAATGAAAAAGGAAAATCATATCGACTGTTATGATTGCTTTATCGGATATCGTTATTAACTGGAAAAAAAAAACGTTATTAATTATAAAAACATGTAATCGATTTCTCTTAAAATTTATAGATAAACTTATCGATTATTAATTAAGCGGTTCAATTAACCATTCTATTTTTATCTTTGTTAATGATTTAAAATACCGTGGAATCTGCAGTATATTTGTTTTTACTAATTCTTTCAATATTAATCAAAATCTCTTTCATTCGGATCAAGGAACAATATATATCGGCATAATTATTCGCAAGGTATTCGAGTATTTCTCTTCATTTACATACAAATGCGCAATTACAGGGAAATAAAGGAAACCCGTAATCGTCAATCAATCGCAACGAGGCAATCGGATAAAAAGGAACACCTACGAGCTTAAACGATCGTAATTAACCGATCGACGAGCGAAAACGAGAAATGGTAACAAAACCGTGTCTAGGATGATCCTAGCTTTCCTGTCGTGCGCTCGACGCGAAAAAAGAGCAGGCAGAAAGCCCGAGTAGAGTATACAGGTAGACCTCACGCGGTGATTTCCGGCGAAGCTGCGCGAATGAATTTTCTCGCCGCTCAAGGAAAAACCTCGACCTCGCTCCTCGCTCGACCTTTCCATCCTGGGCGTACCGTGTGAATGTCGAGTGTGTGGTGGTGGCGGCGGCAAGCGCTGCGTACGAATACACGTACGCGTCGTACACCAAGAGACACGAGCGTGCGAGGAAGAGGGAAATACCGAGTGCGCTCAGCCTTTCGTAGTACGTCGAACTGTGACGTAGTCGGCGATGCGTGTCCTAGGTCAAGATTCAAGACTGTGTCTACTGCTCTGCTCGAACTGTTTCTTTCTAGCCCAGGCTCGCCTTCATCCTTTCGCCTTCGTTCACGTGTGTATGCGTGTGCAGCAAGCAACTGGTCTGCCGCGGCGCGGCCCTCGCGCTCCTCGTACAAGAGCTGCCGTAATATCTGTACACGGGGAATTCGCGCGTGTATTACGCGCGCCGTAAACGTGTGAGCGTGACGGTGACTCGCGAGCCACCGACGGTACTTTGCTCTCTCTCTCTCTCTCTCTCGCTCCTTCGCAAGTTTCGATCTTCTCTTTTTCTCTCTCTCTCCTCTCCCTTCCTTCTTTATTCCGCTCTTTATCCACCCGTGTGAAGCTCGTCAATCCACTCTCGATCTCGAAGAGGCAAATCGTGTCCCAAAGTTTTTTGCTCGACTTTAATGAAATTATACGGACCAGGGGAACGGCAATTCGTCCGTCTTTCTCGACTCCTCCGCGTCGAAGGTGGAGGCTCTCCTCCTCTGGAGGAGAGCGCGCTGTTCCGTGTTGGCCGGCTTTTTAAAACATCGCCGTGAAGAGTTTTATGCGCGTCCGTGTTATACAACCGCGCGCACGCACGCACGCACGCACGTACGCGCCTTCTTTTTGGTAGTGTGTCATCGGGGCGCGCGGGACCTGTCTCTCTTTCGGCGTTTTTGATTGCCCCACGATCAGCTCCAGGCCGTTCGAGGTTGTAATCGAGATTTCGCGTTCTTTGCCCCCTTTCGCGGTTTCGATTTTCGCTGTTGCAAAATTCTCGATGGACCTCTGCTCTTTGTCGTGTTTTTTCTCTCTCTCTCTCTGCTTATCGCTGCTGATCGTTCGACGATATGAAGTGAACGATGTTGAAAAAATTTCTTCGAATCTGAATTATGTGTTATTTTAAGATTATCGGGATCCAATAGAGAGAGAGAGAGAGATCTTATCCTTCGAAACTTTTTTAAATCTCTTTCGATCGGTTCGGTTGTTTATAGGGTTCGAACGATTTCATAAAAACAAGAGTTTTTTTTTTTTTGGAATGTTTGAGAAACTCCAATGGATGGATCGTTATATTATATGGAAATCTTTATCTTTTTTTTCTTTTTCTTTTTCTTTTCGTAGAAAGTTTATTTCGAATTATATTCATTTCGATACAACAAAATAAGAAAATGATTTGACATTTAACAACATTCTTGCTTACACCGGGAATTAATAATAACTATTAATATTAGCATTAGAAACTTGGAACAGAGTTTAAACATATATTAACATAATTTTATAATTAATTAGATATATTCAAGCCCCAGCGTCACCGAAATGGCATTTCCTCTTGCGAAATCGCGCCTTTCCAATCGTCAACTTCTCCTTTCTTTCTTACGCGACAAATCTCCAAAATTTTTCGAATCTATCGACCGAGCCGTGTGTATCGATTCTAAGAAAGAAAAGAAAAAAGAAAATAATGCTCTCCTACGCGTGTTGAAACACGTGTCGTACAACGTATTAAGTATCTCTCTCTCTCTCTGTTATGCAATGGCAAAAGTCGCGGAAAGGGAAAGCAGTGACAGCGGATTCCGGTCTGTCTAACGAGACGCGGTGAGCTAATTCGAAGGATACGCGAAGGGAAGGGAAGACGAATCGCACACACGGCACTGACCTACTTCCGTCTGCCTAACACCGATCCCTTCTGCTCGCGAGAGAAACGTGCGAACCACCTTTTGTTCGCGCCGTGCTGTAATTAACACGCGGGTGACAGGGTTGAATTACACTGAGATCCTTCAACGGAAGGAGGGGCGAGGGAAAAAAAAAAGGAAAAGAAATTTCGATTCACGCTTTTTGTACCCGTTCGTGACGTTCCACACGATTTCCTTCGTGTTACGCAATCGTCGCGCGTTATCTCCTCATGTTTCCTCGAAAATGGGAGGTGTTATCTGCGGTATTTTCTTGCGTGATTTATATCGATTATTTTACCCTGTGTCGATAAAAAAGGCTGTTAACATTTCTCCACGATTACGAGGAGGAACACTTTAGAGCGGAACTTTAAAGTCAAAGGATTAGAACATTCGATTGAGACGTTACGAGATTTTTCCTCGAAAGAATGCTTTTAATATTAAAATTGATATTCTTGTATTTAATATAACGGGTAATCAATTTAGAATTCTTCGATATACCTGATTAAACTAATTTTGTTTCGATAATAAATTGAGAATCACGTTTCTTTTTACCTAATGAAATTTTCGTCTCCGATATAATATTCACTCGTTGGATGGGAACGAATTATTTGGCAAAGGAATTCCACTCTGGGCGACATGTTATTGGGACATGTAACGCGATCGGTATTAAGTTTGCACGAATGTAACGCACTGCCTTTTTCTTTACGATCGTGCTCGCGCACAAAAATAAAATTCAGAGGCTCCTTTCGGTCTTCTCTTCGACGAACGTTCTCGTAATTTATTCCACCGGTATTGCAATCTCTCTCTCTCTCTTTCTTTTTTGCCGCCAAAACATCTTAAAAAAAAAAAAAAACGAGCAAAACTGAGGTTCGGAGACGACCGACTCGTTTCGTGGCCTTTCGTCGAATAAATTCCGACTTTATATTCGATTCGAAATCAGATTATGGTAAATGTCTCTCCTAACGACGTTGTCTACATCGCGTAACCCGGCTAACGAGGCTGCAACAGTCGCGAGGAGGATAAAAGGAGGCGGCGTAGCCTCGATTCATCGTTAATTGTTAGCGGGACACTAACTACGTTAAAGTTCGCGCCATTCGCGTTGTACCGATATCTACTCGAGACGCTTGTACGTACTTACACGTCAGTAGAAATTTTTCGTATGGAGAAATTGTTACAGACGTGTCGTTTAAAGGAAGGAAAATTCGTCGGAAACAATTTCCAAGCGTGAAATTTTCCTTTATCCAAAATTTAGAACGAATCGGATAACGGGTAAAATTAAAATTCGAAAACGAGGCGCAATTTACAGAGTAAGTAAAGAGTAAGTAAGTAAGAACGAAACGTTTGCGTTTAAAAGGATTTTGCTCGAGCACGCACCGTGGAGGAGAGAACCCTTAAGAACCATCCGAGGTATAACCACGGTTCCTTCCAAATTCCACAATTAACGCACAAAAATGACCCGTGTTCCGGGTACTCGTTTCTGCTTCCCGGAACGTCGGTCGATTTATGAAACGCCGAAGCGTGGAAGGTTCAAGAATCTTTCTCCGGACGCGTATAAATCATGGGACATCGTCTCGGTCGGTGTTCGGCGCCGAAAAGAAGGAAGACAAGAGGGACGACGAAAGACGATGGCCGCCCCGTCCGTGTCCAAAATTTCACGCGCCTCTTCTTCTCTTTTTTCCCCTATGGATGCGTGCGCGTGTTACGGGCACCACGCTGCGCTCTCCTCCCCCTCCTCCTCCTCTCTGGACGAGGTGAAATGATAACGACTCCTAATAGGCTGCGAGGAGAGAGAGAGGATCCTGGACGGGCGCGTGTGTATCCGAGGGATCGGAGCGTGTTGCGCGCGTAGACAAAGAGGTCGCGGACGAGTGAAAGGGGTTCTCAAACTGGTCGCGAAACGGCGCTCGTTTCTGGTCCCCGGTTCTCGCGTCCGTTTCGTCGTTCCTTTGTCCGATCTTTTTGAAGAGCCGCCACGAAGAAGGAGAGCAGCTCGCCTTGAGACAAAGCGTCTCGTGTGCCTCTCTCACCCTCTCGTTCCTCTCCTCCTCTCTTCCACCCATTCCGCTGCTCTCCCACTCTGTCCCTCCCTCCCCTCGTTCGCCATCCCACCCCGTCACGCTCTTTCTCTTTCTCTATTATTATGTTTTTGCAATCTATTTGTGTCTGCATCCTCCGCCTTTTTATTCTCTTCTTCTTCTTCTGTTTCTTCTCCTTCTCTTCTTCTTCTTCTTCTTCTTCTTCGTTCCTCTGTAAGACGGTGCTGGTTCGTGCGAGAGTCGTCGGCCTCCTACCGAACCTCCCTCGCACACACACCGGCCTGCAGGTGCATCTCTCTCTGCCGGTGCTGCTCCGTACTTCGGGACCCCTGAGCGGTTGGTGCGCACCTGCGACACGCGATTTTTCCCCGTCTTTTGTCAACGTCAAGCTCGGATAAATCCGCGAGAAAGAGAGAATCGCAACAATAACGAGATAATATATGAATCTTAATATATATATATATGATTAAATTAAATTTATGGCGATAAAAGGAGAGGAGACTTTTCTTGACAGGTGTCGAGGATAATTAAGTCGATTCGAATTGATCTTATCTCGGTCAGCTCGTATTTTCTTTTTCGAAACGGTTTGCGTCATAATGTATTCGAGGCTGGTGTGGACAGCTCGGTGTATGCGTACGCTCGAGGATGGGCGCTGCTCGTTCGGTTTGATTCGATCGATTGGTGGATCGGCACGATCTCTCGTCTCGAGGGTACACACACACATATATGCAAATATGTATATATACACACAGGTATCGGATGGTTAGGAAACGTAGAAAGCGACAAATCGTAGAGATGGAAGAAGGTCAGGCCGCCGAGACTGTTCCTTTCGTTCGTGTAACGTTTGGTCAGGTCGGTTCGGCAGGACGAGAGTTTATGGGATTATTCCATGACGAGGGTACTCGAAGATGGCCCGTGCCTTGCGGATCCGACCTCATCTTGCCGATCCCTCGGGAGGATACACGAGGATATACCTGTATCTCACGTTTGTGCATGGAACTGGCCCGAAGTCTTCTCCATTCCAAACTGGAAATATTCTTCCGGCCTGCGAAACGCAACTTGTCTTCGAGCGACTTATGAAATACGGCAGCCATCGTGAAAAATTCACGTTAGTTCGTCTTATAACTCCGAGGCACGATAATATACGTTCAATCGAAGAAAAAAGGGAATTCAAATATTATTCTTTTTATTTCTCTTTTCTTCTAGCAGAATCGAAGGTGTAAGATTCGTTAATGAAGGGAAAAAAAATTCTACGTACGTATCTGCACGCTTCCATACACGAAACCAAAAATTGAATATAAAGTAGTTGGCGGCGGCCGGCGACGCGTGTCGTTCGCACGTTTCGCGAAGGCTCTCGCGGGCGCGCGCGTATCAGATATTGGTGGCGAGGCGGCGGCAATAGCGCCAATAGCGCGGCGTTCCGTGGAAACAGAATTCTTCGGCGGCAAAGAACACGTAGGCGCGCGTGCACCGCGGCCGGGGTAAAATCCTCTTTGGCCTCGTGGAACGGCGTGTCGTTGCGGCTTATACGCGCGTGTATATATATATATATGTATATATATAAATATATGCCCACTTCCTGCCCGATGACTGAAAGGCTTAGTTAGAAAGCGAGAAAAAAATTAGGTGGCGTATTTGCCATGAGGGCCGGTCATTGGCTGCGCGGAGAGAGAGACGGGATGATGGCAGGACGAAGGAACGGAAGGTGTCCGGGTCGTGCGTTGAATTCGAAAGCTCGTTGTGGCACTTGCTTCTCTCTCTCTCTCTTCCTCTTTTTCGCTTTTTCTAAGCCTCTTTCTATATTTCTCTCTTTCTCTCCGGTTCGCGGTATTAGTTGCTGCGTCGTTGGTTGGGCTCCGGTTTCTGAGAAGCTCGGGCCGATTTACAAGGAGTCAGTACATTTCAGCGTGGCTCACTTATCCGGTCACTTAACAACGCGTTAATCTAAACCCGTTCCAGCGACGGAACGGCTCTCGCTCTCTCTCTCTCTCTCTCTCTCGCTCGCTCGTTCGTTCGGCCAGCCGATGGCGACGAGATGTTTCGATAGATCTACAGAGAGGTGTGCATGCAGTGCACAATTGACCTTTGAACAACTTGGACATTCTCTGTGTGTATAAGACTTCTCTTTCTCGAGAATTTTACTTCTCCAAATGGACCAATCAGCTCGCGTCTATTTTCGCGGCAATTTGTAAAGTTTTTGTAAAATTGGTAGTAGTGGGTGACATCTATCGGGAAAAATACAAAGTTGGATAGATAAAAATATTTTCAATTCCATTCAATATATATATATATATATAAAATATATACGAAACGTATACGCCTTTCTTCTTCCATTGTAATCTAACTAATCGAGTTTCTAAAAAATTATGAACGAATCGGGAAGAAGTAGTCGTTCCTAACCTCAAAACGATTGTTAAAAAAGGTTAATCGTACGCGGTATATTCGTTCGAACTCATTTCGAATGACACTGATATTCGTTCAAATTTGTTCCAACGTTTGATTTAACAAATTTTTCACCAGCATCGTTTTAAGCCGAGTTTTCTTACACTCGGCGAGTATTATTAGAAAATATCCGAGCCCCCTCCGCGTTTCGGTCCGCGGATCGGCGCGCGCGTTGCACACGTGCTTTCTCGGCTCCTCTTCTCCTTTGCGCAGACACTGTTGTCGGCGCAACAAACCGTGCGAAAAACGAAACCGAAGGAAGACCGTAGGCTGCGCGCACCACCTTTCCAAGCTGAAATTATGATTCCTATCTGCTCGTGTAGTACCCTCGCTCTCTTTTCTCGTTTGGCGAGCGTAGGTGGTACGAAATGGTCGGGACTTGAAAAGAAAGCAAAGGCAAAAATCCGGACTTAGCCGGCGCTTTATACGAGGGGGCCTTATCTTCTCGCAACAATCCCGCTATCAGAGAGCCCTTTCCATTTCCTGTGCTATCACTTGGCCACGCACAGGCTCTGTTGTTCTTCCCTCCCTTCTTTTTCCACTTCTTTTTCTTCTTCTTCTTCTTTTTTCTTCCTTTTCTCGTTCATTATCGCGTGTAAACCGTGGAACTTAAGCGTGGCGGGCTTGAGAGAAGGACGGAGGTCGGTTGAGCACCACTGGGCTCGTCGAATCGTTGAACCACGGAGTGGTTCAGTGGCTCCAAGGCCGGCGGAAACCACGGGTGGGATGTGCGGGGCAGAACGGCCCTTCTTCGGCTGGAATCCTCTCTCCTGTGCAACACACGCCTTCCGTCGTCCTCTTCTTCGTAGTTGTACGCCTCGAAGAATAAGACGATACCGACGATCACGACGATGGCGGCGGAACCGAACGACATACGATAACACGTTTACACACAGAGAGAGAGAGAGAGAGAGAGAGAGAGAGAGAGAGAGAGAGAGCCGTAGCTTTGGCCTCTACAAATGAAACATGTTATTTCTTCCTTTTTCTTGTTAATCTTTTTTTTCCTTTTTCTTCTTTTTTTTTCTTGGATCGCTCATTTGGATCGATCGATACACTTGGTTTCTTGGATTTGAGAAGCGTTCGTCGTCGTGTCTTTGATCGGTCACGGTACGGTCGAGGTAATTGCGATTGCAGAACGAGAATAAGAAAAGAATAAGAAGAAGTTGTTCACTGCAATGTGGCCTGCCTTGAGATCACGGCTCGTCCAATCGTGTACGCGATTATTATGGATTCGTAGTTCGGGGGCAAATTTAAAGAAAAAAGAAAAGAAACTTAATCCACCAGAAGATGATAAGCGGTTCGTATTACTAGAAACTAGTCACGACGTTCAATAGCAAATGTTCGTCGAATCTTTTCAAGATTTAACCTTTGGAAATTAGTAAAAATTATTTTCTCTCTTAAAATCAATCATTTTCCAACATTCGCAATATTTATTCCCTCAGGAACCGAATTCGAATAAAAAGTCGGGTTCGAATCGAAATACTCTCTCGCCTCCCGGCGGATACGTCGCCGCGTGTGTCGCGCGGTATGGGTCTCTCGTTCTCGTTTCTCCGCGGCGTCGTCGCCCCCATCGCGGCGATAAACCGATATTCGTGTGCGTGTGCACGCGTCCACGCGTGGCTGTGTGGCTGTGTGGGGAACGTCTTCGGATTCCAGCGTGCACGCCTCGGTCGACGCCACGCGGCCGCTCTTTTTCCGCACGAGGAGGACGGAGCCTTCCCGCTCGCTGCCTTTGTTCTTCTTCCCTCCGTGGATGGACCCATTTTAGGAATGAAATTTGCGAGATTATCGCCCTTCCCCTCCCGCCGCGGAATCCGTGGAATCCTCCACCCGGAATTTCGGCTACCGAGATCAACGTTTAAAACTACTAATGCCGGTGCTTTCCTCCGCCAGCTTTTTGCCAACAGCTGTTTCGAGATTCACTTTGATATTCGATTCGTATTCGCTGAATAACCAAGGATTAATGAAATCGAAAGGATGGGAAAATCGTGTAGAATTGTTACGATAGAGAAGTTGGTCTCATTTCTTTCCAAAATTCAATTTCTTTCCATATAGATTTGTATTCGAAAAATGTTTTTTTCACATCGAGTAATTAACTCGTCGTTTGACTAAAAGTTCTTTCTTGGCATTATTAGTTTCGGGTATCATCGAGTCGTTGTGCCAGTTTTGGTTGGCCGGAACAACGTATTAACCCATTTCCGTGGATACATTTTCGCGGCGTTATTACTTTCGAATTGGCCTGCCTTGCGTCTGCGCAAAATCGTTTCGAAATTGTTCTAAAATCGTGGGATTAATAAATATCCAATATTAGTTAACGTCTCTAATATATTTCGAAATATATCGGAAATAATTTTTGGCGATTATCCGGTAAATTACGCTGTTTGGATCGGCGTGTCAAAGGGGAAACACGAGAGCGATATATACGTAAATAAATAGCAGGGAACTTTGAATAATAGAATTGGTCGGCCGCTGACGCGACCTAGTCTCCATTCACGACCGTCAATCGATATCCCAGAACCGTGTCAGAACGAATACACGATTTATTACATCACGAATACACGAATGAATGAAATTTCAGTATGTAGTTGCGTGTAACACCGATTGTATCGCAAAACTTGTGTGTATATGCGGCCGTGTGTCGTGGATAGATGTATCATAGGTGTCATTGTTCAATGAAATCGACACGATTTATCCAAGATTCGCGTCATTATTGCGAGAACGCTATGACGATTCAACCCACAACGATTCAATCGTAAAAATTTTACGAGTTAAAAAAAAAAATCGTCCGTGGTTCTTCGAAATATCCGCGATAATGATGAATCTGAAGGAAGAGGAAGAGGAAAACGCGAAAAACGCGCTCACAGTTTCGATATTCTTGGACGATGCGTGCACGCTCGCTTCCATCTTGTTGTTAGTCTTCTCGCACTCCAGGAGGCGTCGACTTCTTTGTCAAACCATTCCCTGCGGTGGTCCGTTCAAAGAATTCACCAAGATCGATGTTTCTATTCAACCGAACCACACCCTTTATCACCTGTTTCAATCTCGAATTTTGCAGGGGTGTCGTTGAATAATTTTCTGAAAAAACTCGATGATAATCGAGTGGCCGCAAGAACCGCAAACTTTTGTTCGAAAATTTTAAAATTGAATTCACCGATTATGCAGATATAATCCAAATCGTCCTACAGATTTTATATATTATAAAATTATCAAATAAAACTCGATAATCTGATGACGAATTCTACACATCTTAAAATAATCATATCTTTCGTAGAATTTGCTAATAAATCTGTATGTCAAAAATTGGCACGAAATTGAACTCCATTCAGAAGTTTCAAGTTATTTCTCAATATTCTTATCCATTTCTTATCCAACAACAGATTGAACAAATTGGGCAAAAAATTTCAAGGATCTATCAAAATTCGAGTCAACACTTCTTATTACATATATCATACATCATTTCGTCGCACCTAATCGCGACGATCCATCGATCTGTCGCCTTTTACGCGAACGCATCGTGTCGCGGGCATTGAATCGATAGTCGCGACATATAAATACAGCGGCGCTGATACGTCGAAGAAGAAGAAGAAGAAGAAGAAGAAGAAGAAGGTATTTTCACGCGTGACGCGATGCGCCACGGCCGCATGCGTGGAGCCGTTGTTCCAGGCGTGGTTTTCGTGCACGAAGAACCGGGTAATTTGTCTCCCGACCCCTTGGCGAGCCACGTCGGTTCGATGCCGGTGAATACGACGCGAGCCACGGGCATTCGCGTGCACGGGTGTTTACGCCGGTCAAAACCGTGGCACCGCGACCGACTGTTTCGCAAGGAATTCAAGGATAAACGCGTTCAAGGCTTTTCGAGGCTGCGTGCCGGGACTGTTACCCGATTTCTCGAGATCTATTCGATCGATCGGGTCTTCTTTGCCATCGCGCGCCTCGTTTTTTCGAGTCCTCGCGTTTAACGAGGGGTGACCGCGATGAAATGTCGATCAATTCGATTCGACTTCGATTCTTTCTCCTTTGTTTTTCCCAGAGAAAATAAAGGATCTATTTTTTTTTTTGATTTGTCTCGTTTTTTTAGGAACACGTTCTGAAAATTTCTTACGCGATTGAGATTTCCCTTATTTGTTTAAATTCTTTGGATCGGTTAAGGAAACAAGAAGCGCGCTTTAGACGATGTAGGAAGAATTGTGGGAAGAAATAAATATACGTACAGTCGGTTAGTTTAAATTTATTTATTTTAGGAAAGGATATAACTCGTAGGGAAATAAAGATACCGGATGTTCGGAGAGTTTTCGGAATCTTAATAGAGTTACGCAATATATATATATATATATATATATATATGTTTTCAATTGGATAATTTTTAAAATTCAGAGAATTATATTCAGACTATCTTACAACAATTGTAGATAAATAAAATTTATACTTTTCGAGGGAAAATTAAAAAATTTGAAGATACTTTGAGAAACGGAAACAGTAAGTTGATACCCAAAATACAAAGTGGAACGTAATAACTTTAATAACTTGCAACTCCCTCGAATAATCTCCATTATGTTCCAAGCTATAAATAAATTTTACTAACAAAAATTATATATACCAAGAATAATATGACAACAATCTTTTTATAGAGCAATATTGCCACACTTTTCCCCGAAATACGTATTTACTTGAATCGATCCCTCAAACGACATTAACAACATTAATCGAGGAACAAATTCCATCAAGTTTAATCCCCTCGTACGTATTTTAATCCCTAATTCGAGTAGAATTCGCGACTCGAGTTTTTGTCGAGCGAGTCGCGTGGCGCGAGCGAGCGTGTCAGAGGAAATCGTTGAAGCTAACCGTCATCGCCAAAACATCCGGTGCAGTCCGCAGCTGCAATTGAGAGAGAGAGTGCTGCCTGCCTGCCTGCCTGCTTGCCTGCTTGCTTGCCTGCCTGCCTGCTTGCTTGCTATCCGCTTTTGCCTGCCCTGTCGCGCCGTCCGAAAAATCGACGCGAGGAGATGCGCCGCGAATTCCAGCCGAATTTTTAATTTAGCACGGGCGAAAGAAAAAGCGAGAGTTTGCGAAAAGCACGCACGGTGCAACGGACTTATCGTGTTATATCGTCCCCTTTAATTTTAGACAAAGGACACGACGAGGCGGGAAAACGCCTCTCTCTTCTTGAGAAAAATTCGTCCAGAATTCGTGCAGAAGCAAGGACGCTTTTTTAAAGGCGATGGATTGTATTACGACGACGATGAGCGAAGGAAGGAATGCGTGAGATTTGTTCAACAAATGGGAAGCTTGTTGTGCAACAGCTTTTTGCCCGCGCAAGAAAAAGCCAGGATATGTACGGATCGAACCGGAACTCCATTGTTTTTTGAAAACGGTTTGGATTTGTCTAGTATGCAGTTGCAGCTGTAGCCTACCTGTCGTCATCATTTTGCATTGGTTCATCGATTAAAAGTGATGGTGATGCGAGCACGTGTGTGTCTATGCGTGTGTGTGTATGTGTGTTTATACGAGGTTGAGAGATTTTTTTTTTCTATTTTTGCTACGATGTGGTTTGATTTTTTTTTTTTTTCTTTTTTCTTTTTTAACCATTCGAACACTTTACAGATACAAATGATAGATATTTATCGGTGGATTATTAATAGTTAAAAATTTATTTTCGTATTGCTCGGGAATGTGTAATTTGTTTTCTTTTTTTTCTTTTCTTTTTGTAGAATCGAGGAAACGAGAAGAGAGACTTTTGTCTCAAGTAGATCGCTTCGATCGATTTGTTCAATTATACACGCGAAATTTTCTCCATTAATTCGCACCAAGCTTCTCTATTAATACAAGACGATTTACTACAAAATTCAATTAAGTCGAGTTTATTTACGGATATCCTCCTTATTGCGTCTTAACTTTCTATAAATCTTTCTGGATTGGTGCGATTAGCGAGCGAAAACAGATAGATTCTACGATTATTATTTATGATATATTAAATTAAACGCGCACACGTTCTTTTATACTAAGAATGAAATTTTCGTAATGATGAAATATCAAAAAATAGATTTCAAAATCTATACGTATATAAATATTAATAAGATCTATTCATATCTGAAAGTATCTTTGCAACAGGAAGGAGGAGAAGAAGAAAAAAAAAATGAATTTCTCTCTTTCTCTCTCTTTATCTCTCTCTCTTTCTCTCTCTCTTCTCTCTCTCTCTCTCTCTCTTCGGCGAGAGAAAATTTATTCAAGCGTTTTTCCAGGATTGGAACCGGTGCTGCTCCAAGTAATTCGTGACGAATCCCTCTTTGTGTACCGGATAGGTATACAGATTCAATTGTGCCCGGTTGACAGACGAAATTGGCCAACCTGAGATCTCCTCCGGATCCGGTGCGCTCTCTCTTTTCAGGTATTTATCCTTGCTCCCGGCACGGTGCCTGCCTTTAGAAAAATTCCTGGACAAAGAGGGGCTCCCTCTCCCCCGGCTGCGCGAGCAAGCAACGGTATAACGCTTTTGTACGGGCCTGTACAATTGGCCACGATGCTTTCAAACGTGCAGCTTGCCAAAACAAAATTATCAGAATGCGAGAGAGAGAGAGAGAGAGAGAAAGAGAGCGAAAGAGAGAGAGAGATTCTTCGACATGGAAGTCGGGGAGACACGGTTCGATACGAGAAGATGAGAGGAAGCTTCTTGGTTCGGTTTCATCATCTCGAAGCTTTGAAAGCCTCCGGCCAAACTTTAAATCCGTTTGTAGTGGGCACAATGGTGGTTAACGGGAAATCCGTTAATCCGCTACCATTATATATATTATTGGTGGATTGTCGGTGGATTTTGTCCGTTGTTAATCGTTCAACCCCCGCTGGTATTTTGGAAAATCATACCGGCTTACGAGTATTTATTGTTACCTGGTTTAATAACGTGGAATCAATTTGAGAATAGGTTGGAATAACCGTGGGTGTGTGTGTGTGTGTGTTTGCTTCCTCGTTCGCGCAATGTTTTCCAATGGTATTGCGTTTTCGATTTGTGTGTAACCGATTAATACGGTTAATTCGGTTTGAACGGATACCGTAAATCGTTCGTTTAATCTCGGTAATCTTCGTCTCGAATAAAAGGAGATTTTCTCTCCTTTTTGACAAATCTTTGGGAAAATAATATAATTTATATTGGATGATAAAGTTGTTATGCAGATTTATATTTAAACGAGAATTGAGGCAATGTGGTACAAGTTTGCTTGCAAAGAACGAAGAAAGTTTTCCTTGCGTTTTCAAACTTGGCCAGAAATATTCTCGAAATTTATCTACCAATTCTCTCCACGGGTCAAGATCCTGTGTTGAGCGGCCTCTAACTACCGCCGCCCACGTTCGAATTTTCCCTAGTTCCCTAGTTCCCACTCTCGCTTTCGGCTAGTTACTTGCGATTCAACGAAAGAGAAGGAGCAAACTTTCGATGAATCGTTCCCATGGTAACGATGCCCGAGGGGAGGGCACGCTAAGCTCATGGTATTCGCTAATCTTTTGCGGAGCCCATGGTACGAGCATGCACCGAGCACGTCTCGAATATCGATCGAGACACGTTGCTCGAAGGGTAAGGAAAGAAAGGGCCGAGCGAAGAAGACCGATGACTGTGGAAAGCCCCCTACGATCCTCGTGTCGTAGAAAATGTCGAGGTTGCCGCACTCGCACGAAATCGTGCACTCGAAGGGGTCCACCTTCGCGAAGGTCTTGCAGAATACCGATTCGAAATGTCTCGACGAGTGATATAAATGATCGAAGATTCCGTGATTGATATCTAATACCTTATTGATTTATAAGACCACGCTTAAGGGAAGTTTCTTCTGTGTGAAACTGGATTTAGACGTTGTATATTTCCATAATCCATTTCTTCTTTTGCTTTGTAATTAATTAAATCATGGAAATATATACGAGAATGGTATACGATATATATTTTGAATTTTGGAAACATCGAGACAAATAGCGCGGTCGATGTAAATAAACTGAGAATTCTAATAACTTCTTCACTCGCGTAGAAGAGTGAAAAAATAAACTATGCTATCAAATATCTCAATTACAATATTTAATCAACGAAAGATAACGACGTTATCCAAGTGTGCGCTCGTTCGTTTAATGAAAGGATATATATTTCTGTTGTATAGATCGATACGACACGGGTTCACGTGTGTGATGGAACACGTATATATATATATACACGCAAGTGGCGTGGCCATTATCAATCAAACGTTTCTAAAAATAACTGAAAAATTAAGAAGCACGCCGCTGGTTCGACGACAACGACGGATGAACTTTTGATTCGACGTTTGCCCTCGATGTCCGGCGGGCGGCTGCACGATCGGCCGCGACTTCCACTCCTCCTCCTCCTCCTCCTCCACCTCCTCTCTCTCTCGTATAATGGATCGGGTGAATGGAAAGAACAATGAAAACACCAGCACGTCACACGGCTTATCGTACGCTCGAGAGATATACGCGACGTATATCCGTGCGAAGAGCGGCGCGCGATTTCACGGCGGTCGTTACGTCCTGCACAAACAATCGTCAATTAATTATCGGCCGTGAGCAGACGTTTCGAATGTTAATCATCGAGACGTAATTACGAAACAACCGTGTATCAATTGCAATTTCGATTGCATCTGCCCCATTACTCTCCTCGTTATAGCGCGTAAATAATGCTAGTCCCATTTGTTTTCAAACCGATTCTCTCTTTTTTTTTTTGCGTATAAATTTCTCTTCTCGCGAATTTAAATAATTTAAATAATAGTAATAAAAAAAAGAATAGAAATATTATACGGGATCGTTTAATTTGTGTATATAATGAATTGAATTTTTTTTTTATTTTAAATTTCGTTCGAAAGGTTGTTTACACAATTGTAATAATTTTATGAAAATGTGTATTGTAATAAATAATTTGTTATTTTACAGTAACAGTTAGTTGACAACAACATATCTTTGTGAGTAATATATACGATTTGAAAATGAATGAATTATTGTGATAAGAAACCGCTTTGTTCCGTCTATTTGATTAAATTTATCTGAGCAAAATTGATTTTCCTCTCCTCTCGCAAAATAATAATTGTTTCGCACTTGTGTTGCGTTGCGTTATTTTTCTGTAATTAAAAGGGAAAATGATATTTTATTTTCCTTCCATGGAATATCGCGTACGATATTTTTTTCATCGAACACACAAGATTAGATTAGATTTAGCTTTTACTCCTGTTTATATTATTTCCCTCTTCCCCTTCTTCCCCCTTCTTCCCTCCTCCTCGCCTCTCCCTCCCCTCCCCCCGTCGAGTTTTATTATAACTGTGAACTTGAGTGACGCGACGTAAAGAAAATGCGGCGGTGCATTTCTGCCACGTTCTGTTTTTATTGCGGTTTAGATTATACGTGCATATTGTTTATTTTACGAGGTATAAAGCGACTACTATGCATATTCATTTTACGACGAGTCTGCACTTTTTCCCATTTTAGTCGTAGGTGTTGAAAATGTGTACAAAACAGTGGTGGTTAATTTGCATTAACCTTAATAGAGAAGAGAAGAAGAAGAAGAAGAAGAACGAAAGGATTTTTCCCCCTCGACAGATGGAATACAATCATTCTTTTTTACCTACTTTCGTTTGAAACAGGGTACAACTTGTGATATATATTTTTTCTTTTATCGAAACCAAAGATCGGGATTAAAATTACTTATCGTGCAGATCTTCCCACGAACTGAAATCTCTGAAGTTATCAAATGCAAATGAATTGCACTTACGTTTATAATCGAATTAATAGCGATTTTCACGCGATGTGTTCGCATCTCCTCGACTAACCAGAGCCACAGCTTCTTCCCCCTTTTTGAAACTAGTTTTCTTCGAAATTCCCCCCCTCGTGGTTCTCATGGAACGGATCCACGAGATCTTCTCTCATTCATATCGATCCACGATTCTCCCCTGCAGGCGATCCTCGTCCTCTCTCCCTCCTCCCCTCCTTTATTCCAAGACGAGATCCTCTCAGCTGTTCGCCGCAAGCCGAGCACGAAAAACGGTCGCGACTGGACGACTATTGTATAATAATCGTGATGTATAGTCACCGGATGATTCACTGTTAGGTCAATATCTCGGACTGGAAACACCGGTCGCCGGTTGTTTCACGAGGGTTCTCGTTTCTGCGAGTGATCGATAAGCCACGCGTGTCCCCTCTCTCTCTCCCTCTCTCTCTCTTTCTCCCTCGAGTGTGCGTGTTTCCACGAGGGATCGTCAGTTGGGTTGACGACAACGAGGGTTGGGCCTTTGAAACGTTTCAACCCACCTCGACCCCTGTACACGAATTAATTCGATTTTTCGAACGTCTCGTCGTTGCTATAAACAGCGTCGTTGCCTCGCTTTCGCCGACTTCCTTCAATAATTATCCTCCCAAAGAGAATTTCTTGCCGATTTTTCGTGATAATTTTCATTCCCCTCTTAATTTCTTCTCGATAATCACCTCCCCTTGATAGTTTGGAAAAAAATCCCTCGAAATTATAGTGAATACAGATATTGTTGAAATTTCTTGATAATAATAAGATAATTCTTATTATTCAGTGGAGAAGTTTGGTT
Organism: Apis mellifera; assembly: GCF_003254395.2. NCBI lineage: Eukaryota > Metazoa > Arthropoda > Insecta > Hymenoptera > Apidae > Apis > Apis mellifera. The sequence goes on along the minus strand of NC_037643.1, from coordinate 8,090,738 downwards.
ACGAGACGATTGACATGTCGAAGAAAATATGAATATTTAATGTTGTTGCTTCGAAGATGGATAGAATTGTACGGACGAGAGGAGGATCTTTTACCAATTTTTCGTGATAATTTTCATTCCCCTCTTAATTTCTTCTCGATAATCACCTCCCCTTGACAGTTTGAAAAAAAATCGAATCCCTCGAAATTATAGTGAATAGATATTGTTGAAATCTCTTGATAATAACAAGATAATTCTTATTATTCAGTGGAGAAGTTTGGTTTCGAGACGATTGACATGTCGAAGAAAATATGAATATTTAATGTTGTTGCTTCGAAGATGGATAGAATTGTACGGACGAGAGGAAGATCTCTCAATTTTTCGTGATAATTTTCATTATCCTCTTAATTCCTCCTCGATAATCACCTTCCCTTGACAGTTTGGAAAAAATCGAATACCTCGAAATTATAATGAATACAGATATTATTGAAATCTCTTGATAAGATTTATAATAAGATAATTCTTATTATTCAGTGGAGAAGTTTGGTTATGAGACGATTGACACGTCGAAGAAAATATGAATATTTATCGTTGTTGCTTCGAAGATGGATAGAATTGTATTGAAATTCGAAATCATTACCGCCAATTTCGTTCCCGATACTTACTTAGCAGCGTTATCGCAGCGAGAATTATCGCATCCTCCACGAGCAACGATAAACGTGGCAGTTTGAAAGAAAAAAAAAAAAAAAGAAAAAAAAGAAAAAAGGAATAATATCGAAATAGCGTATCGGTCTAACAATGGTGAGACGGTTCTTTTGTCGCGCGTTGTTTCGAACGTTCCGATAGGGAAACGTTTGTCAAATGTTTTGGCAACTTGTTCAGAAATACACGTATCAGTACGTACATTGTTATTCCATTCATGCTTTGGAAACATGCTTCGAAGTTCACGCGTTATTAATTAATTTCAAAAGTAAGCACGATTATTATTCTTTTCTTCGAAAAAATTATACTCGTAATTTTCGCAAATTTTTTTCCCCACCATTATTTCCCTAAACAACGAATCCGATCCGTTCAATCTGTTTATCTCAATTGTTCTTAAAAAAACATCGTAGATATTTGCCCAATCATCGTAAATCTGCCCCTCCAATTATCTTAATATTCATCAGGGCGAAATAAAATCGAGGATCACGAATTGTAAACGCACGGGTGAAATGTACGGGTTGCAATAAAGGCGCGAACGACGGCGCGGAGCATTCCGCTTAGTGGATGCAATTTATTGAAAATGGGGGAACGACGACAGAAATCGCCGGAGGAAATCGCTTTATCCGCGGGATAGAAAAATCACCGCTGCTCGTCTCGTTCGATCACGAACGCAGGGGTTCCGATAATACAACAGGCGTGAACGATGGCGAAGCTCGGGGCTAGGCGAACGTGTTTGTGTGTCCGGTTCCCCGAGATTTCCCTCCGGCTCGTTCGCGGATCGATCGATCCGCCGCGGGAAAACTAGTTTCTTTTCCAGTCTGCCGTTTCTTCGAGCGTGTGCGATGCACCGCCACTCGGACTTTTCTGGATGAGTCACGATGATAGTTGGCTTGGAAAAAGAAAGAAAAGAAAAGGAAAGGAAAAAGAGAGAGAAAAAAGAGGGACGATCGCGAGAAAAGAAGAAGAAGAAGCCTTCCTCGAACGCTTATGCGGCTCTCGGCGCATGCGCGCTCCTCCTAGGGATCCCTATAATATTTCTAGGTATCACCGCCGATAACACCGTGTTCCATGGGACGTTCCAATGGCGAGCCATGCGTACGCGCAAGAGGAAAACGAGCCCTAGTGTCAGGTGTATAAGCGATAAGCCGGTGAAATTTTCGTGGAATTCTGTTTAACTTGAGCAAACGACGCGTGAAACGAAGGGAAACGAAGTTAGTGTTTGGGAGACGAGACGTTACGTTGTTGGAGAATTTCGTTTCCCATGTTTTTTCCTCGATTTTATGTCATCTAATTGGAATTCTTCGATTTTCTTCTTACTTTGGAAAAATTATTAATTCTCATATGCGATTTTCTACGTCCACTTTTATTCCACATCGTTTCTCCTCGAAAATTAATGAACTACGTCATATTTGCTTAATGATATATTCTTGAAATATAATATTCGTACAAGAGACATTTATATTAACGCGGGAATTAAGTAGTTTGAATTTTCTCAAGGATCGGCCGCGAATTTAAATTTATTTTTTGAAAAAGGAAAAAAAAATGCTTACCGTCCAAAGAGAGATAAATACGGGAGAGAAGAAGAAGTGCACAAGTATTTATACCCGAATGTACAGTATCCTTACACCGCGCTGCTGCGTATTCTCGGTGAAACAATTTCCTTTTATTAAAAAGAGAGCTTGCTGCGAGAGCAAGCAAGCCGGGGTTACAGTTTTTTTAAACGCGGAATCGAGTTTTACGGGTGACCCACATTTCAGTAAGGTTTTTGTGGAGGAAAGTAAAAGGTACGGTTTATTTAGATGAACCTTTCACCTCGCGGTGCTTTGGCATTTTAAGGTTCGCCCCGCTTTTTTTTTTTTTTTTTCCCCCTTCCTTTTCACTCCCTCCCTTCCTTCCTTTTTTTTTTTTTTTTATGTGTGCTCCCCGAATGAATGGACCTACATCGTATAACTTAAGACGAGCGACTCCTCCTCGTCGCTGAACGGCGGCGCCGGTGAAGTTTCATTCGGAACACCCGGCGTGGGATTCGACTCACCCACGCGACCACTTTCTACGTATTGCCGTATTTTCCCCTAGAATTGCTCCTAGAACTCGCTCGGCTCGCTATCTCGCGCCGGACGCGTTTGATAATCGGGCGGGTCAACGATACTTTCTTCGTCCGTCGCGAGAAATCAAGAGGCGCCAAGATTTCGATTCCTCTTCTGAAACTTGGATGTGCGAATGTGTAATTTGGATCGAGTTTTTTCTTCCTCGAATAATTGTAGAGATCTTCTAATCTATAGATTTTAACATCAATGGATGAAAAAAGATTTGGAATAGAATTGGAACGGAATTTAAAGTTACATTCTTCTCGAGAAACGGATCAAGACGGACCGTTGAAATAATGTTGAAAAGACGATGGCGTGGAAGATGATATACGATGCGTGTTGGGGAATGAAATTTTGTAGACCCGAAATCTTTTGTTATTCGTTAGGGATGTAAAATTTGGACGCAAGGGGACAAAGATTTGTTGGAAATTCCCAACGGTGCCCATGTGTTTCGCATAAAATGAAGAATAGTCGTCGAGCATTCCAACTTGGCGTCCATTTACAGTTCCATGTTTTATAATAATCGAGTGCTAGCTTAACAGTTAGCATCCTCCCAGGATTTGTTTATGCCTTCTATGCAGCCAGAAAAGACAAACGAGAAGAAAGATCGTTTAATCCAAACGTTGCTTTAAAAATCAATTATCATCTTATCATACATACGTCTTCGAATAATACACGAAATAATGATAAAACGCCCCCATTATACAATATTATTTATTATCGGTACCATTAGCGACCGCTTATATCACTGCGAATTCAATTTCCCAGTCAATCATCTGTACGGATAATTACCTAATAATTTCATGCTCCATTGACATTAGATGATTCACGCCCCACATAAATCCATATATATTCCTCCCGCGAATAACGCCAAGGTACTTAATATCGGCTGTTGCAAACGAATAACAACCTCGCTTATAAAATAGCACGTATACTGTATCCAGTCACGCTTCGAACCTCGATCGATGGATCGATCGAGAGATCGTCGCATGCATCGACGCCCGGCTGGAATCGAGAACACACCGGCCCACTCCGCTCAGGAAGAGAGGAGAGGAGGAGAGAGAGAGAGAGAGAAAGAGAGAGAGAAAAAGAAAAAGGAGAGATGGCGAGGAGGCAGGCACGCTTAAGACGAAAAGTTATTTGGAGCGCGAGGAATTGAAGCGTTCTGCTCGGTAACGACGTTCCAGTTTTCGTAACGAGGGCCGACATGTAAAGCACACCGCACTCGGCCTCCGCTGGTGAAAATCTCCATTATCGTGGCCGTAAACTTCGGCAGGTGCGATTTCGTTCGATGCTCTTTCGAAGTTTCGAAGACTAATTGAAAGAAGTGGTGGAATGGTCTTGTTACAATGTATATATATATATATATATATATATATATATATATATATATATATATATATATATATTTTTTGCAGGCGAAGATTTCAGGTCAGATTTGGCCACAACTTGTATTCACTGAATATTGCAGAGAGGAAAAATCGTGTTTTATACAAACGAATTATTCTTCTTTTTTTTTTTTTTTATATGTCTATGTTTATTTTTATCATAATGGCTTCAATATCAGGCTGCATTTATTTTTTTCTTTTTTCTTTTTTTTAATAAGAAGATATCTCTCTTTCTCATTATTCGAAAAGTTTTCAATTTGCTTTCAGTAAGTTGATTAAAATTATCAGGATTATATAAAACTGGTCATTTAGAACAATAAAAAGATTGGGATTATAATGTAAAACTTTTTTTACATTAGAGAACAAGGTTAATCTCCCATATTTTATAATATATTTTTCAATTTGCTAAAAGTAAAGTGATTAAAATTACCAAGATTACATAAAACTAATCGTCCGGAACGGATAAAATTGCGTCTTATAACGTAAACGTATTTTTCAGTTGCACAACAATTTTGTTAGGTTAGGGAAAACCTAACCTGTTCGTATTTTAATAAAAAAAAAAAAAAAAAAATTACCAAACGTCTCTGATAATAATCTTTAAACCTTTCGATTATACGGTTTTAGATTAATTAATTAATAATCTGAAAATATTGCGGTTTTTTATTAAACGCGGGCTATCAACGAAGCGAGGATAATATTCGACGTGTTCTCGTGAAACTGAATGAACAACGAACGTAATCTCCGCTGTTAACGCTGGCCGACGACGCGTAGTGTATAGTGGCGTGCTTTTACGATAGTAAATTCGTTCAAAGCCCACGGAGTTTCGTTCCACCGGCTGCGTTCGTTCATCTTCTCCGCTTTCGTTCGTTTCGCGTTGCCTCTTGCTCGTCACCTCCCCTCCCCCTCCCACCGTGCACCACTGATAACCGCTATCGTGCCGCGTTGTTGCACGCCTCATTCATATATACCGGGCGATCGTTAAAGTAATAAGTCACATTGTTGCGCCACGGCCTTGTCGTCGACCTTCCTTCCTTCGATCTTTTTTAGGGTAAAAATAAAAATGATAAAAAAAGAAGGAGGAGGAGGAGGAGGAGGAGGAGGGGAGGAAAAAATGAAAAAAGAAATGAGTTTCGTGTTACATAATTATGCCCGTGGCCTTATTCCACGAATAAAGAACTCGCTGCTACTTCGGCAAAAGATCGAAATCTCGTTTACGTGGGTTACCGTTTCGTCTCGGATACGATTACTTTCGAAACTGCCATTGGTTTTAAAATACGTTTTTTGACACAACACGTTGATAACAAGGTTGATACCGATAGAAAACTTGATAATTTAATTCAATCTTTTCGATATTATTCATGATGCCTGAATAAATTTTATTTCGCAGAGATTCGTCGTTCCAGTTTAAGAAATGTTACGAGAGAGAGATATTATTCCGATGTTTCTTTATCACAACAGAATAAGAAGCTTTCTTTTCTCGTCCAGGACAGATAATAGATGATAATGATGACCGTAAAAAAGATGAAGTTTAAATTAAAAATTCAATCAATTTTAAATTTTCGTCGAGTAAAATGTAAATGGAATATATAATTGAAATCTTGGGTTGGAAACATTTTTTTTTTCGTTATTTATCAGGTTTTCCTGATGTAACAACAAGTATTAATTTGACACACGCGATTAAAGCCTGTTCCGATCAGGTAGTTGCGTACCTGATTACCGATTCTGCGGCGTACCTACAAGCTTAAGGGTGATTTCCAAGTAAAATAAGACGCGTATCGCGTTCTACATCATTAGGTCACGAACAGCGTCGCTGGATTCCGAGAATACGGACGATTTGCGAGGCGAGGAGATTTTTGCAAAAATCGTCGCGAAGTAGGCGAATCCAAATACCGATCGCGATCTTCGATCCCATTGTTGACGCGTGCGTACGATTTTCGCAATCATTGCACGAACTTTATGCATTATTTATATAGCGAATTTTGCGGTTTTTTTTCAAAGATACGAAGAACCATGTACAGGCAATGCATTCTCGATGTTTATTTGATGAATATGAATTATTCGATATTATTATTTCATCGTTGTTTTTTTTTTTTCCTTTTACTCTTCCTTTGTCTAATTGCGCAAAGAACGAATTAAAAATTATTATTTATGTATAATTATGTTTGTGATATGAAACACGTGAATTAATTTTCCACGATAATGATAGTTAATTAATAATTATTTGTACGTTTGTGTTTGTATTTTTTTTTTTTCTGTTCCAGTATACGGATTAATTACACATCTGTTTTAGAAATCTTAATTAACATTAATTTTCGCCAATTGATCATATACATGCATAATACGATGAAATATATGTAGATACATAATGTTATAATTATCATCATTTGCCAACGATCTATGCGACCAGTTCTTCAGATTTAACACGAACCTGTTAAGAAGAACTAGTTCCATTACCTGCCCTATTAATTTCACCACTTCGTTTACACAATGTATTAAAATGCACATCGATTAATCCATTTAATCAAACTATTTGATATTAACTGGAATATTTGAACATCGTGTTTTAATCGTTTCTAATTTATTATATATTTATATCCACAATAACGTAACAACAAAATTTCGAAGAATTTTCTTTTTCAGTATTAAAAAAAAAAAAAAAGGAATAATAGAAAGACTTTATATTAATAAAGCGAATGGTAAAAGTATCAAAATTTGATTAACTTTAAAGGATATTAAAAATTTTTATCCCAACTTGTGTGTTTTACTTAAATTCTCAACAACGTTACAATTTCGCTTTATCTCTCCCATCGACAGTCTACAGTTCATCTCATATTTTCAGTAGCAAAGACTATATCGAAAACTGTTTCCCTGTGTTGATAAAACGGCAAAAAGCAAATGACACGGGGTCTAACGAGGGGATAAAAATTTAGCAACGAATCAGCCGTTAGTTACCGAACGACCCTCGTATTTTACTGTCCACCCTTCTTCGATACAAATTATCTTTGGCGCCCATACCCTCCCCCAGATTTATTAGCGCAATGTTTCGAGGGCATAAATAACGAGCGCAGCCGCGGCCTAGAGAAAGAAACAGAGAGAGAGAAAGAGAGCCGCGAAAGTAATTAGTTATACCCATCGGTGGTTAAGGGGTCGAAACAGGAAATGCTAGTCGCGCGAGCGAAGGCGCCCCTCGGATTGAATTTTTTTTCGCACGATTATTTATGCGCCGAGTCGACTCCACTCCATATACTTGGCTTGTGGGGAGGGGGGGGGGGAGAGTCGGGTCGAGGGACAAAGCGAGTCGCGCTGAGTCAACCGCGTCGTGACGAACGTGTCTACCTATGTTCGTTGTCAGTCTATTTCTTCTGCCCGTCATCTCCATTTTCACACGTGATCTCGTCAATTGGCCGTGTAATGACAGGAATCCCTCGACGCGAAGTTTCGAGCGAGTTTCAGCCTTGACTCGCGGGAAATTCTCGTGACCCATGCAAGGTGCCGTCCGACTGTTTTTTTTCTTTTTAACTCGAAATATCCCTGTCGCGTTGATATCGGTATTCCGTAATCGCGATATCTGACATTCAAGCATCGGGTAAATGACAGAGGTGGTTTCGCGACGGGAACATTGTTGTAAATTGCAGCAGACCTGTCACGAGGAATCGTCATCATCTGCCGATTCGCAGGAATGTTTCTCTCGAGGTTCAATCGAGGCCTCCTGCGTCTCTCGAAATCTCGCAGGAAATTAATTTTCGTTACCTCGAGTATTTTTGCCACCGGTGGAGGGAAAGTTGCGTCAGCATACAGCCAGTAACTTTTGTTCGTGTCGTATAAATTTCTATATACCGTTGTATAGGCGTGTCTGGCGTGGTCGGACTTATATGGTATAACGCAATATAAGTATAGTTTAGTCGCAAGATATCGTGGTTGTATATTATGGTTTCAATCGATAATACGATGTTGATGTCTTGATGATACTTTTTATGTCGAGAAATTTTCGATTTTTCGCGTTTGAAAATTTTCCCAAAGTTTTTGATATAGTCAATTTTGTGGAACAATATTGAATTTTTTATATGCAATATTTTGACAAGTAATTTTTGTCAATCAAGAATTCATTATTTTATTCACGGTTTGTCACAAATTATAAAAAATATCTCCATAGATGTAAATTTTTTAGGTTATGTAAAGTAAAGTAAGATACGTCGATACTGTAGTTATAGGCCTTATCGATCGATATACAGTAAATTTCGTAAATACATAATAGTATAATAAAAAAAAAAATTTACAAATTCGTAATCTTTTAAATAACTAAAAAAAAAAAAAAAAAAAAAAAAATTTCCCGCGCATTCCCCACTTCGGTTAACTATCCACCTAATTCCAAGCTGTGAAATATGCCACCTTAGTGTTCACGCCGAACGAATGACGCGTCGAGTAGTAATCGAAACAGGGAATTCATCGAAGGATACACGTTGGCGGGTGTTAGTAACGTGGGTAGCCAGGCAAAACCAACGATTAATCCCAACGTTGGCAGAATAACCCCGCCGCGTAAATTACGCGGCACTTTTTATCGCGTTTCAACGTAAACTTGGCGTATACAAATTACGCGCAGCTCCTCACGGTTTTTGCGCATGCTCGCCTCTCAGGAAATCGCGTGCGTACGTTTTACGTGCGCCGTATACCGGCTGGACTTCCCTTCGTTCAGGTTACGCGCAGTTTTCTCTAGCCGAAGCATGCGATCAGGGAACGCATCTAAAATCCACCGCGCTCGTGGCCTCTTCGCCTCCTTCTCGAGCGTAATTTCTGCTCGACGAACGGACGAATGAATACGCGTACATGTTTTCTTGCTTCGTGTCCCAACCGTTTGCGTGGAATCGCTCCGTACTCGATTTATATCCGTAATTTCTATGTTTGTCGATCGCGTATAAGTCGCACGCGCTTTTTACCGGCGACACGTATACGCGGCGCGCATATCAACGCGTTGTCCGAGGCGCACGTTAGGCGCATTACGCTTAACGCGAACTTCTCGCGCATTGGAAAAGTTGTTTACTTTAAACGAGTCCATCAAATGTTGGTTACTATCATTTGGGTGGATTGATTTGTCAAGGTAGTAAAGTTGTATAGGGGATTAATTGTTGATTAATTAAGAGGATCGAAGAAGGAATTTTAGGAATTTAAATAAAGACAAATTGTTTTTGTTATTAGAAAATCAGAATTTAATTGATCGAGATAAGAGAGGATAGTAATGAAATTTTGAAGTTAAAAAATAAAAAATTAGAACTATCGGTGAATTAAGAAATTAGAATTCAAAGAATTTATGAAATTAAAATTCAAAGAATATCGTGAAATTAATGAAAGATTAGTTAGTTAGATTCGAAATTGGAAATTAGGTAAAGATTAGAAAATCGGCAGATGGTTAACTAGAAATGAAAATAGCAATTAAGAAAAATTTCTATTTTCAATTTTTTTTTTGTGATTTTTATTTGCGATTTTTAAAACGCAATATTAAATCTTATTTTATGTCGTCAGAATTATTAAAAAAATGAATGATCAAATGGTAAAACTTAGATCATGGAGAAATTAAAATTGAATGAATCATTCGTCTCTTAATATTATCTACCGGTTTCGGAATATTTAATAGTTTTATTAGTTACATTCACTGAAGATTGACGTAATAATACGTGCATTATGAAAGCTATCCGACTAAGTTGCTCAAATAATTTGAAAGTCATCCAATCGAATTACTTTATGACTCGATGTCAATCAGGTATCCAATATCTTAAAAGCTCTCTAACACATTATATAAGTTAGATATTCAGCAACCATTCGGTAAAATATCTTATCTATGCATCGATGCTTCCTTCTTTTTGACGTATTCAATTGAAAAGAATATTCTTTCAATTGTCTTTGCATAAACACAATTTTATTCTTTAAAATCATAACTTTGTATCGCATACAAAGTTGTAAGTATCCTCATTGATAATATTTTCAATTTCAATCAACCATTCATATGTACATTACATTTAGCATTTCATGAAAAAATAAATTAAACAAATATTATTCGAATCGTACGTTCCTCGTCAATCTTCCTTGAATATGTATCTGTTCTATTCACCGATGCATTACCTTTGATGGATTTGCGTTCCCAGAGGGTTGAACATCTCGTCAGATGTACTGCATGTGCACCCCTTATTCATCAACCTGTGTACATAAAAATTACTTAGAATAGGTTCGAGTAACAAAGCGAGAAGGGATAAAAACGAAACAGCAGGTCGCGTCACATAAAGAAAAGGCATCTCATTTTCGATGGGAACGTCGTTTCACAGCGTTGAATTTCATCGGTTTCTTCAAGACAGATCCAATGAAAATAGGGGTACATTGTCAGATAGATGGGTATGAGATATCGGGATAAAAAGTCCAGGACGAAGAAATTTTACGATATAGATCGAAAAATAAGGGAAAAAGCACTAAGCGTTGACTACTGTTTAAACCAAAAGAGTGGATGACTTGTCTCCCGCCATTTTATTTGCTCCCTCGAGAACGAATCTCATCTGCAGAGAGAAAATGGCGAGAGAGAGAAAAAAAAAAAAACGAGAGAGCAGAGACTAACCTTTGATCGATACACGCTCGAACCACGGTTCTCGCCCCTTGACGACGTGCTTTTTTGCATTCGAAGTGGCCTACAGCTGGAGGCACAGCTGATGGGATATACCCATGAGTTTGGGGATCGAGCACATTTCCCACCCTTCTTCCAGGTCAGGGGATAGTTTCGTCGACGTTCGGTTGTAATCGATTTATTCCCGGCTTTGCGACGATCGTGTCCTAACCTAACATCGTACATGCTGAAAGAAACGTATTGAAATTCAGAAAGATGTAATCAATCGATGCAATTAGAATATTAATATGGTTTTGTTTTGCGAAAAAATGATATAAATATTCTTTTTTATAAAATTTTGTTCAAAATATGATTAGAAATGTATCTGGTTTGTCACTTTTTTTGTCACAATAATTCGTGGAAAATTTATATTTTTAACATACTTATTTAACATGCTTTTAAATGTATATATACGTTAAAATTGTTTGAAATTAATATTTGCTCGAATTCTCACGATATTTCGAAAAATACGTCCAATAACGAAGTAACTAAATCATTCCGCAAACACGAAACGTGTGTATTTGTCGGTCAATAAATACTTCGCGACAAGTTAAATACACATATACAATCATCGTTGTCCTTAGTTTCGTATTTCAATGAAAACGTATACAAGGTAATCTACTCAACGCCTTCTCGATTTGTTCGATTTGTTCGTGAACAAAAATATCGTACGCGATTGTGCGCAGTTATGTCCGTGACAAACAACAGAGAAGAGTTGGAAGATAGGTGGCGGAACGAGCAAAAGCACGAAGGAGAAAATCTAATATGGCCGCGTTGGGCGCGTAATGAAGCTACCTGTTTTCTCGAAGACAGAGAAAGGGAAAGAGACGGAGAAGCACATGTCTCCGCTCGTCCGGTTGAGAAAGGTTTGAGGTAGGTCGATCGACGAATGACTCACCCTTTGGTTTCTCTCGAGAACGATCGAGAGAGCCACTCGTTGGGCGGAGTGGTCGACTTCCACGGTGGGCAGCACGTCCCATTATATCCGCTGTGGCTCATTAATATCGTGATATCCAATATCGTGTAATTATAACTGAACCGTGCTGTCCGCGTAAGTCCCGTAGACCATATACATGACACTTATCCGTGAACTAATAATGAATCATCGGCCATGGGTTAAGCGTGCCTCGTTATTTTGCAACATTCTTCCATATTAGTTTCAGCTTTAACTGTTGCCCAGCGTAGTACGATAATTGGCCGCCAACAATGGTGCGCACTGCGGTCGAGAAGCGAGAAAACGAATTTGACCATGAGTAGGGAAGAAGCCATTTTGTGTAAAGTTTACGAAAAGGAATATTCAAGTTTTATTTCGTATTTTTCAAGCTATAAGTGTCCTTTGATGGCGATGAAAGTAGATATTCATAGGTGTTATAAACGGGCTAAACGATTATAAAAGTGGATCGTTCGTATCTTTTCGATATAACGCATTAAATAGTGATCGAATCGTATTGACGAAAAACGTTCAAATTCAAGATAAAGAAACCGTTGTGAATTTTTCTGTGCAAAGTGTAGTGATAAATAGGAAGAAAGAATTAAATACGATTTTTCTAAGTGGTTTTTATTGGAAGTGGCTTTTATTTGATTTCCATATCGTCTTTATTACTCGTGCATATTCGCGAATCCTTCGTCGTCGAATAAATACCGCGTCCTTCATCGTAACATGACCGAGAGCTTGGCCATTTCTTTCGTATTCTTTTCGACGACACGTAACACGTTCCCGCGGTCTAGAAAATCAACGGTCTTTCGTAATCTGATTTTTCTATCGCGAGACTTGAGACGGCGCACAATGTATTCCACAATATGTATATATGTGTGTTCAGAATGTTCTCTATGGAACACGAAACACACACCGATCGTCGCGTATCAAGCCGGATAGCGGACGTATCGAGTAGAGTGAAGAGAGAAAGAGAATAAAGGAGAAAGAAGCATCGGGCATAGAGAAAGAGAAAAAGTGGAAGAGAGATAAGCTGAACGTGTGCGGACGGAAAGAAAGGGAGAAGAAAGAAAGACTGGTGACGGAACAGAAAGAGAGAGAGAGGGAGAGAGAGAAAGAGAAAGAAGAAAGAGTAGGAGGAGAATGAACGCAGTTGGGCGGCCGTGTCAGTGGAGTTCAATCTTAATATAGTGTGACCCCCACTGCCATTCGAGACACTGTCGGATGCAACTGCAGTTGCAGCGCTTGTGTAAGAGAAAGAGAAAAAGAGTCGGTATCGGTAGACGGAGAAAGAGGCAAACGTGACAGAAAGAGAGACATTAGCGGTGGGAGGGTAGGAGAGAAAGCGAGAAAGAGAGGCCACAGTGAACGGGTGCGTGCATTGCACCTTATTCCCCTGTCCGACGAGTGTGCCTCGCTCGGTTATTTCAGAGACATCGGCCCCGAGAGTGTATATATATGTTATATTCACACACATGGATACCATGTATATGTATATATAGATACATCTATAGATCGTGTACGGATACATATGAAGTGAATAGATACGGACGTAAGTGCGTGTGCGCGAATCACACATACGCGGTGAAGCGACGCGTGCATACGCGCGAGATTGTCGGACGAGTGTCATCGATCTATTTCGAGAAGAGGTTGGAATTTCTGGCCTTCGAGAGAGGTCAGAGAGGGAGATAAAGGAAAACGTATAAGAGACAGAGAAAGAAAGAAAGGCGAAAGGGAAGACAGGAAAATAGAAGGAAGAATGTGCACATGCACCTGTATAATGCATCCGCACGACTCGGTGGTCGGCGTACGAGTGACCACGACTCGTTTCTACCTAGCTCGCGAGCCAATGCTCACTTTCAAAGGGCTTCTATGATTGGCGCTGCGTCCGGCCAATCGGTGACTGGTTTTCCTGGAAGCTAGTGAGTATCACCATGACCGTACATTCGAACACGTTGCACATCGATCACTATGAAGCTTCGTACACTTGTTTCTCCGATTAAAAAATTTTTCTAATTTATTTGTATTTACATATAACCGCGTTTTTTAATCCATTTTACTAATTTTTCAAAATAATCTGCGACTTTGATTCTATTTTCGTTATGAAATCTATAATTAGTTCTAAATATAAAAGAAAAAGATTGGAAGAAGTAAATAAAAGTCCGCCAATACGATTGACGTAGCTTTGCTCGTTTTTTTGCTTCGTCTCCGTCGCGGACAGTTAACTACTCATAGAGTTTATCGATGTTATTGGAGTTTCCTCGGATGTTCCAGCGACTTGGTCACTATGTGGGGGGAAGGGGGAGACCGTGAGGCGATGCGACAAGGAAGGGACGATATGGCGCGGAAAGGGAAGAGAGAATAAAGTGGTTGAGGATCGGACGATGGTGGGGCAAGCGGTGGTACTCGGCCGTTGCATTGTGGGGGTGTTGGCCTTCAACTTGACGGCGCAGTTTCACTGACCTGCCTGAGAAACTCGTGATATCCGCGCGGCTCGTGCCCCACGAGCGGACGTACCGACGCACGAATGTCCAGAGATGCCAGAGGGTACCGCTACTTAAGGGCCCACGAATCCTAAATAAACTTACCACGATGTAGCGATCGTTCTTTTTCTACCTGAACATTGTTTCACATTCATTCCCTATAATCAACGCCATGGTAATCGAAGTTTTTCTATGTAATGGAATGCTCGTTTTCCGGTTTGGAATAGATTATCGATATATTGAACAATTCTGACATATTACAGGGTCTTGTCCATTCATTAATGGAATGTTTTACATTTATTTCTTTTTTTTTTATCGAAAGAACTCGGTAAAATTTTTTTGTAGTAATATAATAGAGTTTTTAAACATCCAAATTTAATTAGCTATACAATATTATAAGAAATATAGATTTTGAAATATTTGTGAAGAAATATTATAAATAATATTATACTTGTTCGAATTATTGGTTACGTTTGCACGTTTTATAGGATATTTGAAGAGAATCTTCCAGCATTTTGCTCCACCAACTTTCGCAGCTATGTTTAAACGAACGATTCCAATTCCTCGTCGTTCTTTTCGGGTCGACTTGTGTCGATATCGCCCACGGTCGTCGGCGAGTCGCCGAGGAAACGACGAGTGCCTCTCGGGCGAGGCATTTGGTGGCTGTAATTAAAGCAAAAGACGAGCAGATGGCTCCCCGAGTTCCTGTCCCTCTCGTACGATTCTTTTTCCCTTCTCCTCCGTCCGTTCGAAAAATGCAACCTCGCGCGTTTCCAAGAAATACGATAGTTTTGTAGAAGAATTTTCCGCCAGGAGGATAAATATTCTCTCTTCTGAAAGTCAAATATATTTGATAATCATCATCAACGTACATCTCATTCGTGGGAATTTGAACAATTTGTAGGAAGTTGGAACGAAACGAAGGATGTTGAGAACAGCTTCGCGAACTACAAAGGATTTTTGATACCGCGTAATCCCTGCATAATGGTAATTGTATCGAAGTAACGAGCTTGACAACTTCATCATGTAATAGATATCGCAAATCTGTCGATAACGTTGTACGTGAACCATACGCTATGACCACTAGTTTCTGAAGCAGCGTGTATAATGCAGCTGCCGGTTATAGAGGCGAGTAACTATTGATCCTGCAGCCTCTAGAGGGAAAGAGACGTGCCGCCGCCGCTGCTGCTGCTGCTGCTGCTACTAACGGCTGCCGCAGATTTCAGCAACGTCATTCGAGAGAAGGAGAGAAAGAGAGTGACGTATCGTGGGAATAGAAGGTCCAAACTCTCCTCTCCGGAGAGAGGGCTTTGCTCGCCATTGTACTCGAACGGAGAACAGGCCACGTGCTTCACTACGTGCATCGGCTACGTGAATGGCACCTTGAATGAATAAGAAAGAAATCAACGGAATAACGAACCCGGTTTTGCGATCCATCGTAATGTTATCGCGGGCGTGCACGCTAAGCAACGCGGTCGATCACGCTTTTCGCTTGCTTATCCCATTTTTAACGCGCTTTTCACAACTATCTTCTCTCGAATCCCTTCGTTGCGTGACGGAGGATTAAATCGAAACGCTGATGAGCATCCGGACGATTCGTATCACAATTCATCCAAAGTCGAACCTATTACTTCCCTTTCGTCCTTTGCGATTTCGCGATGCGTGCAAAAAGGAAAGGAAAGAAAAGGAGGCGAAGAAAAAGACGGAGAAGAAGAATTCGACGACGAGGAAGAAAGGATCCTCTCTTTCGTCCCTTCGATAGAGGCAGACAAAGGCAAAAGGCGCCTTGCGTTCTCCTCGATGCACTCTCTTTCACTCTTCTTTCTCTTTCATTCACTTTTCTCTCCGTCTCACCTCACCTTGGCCGCGGCCCTTCAACTGTCTGCGACCCACGCCCCACCTTCTCTTCCTCCATCCAGAACCACTACACAACCATTGGTACCAGCATCGAGTTAGCAGCCACCTTCTTCAGACCACGAGGGGCAACCTTCTACTTCTTCTTCTTCGTCTTCTTCTTCTTCTTCTTCTTCTTCTTCGTCGTCTTCGACTTGGTCCTCGGATCGTCGTCGACGACGATCTTGCTTCCTTCTCTTTCAACAACTGTGTCTTTCTCCCATTCTTCCTCCTTTTCTCCCTTCTTCCTCTCCTTCTCCCATTCCCTCCCGGCTGTTCTCCAACTACACGCGAGTACCAGTTTTATCGGTGTGCGTGTACCTATCCACCTGCCTTCTCCGAGTTATTTAGCCAATGGAACCGCCCAGGCTTCGCCCTAGGCGAATTTCCGGAACAAGAGGGAACCTTGAATAAACGGAAATTCGCCGACCTGTCCGTTCTGATGAGAAAGAAAAAAAGAAGAAGAACGATCGATCGTGGTTTAACTCTCGAAACATCATCTACCTAAAGAGTAGAGGATCCTCCTCTACTTTCCCCGAGAAACTGTTACGTCGTACGTAATAGGATTTGCCCTTCAAACTTGGAAAGGAAACTCGAGCCATCGATCCATCGAAAAGTTGGAAAGATTCGATGTCGAGGAATCTTTGGAAGAGTATACTTGAGAGTCTGTTGCTCGAGCCATGATAGTTAAGCGACTTGGAAAAAAAAAAAAAAAAAAAGTGTAATTAAACGTAGGCATGGACGTTCATTCTATTTTTAAACTTTGTTCCTACGACTTTCATCCGTCTGTATTAAACGAAGTTTTCAAAGTTTGTCGCTCTCTAATTTGAATTGTATTGAGAAAGTTGAGGAGTTTCGTGTGTCCGATGGCTAATGAATTTTACGAGAAGCCGATAATAAAAAATGAGAATGCACAGAAGAGTGGTATCATTGATATCTAATTGAATTTTATAATGCAATATTTCCGAATGATCAACTTTCATGATCCATTCCATCTTGTTGATGCAATATATTTGCAAGATCATCGTTTGTAATACTCGTTAATTATCAAGAAGAGATAACAAAGAAAATATACATTCTTCCAAAAGAAATAAATAATATTTTTAATTTTGTTTATACATCTTTAACAAAGTATGTATTTCATAATAATTTTTCTAGAGAGATTGCTTCAATTTTCGTAGAAACTTTGGCAGAAATATCTTGTTGAAACTTAGATCTTATTCTATATATCGAAACTCTTCTTCAACAGTGCAATTATTTAACGATACCTAATAAAAACTAGTTCTCGTTTCAATCAAGATTCCACCAATCCAACGCTGTTTCCATAGCTTTCACGGGACATCGATATGGTTGTTCACAGGCCAGCCAGCCAGCCCTCTAATTTTTATTCCCCTCGATTTCTACGTCTTTCTTCTCGTCTACGGCAGGCCCAAGGCATCTCTCGCCGTTGTATCCTTGGGCAAATTTATGCCTCTTCAGATTACGGATAATAATGGTTACCCTTGTGCCGTGGCGAGCTCGTCTTAACAATTTGCCAGCTAGAATTACGACCGACTTTCCCCCGCAGCGTTTTATCGCTACTATAACCGATGCACCTAGTCATTGGCATGCACGATTTCGAGTTCGATCCGAAAATTTCCGTCCCTCTTCTTCTTCTTCCTCCCTCTTTTCTCGTCTTTCGATATGCCACGATCGATCGTCTCGAATTTAACTTTAAATCCAATTCTCTGAAAATGCTCAGCTCAAAAAATCTTTCTATTCTCGCTCGATCGAATCGTTGAACGAAGTATCGTCTTGGATCGAATTTTACGATAAAGAGATTAAGTTCGGATAAGTTTGCTTTGACTTTCCAATTTTGAGGAAGAAGAGTTTTTGCTTCCCTTCGTTCACCGTGATATTGATCGATCAGTTTCGAGTTATTGGTTGCACGTTCGATTATTCGTTTGGATTTATACGTGTATCGAACGGAAGAAAAACGCGAGAAAATGTTAACTAACCTATGAATATTAAGATATAAGTTGTAATATATAACTGATCACAATTGTTAATTAAAATTTTGATGGACGACTATAATAATCTTTAATATACAACGGACGTGTTCAATGTTAGGGGACCGCAGTCACCTTCAGGTAACGAAAGGGTAAACCCCTCGCCTTATGATTTTCTTAGTAGCTACTTAAGCTGAGCGTTAGCTATTCACCGCCGCAACTCACGTCGGATGCAAAATACTGAAATATCGTATATGGATAATTTGTATTTAACAACTCTTACTACTTCACAGCATTCTTCACGTTTATTCGAGAAACTTTGGGAAAAAATGTTGTTGTCTCGAATATTATCGGAGAAACATTCCGATATTTTTGAAAAAAAATTCTCGGCAATTTTTTTCCTTTTCTTTTTCTTTTTTTTTTTTTACGACGGAGAGAACGAGTTGAGAATACAGAACTAATCCGAAAAAATAAAGACTACGAGTTTTGAGATTTCTCGTAAGCTAAACTCTGTCGCAAACACAATCTTCCTTTGTCGAACTCGAACCATAATCCGAACAAAACTCGATAGCCAAAGGAATCGTAACCTTGTTTAGCCTTCCAGAAACGACGAGACACTTTCATACTTTTGGCAAACCCATCGGACCTCGAATGAGATACGCGCTGGCGACGCGATATTATATCCTTGGACGAGGATTTACAACGTTAATAAAGTGGAACGAGAGCTTGGGATTTTTGGTTTCGCATCGATCTGCGAAAGGAATAATAATAATGATGATAATAAAAAAAATCCAGTTTTCATCCGTTCCAATTTTTCTCAGAACGGAGATTAAATTGATCCCAACGTAACGAGACGAGAGAAGTTTCTCAGATTTCTTCTCGTCGAGAAGAGGATACTTTTTATTCATTTCTTCAAGGATCCTCGAAAGTCGTAGCAAACTTATCCAAGTAATTTTATCCAATTCTCCGGATCCTCCCGCGCACGATGATTTCTCATGCGATTCAGGGAAAAACAGAAAAAGGGGTGGAAAGGTGCGTAACCGTTGAATGAACATAATCGTCGAAGGTAAACCGGTTGGAAGGAAGAAACGGTTGGAGAAGGTTGGGTGGCGGCGCAATAATGGTGGTTCCGAAAATAAAGCGGTGATCGATGAAACTGAGAAACAGGATTTACCTTACCCCGTGGCGGATCATTTCCCGCTTCCTTTTCCCGTCGTTCACGAAATCAATTTTTCATAAGTCACACACAAGTTGACCTTTATGCCTCGCAACCGTGGTCCCATTGGGATTAGCATGCGCGCGTGTAATCTACGACGAGAGAGAAAGAGAGAGAGAGAAATCGATTTCGAACGCGAGCAATGCCCTGATTATAATATATGCTTCGCCAACTGTCGCGGAATTATCCCGGACGATTCGCGGAATTGCATAGATGGAGCAGGCATCCGCGTTATCTCGGACACGCGATAGGTTTTTATCTTGGCTGGCAACGAGGGAGTTCGTAAGAAAAATTAAAATTATACTTTCTTTTTACGAATTACATATCGATCGAATCGTCGATGTCGAACGAAAATATAAAAAAGGAAAATTTTAACAACAATTGATATTATTATCTATTATTCTAATTATTAATGGAGACGCAAAGTATTTAAGGTTACTGGTTAATAAAGAGTGCAGTGTTTTTCCACGAGAAAATTCGCTGAATTGATCGGACTTCCGCGAATAAAGGAGGCTCTCTCCGGCTGGTTATAGGCGCAATTACGCCTCGCGCCCCCGAGACGACCTCGCGTCGCGGCTCTCGTGTCCCTTTCCTCTCTCTCGCGTTTAAACGCCTCGAATCGCGTTGTGGCGTGCAGTTAAGGCCGTATCGATGTCAAGATTGTGCCGCAGCGGCTGTCCCTGAAGAGCCATGGACGTGACATTGTCGCGTCGCGCAAGGACTACGTACCCGACCAAGGGAAACGTTTAAACCTCGCACAGAGAATGTTCTCGACCGACCTCTGTGCAGCAATGGGCGGAAATCTCGTCTCATTTCGATCGATCGATACTTTTTTCCAATCGGTGGCTGGTTTTTTTTGAGAGTAGAAAAGATCGAAAAAGGAATAATAAATGATTCTTATCAATTTTAATTAAATTCTTCTCCGCCAATCGAGTCGTGAAATTATTAGATTTTGTTACGATATTTATGCATCTTGGGATACGGATAATTATATGACGTATCGTTGCACGCGAATTTCAATGCACACTTTTTTTTGAAATAAACGCATTCCATTCCACATTCCAAGGATCAAACTCCCCTTGGTCAACGACACGCGAAGACCACGAGCCATCCTCGACCGTGCCTCCTCCTCCGCTCTCGATCGGAGGGGAAAAACCATGGCCGACCACTTTCCTATCTGAATCAACTTCAAAATCGCCGCGTGATTTACGATCGCGGCCCGGCTTTTCGATAGATTCGATCGAAAAAAAAAAGGAAGAAGAAAAAAAGAAAGACTCTCCCTAATGAACGCGAAATCGCGCTGGAAATGCTGGGGGAAAGAGAGAGGGACAAAGAGAGAGATTCGAATGGTATGCGAGGGAGAGAGCAGTCGCGTGTGTCGTTGCTTCGCCGAAGGAGAGAGTGAACTGAATGAAAGGGAGGTTGGTGAAAGAGAGAGAAAGAGGAGGAGGAGGAGGAGGATGAAGACCGCGAAGGATAGCCGCGGGATGGAGAAAGGTGGACGCCTGAGGACGGAGACGGACGGAAGAAGGCGATCGGGCGTTGAAGAAGGAAAGGTAGAGGAGTGGTTCACCTGCATTGCTAGCATTGCGCCGGCTCAAGGCCAGGGAGTCTGCGAGACCGAGGACCAGACCGGGTCGGGACCTCCTTCCTTCCAGTTTCCTGCACCCTGTCCTCTCTCTCTCTCTCTCTACTCACGTCTTCTTCTTCTTCCATCCCAACCTCTTCCAGCTTCTCTCCTTTTTCGTAGCGCGGCGTGTGGATCTCGCGTTGCGTCATGACAAAACTCTCTCTCTCTCTGTCACTCTTCGACTGAGATCGTGGATTTGTTGGAGAGTTGGATGGATACGGTTGGGAGGATATTATAGGTTTTCGGATGTCCGTGGTTGGAGGAGATTTCATTTATTTAGATACGAAGGAACGTATATATATGTGTTTAAGGAGAATTGGAGAAGTGGTCGAGTGATCGTTCACATTGATAAAGTTAATGCACTTGCTTTACATCCTTTTCATCCGATATCTTGATCTCATTCTTGTTACCACGTATTAACGCAGCGTGTCAGCACCTGAAACGTATTTTAACCGACGTGTTATTACGATACTTTATACGTATATATTTTTATTATAGAGGCATTAAAACAGGCCCTGTTCGCAACAGAATGGACTCTTTAAACCGTGTTATACGCGTTAAATTTATATTACAACGTACGGTTAATACGGTTAAATCATAAATCCCCTTCATCTCCGAGGAAAAGTAACGCGATTGCTCCCCTGAGTGAGATCGTATCGATTCCCTTCGAAAAAGAAGGAGGGGAAAAAAAAAATATATATAAAACGGCCCTGATATTGATACGCACATCGAAACGTTGTTTTTTAGCGCGCATTCCTAGCCGTGACGCAACTGGAGGGTAGCGTTTGTTTCTATCCCACGGTTTGCAGGAACATTGGATCTAAACGATCGTTTCCCCGTTTTGATTGCAGGTTGTAAGATCAAAGCGCTCCGAGCGAAGACCAACACCTACATCAAGACGCCGGTGCGCGGCGAGGAGCCGGTGTTCGTGGTGACCGGGCGCAAGGAGGACGTGGCCCGCGCGAAGCGCGAGATACTGTCGGCCGCCGAGCATTTCTCGCAGATCCGTGCCTCCCGCAAGAGCTCGTTGGGCGCCCTGTTGGGCGCGCCCCCCGGCCCGCCAGCCTCCGTTCCGGGCCACGTGACGATTCAGGTACGAGTCCCGTACAGAGTAGTCGGGCTTGTGGTAGGACCGAAGGGCGCGACCATCAAGAGAATCCAGCACCAGACCCACACCTACATAGTGACGCCGAGCCGCGACAAGGAGCCGGTGTTCGAGGTGACGGGGCTACCCGAAAGCGTGGAGGCTGCGAGGCGCGAGATCGAGGCACACATAGCGCTTAGAACCGGCACAGGAACCACCCTCGACGATTCGGAACTGCTAAGCGTGCTCTGTCGCGGTGGCCTGGGCTCGATCCTCGGTTGCCTCGACCCACCCGGCTCGAACGGCTCGAACGGATCCAGCGGAGCGTTCTCCAGCAGCGGCAGTTGCAGCAGCTCGTCCAGCAGTTCCGGCGCGCCCGGGCTCAACGATCTCGTCGCGATTTGGGGCGCCGGCATGGAGAGGGACGAGGGCCTGGGGGAGTCGCCCTCCTTCGAGTCCCAAACGGCGTCCGCCTCCTCGATCTGGTCGTTCCCAGGCGTCGCGCTACCCTCGAGGCCATCCCCGCCGGCGTCAGCGAGCCCGACGTCGCCCACGGACTCGCTGCTGGGCGGTGGACGGCGGGAATGCGTGGTGTGCGGCGACAAGGAGGTCACCGCCGCCCTCGTCCCCTGCGGACACAATCACTTCTGCCTGGACTGCGGCAACCGGGTCTGCGAGAGTTCCGACCCGAGCTGCCCCGTGTGCTCCAGGCCCGTCTTACAGGCGCTCCGCATCTTCTCTTAAGCACCGGGACAGGAGCCGGCGGGACACATCCCCCCTCCTCCCCCAGGCTCCCAACTGCGTCGCGCCCGCAACCTGGTACAGCGGTTCTATAAGGATTCTCACCATCGATCGGTCGTGAATATCGCCTGCTCTCCGACTTTTGGCGGCTCGTCCAGGAACGACGGCGCTGGAGAACGCCCATCCCGAATTTTCCGTATATAAGAGGGAAAAAAAAAAGAAGGAAAAAGAAAAAAAAAACAAAAGAAAAGAAAAAGAAAAAAAAATATTATTATCGCTCGCGTCCCCACGCACGTCTCGCGAAGAAAACGGTGCGCGAAAATCCCGTTGCGACGTCGGGGGACCGGACGCGCACAATGTCTCAATTCCACTGCTGCCAATAACCTCTTCTACGCGCCGGGAATGCCCCGATATAAATGCTATTTGTCGCGTCGTTCCCGCCGACCGAATACAACGAAGTCAGCTTTTAAGTTCTACGAGAAATATATAGAACGAGAGAGTGGGAGAGAAAGGGGAAGAGAAAGAGTGAGAGATAGAGAGAGAAAGAGAAGAAGGGAGGGAGGAAGGAAAGGAGGGAAGGAGGGAGGGAAAGAAAGAAAGAAAGAGAAAGGTAATGTGTGTTTGCGCGAGAGAGAGAGAGAGAGAGAGAGAGAGAAAGAGAGATAGAGAGCGCGAAAGAGAGGGAGAGAAAGGGATGAAATAACATACTCGCTCATTCATTGTCATCGTTTTCATACTTTTAACCCTCGATATAATATAACATACGTAGCTTATAGTATCTCGGCTCGCAGGTTTTACGTGTTATACGTAAAGAATTAGGAAAGAAGGACAAAGTGGATCGACGCGTAACGGAGAGCAATGAGACTGGGCGCAGATCGTTTTATCTTATCGTGAACGAGGCGAACCTGTGTAACAGTGGAAGAAGGATACGTATTTGGCTTTGCCGTATTTTATGAGATTGCCTTCGAAATATCGGAAAATGTTTGACACGCACGCGGGTTTTTTATTACCTTCATCAGTAGCGAAGAACCTTGTTGACCATCGAGAGACGCTACTTATTCAGAATCGGACGAATTATGCTCGAAGGTAGTGCGTTTCGATATTGCAATAAAACATTCCATTCGCTGATCGTCATATTCATCGTCATATTCGTATTTTTCTACAAATTCTTTTTCTTGTATCGAAGGCAGTCTATGGATAATGGAATCGATCGAATTTAATCGAATCAATCGAGTTTTTATCGACGTATAATACACTTTTAATTAACATAGACGTTATTATTTTTATATAATTGACAATCCACGGTGGAGGATCGGTGTTCTTATATATATATATATATATTCGTATATATGTATATACATATATATATACATATACGTATGGGAACGAGATTCGAATAGTTTTTAAATATTTTTCTATGTTGTCCTTCTTCCACCATATCGCGCGTGAAATATCGAAGCCGTAATTTCTATCGCGTTATTATATCCGCGAAATATTGTAAAACGCTATATCAAAGGTGCTTGCAAACACTGATGTATAAAATTTTTACGAGCTCTATATTTTTATTTAGAAAACCGTTCATGGTAAACGTCCTATTTATCGTTCTCAACGTTATATATATATATATATGGGAATTACGAGCTTCGATTTTCACGAATAAAGACATGCTTTTGAAAGCGCAGTTGCAGCAGAGGTCATTCGCTCTCTCGATCGTTACGCTCTTCGTGTCTCCTACGATCACGTGACCAATAATTCAAAGATGGCGGCGGACGAGCAGCTGATCGTGTCGTCTTAAAAAGAAAAAAAAAAACGAAAAGACTTGAAAATGCAAATACAATGACGCATAAGAAATCGTAAATAATTCTTCTTCCTTGTAAGAAAATGTAAGAATCTCAGAAAATGTTTGAATAATGTTTTCGTATCTTTTATAAACTCTCTAAAGCTAGAATAAGAAGGGATAGGTTAGGTCACGTGATCGTAAGGAGAGTGTTTGATGTGTTAATCAAACGGAGTATATAAATCGGAGTATATAAAAAAGAGAATAGATGACGAAGGAAGGTCGTACATCCTCCGATAGTTAATTTTTTGAAATTTTTCCCACATATTACTTTATTTAATATATTAATCAAAATAATTAATCCCGTTAAATCGTTTCTCGAACTAGCGAATAAGATAATCTTGGGATATATCATTGAGATATTTATTCTTCTCTGATCACTCTTTTCATCTCATGACAAGTGAAAAAACTCTTTTCATTCTTCACTATTGCGACAGACACTATCGGCAGATGCATCGACGTAATTTGAACTTCCGGGGCCTGCGAGCTTATCGTACATAATCGCAGCGAACGATTACCGAACAAATTGCCCAAATACTTGACGTAAATTGTACCCCATACACTATCACCCATACCCTATACATAAATACACACGTACTACACATATTACAAACAGCCGATCTCATATATATATATATATATATATGTATATGTATATGTATATGTATATGTATATATATATATATATATATATATATATATATATATATATATATATATATATATACAGGCACACATCGCACGAAAAGAAAAAAGATTAAAAAGGAGAAAGGAAAGAAGAAAAAACACAGGGTGAGTGGTCACGTGTCCCTCGATTTGCCGCGAAATTACTTATAGATGATAGTATTATTAAAACGGCGTGCCCGTTCCACCCAGCCTCCCTCGCTACTAGAGTATTATCTTATCTTTATATAAGCGACATAGCAATTGAAATAATAATAATAATAATAATAATATTAATAATAATATAAATAATAATATTAATAATAATAATATATATTATATATATAAACATAAATAAATATATTATATATATTATATATATATATATATATATGGTGTCAGGAAAAAAAAGTCTGACGACAGTAAGATGGATGATATTTTATCGAGGAGATTTAGATTTTGTATTTTTCGCGCGTTTCGTCGACGGGACGACGGGTGGTCAGGGACAGTTGCACACGCCGGTTACAAAGGGAAATTATTATTAAGAGTTCTATAAGGGGAATATAATAGACCGGCGAAAAAGAGGGGGGGGGGAAAGAAGGGGAAAAATGAGGAAGAAGAAAAAGAAAAGGCGCTTAAGGGAAACGAAAAAAAGAAGAAAAGAAAAAAAATGTTTTAAGGTTTAATACGGGGCGCATCGCGGGTACGCGTGAACCGGCTTCTCCCTGATCGCTAAAAGAACGAGAACAAGGAAGAAAGAAAGGAGAAGAAGAAGAAGGAGAGAGAGAGAGAGAAAAAAAAGAAAAAGAAACGGTCGATCCCCACGGGGTGCGGTCGACTTTATTCCTCCCCTCTAAATGTATTCTTCGAGCCCTAAATAATAATCCGAGTAATAACTCGCTCTTTCGAAAGGAAATATTAAACCTAAATGTATCTTTCACCGTAGGGATCGACGACCATTTAGCTTTTCTTTCTCGACAGTCGTAATTATATTATTATATTATATTTCATATATACATATATATATAGAAACATTAGTATGCGTCACCGTGTCTCTCCTCTCGTTAAGAAAGTTACGAATACGTATATTTTTCTCCCCCAATTTAGCGTTATCCTTTTTCTCGTTCCATCTATTCGCATACTGTCCTTGGATACGTCTTGCGATTTCGATAGTACGATAAAAGTCATAACCCGCGCCATCAGCGTAAAGGGGGATAAGAAATTGCGATGTTCGCCCTTCGCTAGGAAACGAGAGGATGGACCGGTACGTGTCTTTATGTTCCAATTCACTTTCTTCCTTTTTTTTTTTTCTTTTTCTTTTTCCTTCTTTCATCGAGAAACATTGTTCGTTCATGTAATCGCGTTTCGGAAGGGAAAAAAAGCTGGACAAACGATCCTTATCGCTCAAGAGCAAGACGAACGTTGGCCCACTTTTTTTTTTTTTTGGAGAGGAAAAAGCCGAGGAACGAAACTATTACGTTAAGGGAGGAGCCAAAGGATCAAGCCATGATCCACGTGGCCCTTTTTTCTATTGCTTTCTTTTTTATATATATATATGTATATCTTTTTGTATTTTATATTTATTTCAAACTCGATTTGAAAACCTACCTTCTTCTTTCCTCCGCTTTTTTTCGCTCGTCGCGTGATCCTTCTTCGTTATTTAGTATTCTATTACTAACCACTCTTTTATTATTATATATATTCTGTGCGAAGCTGTTTATTTTCCCTTCGTATTTTCTTTTCTCGTTTTTTCCTTTTATATCGTCGAAAACTTCTTGTCAATCGTTGCCATTTTTAAACGAAGATATGCTCAAGTCGCAGCTCCGAACAAGTCGAGGTATATTATTAATACATATTACATATATAAAGTATATATCATCGCGTCATCCAATGTTGGGTATAACGGATGATTGAATATAAAGAGGATATTTTTTTCGGATCGTTCGAGCCGCAGCTCTGTATAGCGGGTGTCTCGGTAGTTTTTCAGCCAGACTCATCCCCTTCGTTTTTTATTTTTTAATATTATTCTTTATTTTGTATCCCTTTTTTTTTATACATATATATACATATATATATATACACACATATATATATATATATATATTGGATCGTTCAGCAGGTGTCTTGTTAGACGTATATTGTTTCGTTTCGAACAAATCTATCAAACTCTTCCTCCCAAATTATCATCGTGTGTTATACTTTTTATACGAGAAGAAAAGAAAAGCGAGAGAAATTCTTCCTTCTTGTCAAAAGTGCATTCTCTTCGTGAGCTATTTATCGAGACGGATACAAGTGTATAAGTACATACGCATACACACAATTTTTCACACAGTTTCATCACGCAATACCCCTACATCTGTATCCCAGCTTTCGTATAGAGACGCGATAAATCTTAGCGCCAGTATATATATATGTATATGTGTGTATATATATATATACGTATACATATATATGTATATATGATATTATTTGTTGCTCCACAGGACATCACTCATCCTGTCAAACACAAAATCACACTTAGATGCAAGGAATTCTTCTAAAACATACGCTTACACACATATGTACATACACGTTCAAACGACAGACACATGCGAACGAAATCTAATATGCACGACACGTAACATACATACATACTTACATACACAGACTTACGCGCACATACAGTAACACATTATGAAAAATTAAAAAAAAAAAAGTCGTATATTTATATATATACATATATGTACGGATTATATATGTATACATATATATATCATAATTGACGTTCGAGAGAGAGAGAGAGAGAGAGAGAAGAAAGAGAGAAAAGAGAGAGAGAGAGAGAGAGATTTATTATATTTAAGTTTTTTTCGAGGCAAAGTAAATTCTATATTTTTTCTATGTTAAGTATAAATTAGAAAGATTGAGAGGGAGTGATTGAATAGTGAATGAATGAAAGGGAAGATGCGTAAAAGGTATGATGATGATATAAACATATATTATATTATTATATTATATTATATATATATTATTATTATATTATATTATATATTATTATATTATATTCTATATATATATACATATAACTATATTTATAGGTATTCTCTTTAGCATCTACGTTCCGATATACGAGGACGCCGCCGCGCAGAGTATAATATAAAGATAAAAAAAAGAAAAAGACGGTCGGCGTGCTTGTACATGTGCATATGTAGATCATGCCAGGTAATAATCATTAATATTGCTGCATAAAGTCTGATCTGATTCTCGCAGCTCGAGATCAGGGGATAAGGGTGAGAGTGGGTGAATTGGAAGGTGAAAGTACAGGAAGAGATAGAAAGTAAAAAAAAAAAAACAAAAACAAAAATAATAAAAAAAAAATAAAAAATAAAAAGAAAAAAACAAAAACAAAAAAAGAGAAAAAAGAAAAAGTAATTCGAGAAAGAGTGACGGGCGCGAGTTTTCGCTCTTCTTGCGTTTTTTCTTGCTTCTTCTTTGGCGGGAACTTCGAACGTCGCGCCGCAATCCGTGTCGCGCGTGCGCGCTTCAGTGAAGAATAAGACACGGGGTTCACAGACGTAAGTGAACGGGTTCTCGACGATCACGCGGACGAGAGACAGACGGGCGAGAAAACGGTGCGATCTTTACACTTTATCGCGGAAAGGAAGGGGAGAAGTAACGAAGGATAAAGGAAAGATAAAGGAAAAGAAATCTTTATGATGGAAGAGAAAGGGAGAAGAGGTTAAAAGAGGAAGAGAATGAAAGAGATAGTTGCCAGAACTCGGATCTCGCATCTCGTTGTGCTCGCGAAACAAATCTCGATACATATTCGTCAGAACGAAGCAATTTACATTTATCAATGATCATCTGTGCAGTCAGCAGCTCCCTTTGGAACACGTTCGACGCTCGATAATGCCGTCGATGCATAGCAGAACTCCGGGTCCTCATCGAGGTTGTCTTCCGAATTTACCATGAACGATCTACGTGGTGGGAAAATCGCGATTCGAAATTGCATTAATTTGCGAAGGTTTAGCCTTTTCGATCGCGCAGTGAGTCACGCAGTCTTCCCCTCCCACGACAAGCAATATCGGAAGACGATGGCTATCGATGTATACCGAGTTCCGCGAGGCGAGGCTGTCACACCGCGAAGAAACGAGCACACACACATACACGCAATGTTTGTCGGGAACCTCCGCTAGACTTTGGGACGACTACTGCTAGATAACACTTAACCGACGCGTCAGGCAGCCTTCACTTTGGCCGAGGTTCCGACATATCGCGGCAAAGTCGGCGTCATCGTTCCTCACGATCGTCATCTTCGTCGTCGGGTCATCGCACGATCGTGTACAATGCGCGTATCCGTCGCGCACGTTTCTGCGCATGCGTGCACGTTCGTGTGCCGCTTCGACTCTCTATTTATTACCCACCGATAACGTCGTCGTGATCGTCGCTTTTTTCGATCGTTTCAACGGAATCGCGTCCATCGTTATCTTAAACGCATCGATAACGTTCTTCGATTCGGTTCAAAGTTGGGATAATGGAATGGCGATTATGACGATTAGATTCGTTCTTCCGTTGCGTCGAACCGCGTGCCGGGGTTGACGATTGTCGTTATGTTGCTTTCGAGGATTCGATTCTTCGCTCTTTACCATCGACAATAAATAGAATAGAGCGGAAAACTGGTGAGATTTGCAGTGCCATACGTGAATCAAAAAAATCATTCGTAATGCTCTTTTATCGATTAATCTTGATTTTTATTAGCTGTTACGTCGTTGTGTTACGTCTATCGTAGTGATAGTTAACCAAAAAAAGATTTATTTTTATTTTCGGGCATTTTCTCATCGTTCATCGTGCGATTCGATCGTTTCTCGTGACGCGTTTACCGAGGAGATTGCCCGATTTCCGCATTGATCGGAATGAAACGGAATTTGGAAATAAAACGAGTGAAATGATCGGTACATATTGTCTTCTATCAATATGTTCTCTTTCGCGAGGCGCGAATCACCGACGTTACTTGATCTTCAACTTCCTTCTCCATTTAATATTGTATCGTTCCCAGTGATAGTGGTCAACGATACGTCAGGCAGAAAGAGCAGAGCGTACGCTTGAGGCGGTAATTTATATTTCCCCCTATTGTTCGTCTTTCGAATATTCTCGAATATTATTACTCTGTCCCTTTTTATGTTGTTTATGCGCTTTCGAAAGAGTCATTTATAATAAATTATGTAAATGATATACAAATATATATATATATACATATACATATATATTTTTATAAATATAAAGTAATAATAATATTATATTGTTATTTAATCTATTTTTCGTTGTTTTATATGGACGTGTATAAGTTTATTTTTTATCGAGTAAAAAAAAAAAAAGAGAGAAAAAAAAAGAAAAGAAAAAAAAAAGAAAAAAGAGAGAAGAGAAAAGTATTTAATTATTGTTTTTATTAATCGTATTTCAAAACTTTTTTCGCACATGTTTCTTCTTCCCCGCGCGCGTCGTATTATTGGTGTCGTTGTTCGATCGCGGGATTGGCAAAATTCAGATTCAGCCAATTCCAACGATTCGTTTATCGCTGCATCCTCGTATCTTATAATGCAGCCTTGTAATTTCCTCGCAATCCGTTCACGGACGGATATTTTACGACCATCCTGGAGCCTTTACCTCCTTCTATGCAAGGGGAGGGAATTATCAGATCGATAAAACGCGAACACAATTCGTCTGACACATTTCGTCGTTTCAAGACTAGAGCCAAAAACTTGGCGAGGGAGAAAATACGGGGAGAAACGTCGGTGGATCGTTCTCGACGAATAGAATTTCTTTCTAAATTCGATCGTATCGACGATCATTTCACGAGATCAAACGATCTTTATCTTTTTTTTTTTTTTCTTTCTTCATGAATCAATGAACGGAAATCAGATTTTTCATCCTCGAAAGCAACGAACGACAATGTGTGTTCAACAACCCTCGTGGCGACTTCGCCGTGGCAAAAAAGACAGAGAGAAAGAGGGAGAGAAAGAGACAGTGCGTGCAAGAGAGAGAGAGAAAGAGAGAGAGAGCATGCTGTGTATATCTTCGTAGCGCGCTCTTTGCGTAGGAGGGATTTACCGCGTTTTAACGTAACGAGTAATAAAAACGTCGTCTAAGGTTAACTAATATCGTAATAATCGTATTAAAGCGTAACGTATAATGATTATTGATATAGCCATTGGCTGTGACCGATAACTGCCATTTTCGTAAAAAAAAAAAATGAAAAAAAAGAAACAAAGACGAGAGAATACAAGACGCAATGTTTGTTCTCAAGGCGGGTCCGCGATCGCACATATATACACACAGCACACATACACACACACGTCATGTCGTAAAAATAATCGGTGCTTGCATCGTACACGAGAACACACACACACACACACATATAACACACGCAAACTCAGATATACATCGGCCACGAACACGAAAACGATAAAAACAGATACGTATATATATATATATATATATATATATGGTTGGTGGGTCGCCATCGCGCGGGGCAAACGCGGGAATTTCGATTTCGAGGAACGAGACGACGAGAGGAAGAAACGGTTTCGGTGACGCGATATAACAACACCCATATAATAATACGATCTGACGATCTGGTGAAAAGAGAGAAAGCTAGGGAGGAGGATTTTCGAGCGATTGAGTTGTTTTTTGTCGGGAGGACTGGAGAGGGGAGGAGAGGGGGTTAACGATAATCGAGGAAGAGGTAAGATAAAGTGGTTTGGGAGAGGGGAGGAGAACGCGAAGGCAACGCTCTTTTTAGAAGGGGTTGAAGGGGAGAGAAGGGAGTTTTTGGATTGACGCGAGAGGGTGAAACGGTATGCGCGGGTATCGAGCAATTTGCGAGAGAGGACACGTACACCCACACGACGATACATATCTCAAAGAATAATAACTAAACGTAAGGGAGATTAAGTAGAAGTTATAGTAGATGACAGAGTAATAAAGTGAATCTAGTGAGCGAAGATTAAGGGAAAAGAAAAAAAAATCAATGAAAAATAGGTTAATGCAGATGATAAATTAATATTTACAGGTATATCGAAACGTATATATATATATATATAAATATATAAATATATATATTATAGAAATCAGAAATAAGAGAGAGAGGGAGAGAGAGAAAGAGAGAGAGAGAGAGAGAGAGAGAGAATAATAGATGATCGTTGTTGCTTAATTTGTCACTATTTTACTATATAATTATATTCTATTAAATAGCTATATTCGATTATTAATTATATTATTATTATTATTATTATTATTATTATTGGTTTATATATAATATATATGCATATATTTCGCGTCTATTTTTGTGCTTGCGCATAGCAGTTCGCTGGATCAATATGAAGCTTCGTGCGATGTTCTTTTTTTTTCTTTTTTTTTTTTTCTTCTATTTAAATTATCCTTATTCTCGTTAGATTTAACTCTTAATCAATTTGCTGACTAATAACTGAGAGTAACACGAACACTTTTAGTTTTTCTCTTTTTTAAGTTTTATATTTCAAATTTTCGATTTTTTTTTGAAATACTGATTCTCTAGCGTACGTGACGAGTTGCCAAACACTCGGATCGCATCGCGTCCGCATTCGAGGAAAATTATCATTATCCTCGAAAAATCACACGCACGCATTGACGCACACGCACACCCCTATTGCCTATAATAATAAAAAAAAAAAAAAAAAAACGCATTCTCACCTCGTTGCAGAAAGAAAGGAAAGCATCTAACGGTGGAAACAGCGTATCCTTGTCTTTTCGCGAACACTGAACCCGCGTTCATTGCCCTTAAAAGTAAATTTAAATAATTTATTTAAAAAAAAAAAAACGGAAAGAATGGTTAATTGATCGGCGATGAAGAGAATGGGAAGGTAGATAAAGGAGAACTAAAATTAAAAAACTCGAAACTCGTATATAGGAACAAAAAGTGAACAAAAATAAAAGTCGAAAGGAACGAGGATCGATGTGCGCGAGAGCTCGACGATCCATCGATAAATACATTTCGAGAATTCACAACAATTTTTCACCTTTCCTTTTTTTTCTTTTTTTTTCTTTTTTTCTCTTTTTTTCTCTTGTGTGTATATGTGTGCATGTGTGTGTATGTGTGTGTATGTGTGTGTGTTTTCTCAGTGGAAACATCATATACTGGCTCAATCCCTCTCGATATTTACTCGCGATCATCCTCGTTTGAAT
This sequence comes from Apis mellifera, assembly GCF_003254395.2. NCBI lineage: Eukaryota > Metazoa > Arthropoda > Insecta > Hymenoptera > Apidae > Apis > Apis mellifera. The sequence goes on along the minus strand of NC_037643.1, from coordinate 8,057,274 downwards.
TTCCCGCGTAAACTCGAATCTGTTCAAGTACTGTTCGATTGATCTTTCTTAGCTGATCTTCTCTTAATTGAAAAACGATCGCAAAATTAATTTACCGGGTTAATTTCAATGTTCAATAATAATAATTACTATTCTATTCGTTTTTTTTTTTTTCCTTTTTCTTCGATTTATTCGAATGTCTTCGTTCACATTCCAATTATACTTATTATTATTATTCATCAATTTTTTATTTCTACAAAAATGCATATAATCCTCTATATAATAATTCATTCACGATATAACATTCTACTCTCTTTAACTTCGTTTTTTTCGTAAATCGGCGGCGATAAAATCCACGGAGATTATAAAATATTTTATTTTATTATTATTATTATTCTTTTTTTTTCCTTTTCAACTTTCTCCTCCCCCCCTACTATATATCGTAATAAATACAAAAATAATAACAAAAATAAATTTATATTTGTATAATTAAAACGCACGCAAACAGATTCGATCGAAACAACATAAGATCGAACGAACGAACGGTCGATAATTAAAATGTGGGGGAAAAAAAAAAAAAATGGCGGCGTGCGATCGAGCGACGATCGCAATATATCCGCTGCGTGATATCTCGACGGATCGACGATGATGCGCGCGTGCAACGATTGCGAACGCAGAAAACTGAGCGTTGAACCACAGCTACGCTTTCGTTCTGTCCTTTACGACAATTAAGTAGACGGGTAAGTAGTTCGAGTAAGTAATTGTGCGGTGGCACGTTCGAGAGCCGTTCGTGCGGGATTCGATTCCGATCGACACAATTTGCCGCGCGGATTAATAAACCGTAGAATAGAATAATACATATACACAATGTGAGCTGCGCGTCGCCGTGCCCTCGAACGTGCGCCTTTCATTCCTTCGTCTTTCTCCCTCGCGGCAATACAAAAACGCGCGCGCATAATATATATATATATATTTAATAATATTTATAATATATAATAATATATATATAATATATATATATAATATATTAGATATATTCGAAAAAAATCTCACTCATATCCAATCACTATCCATCGTCGATCGACAGCTTGCACAGCTTGAAACTCGTTTCGAAAAATGTGAAGGATAAATTAAGACGAGATTAATAAAATATTATAATTATAATCGGGGAACGGGGAAATATCAGAATAAGAGAGAGATCGTTTCATCTATGTATGTATTATGTTGTGTATTATGTGCGTGCCTATTCGAATGTACTGTTATACTCTGTACTGTTAATAATTGATTACGTTGCAATCATACGTCCTTTCCTCCAACTCCGTGTGTCGGTCTCCGTATATTTACTCTCTTCTTTAGGCCTTTAAGATCGGTTTCGTATCGTGAGAAAATCGTGTCGTCGCATGCTCCGTCGATCTTCGAATGACTTTTCTTTTCTTTTCTTTTTTTTTCTTCCTTCGAAATAACTAAACTTCGTTCTTACTCGTTCGATTTAATACTCGAGATTGGAAACTGTATATACACGTCGTGAAAAATATCGAAATGGCGAAAATTAAAGAGAGGGAGAAAAAAAGGAAGTCTCGCAGAAAATTATCGCGTCTCGTTACAAGATCCGTCGAGTGGGCGGTCTCGAAATGAAAGGAATTTAGATGTATCGACGGAATACTTAAAAAATTCGAAATTAATGGGGACACTCGGCGGGAACGGTGACTCGTTAAAGTCATCCTTTCTCTCGACGTGAGTGGAGGGGTACGTTGAACTTCGCGGTAGCAAAGAAAGAAAAAAAAAAAAAAAAAAAAAGAGAGAGAGAAGGTTTCACCGTCTTAATGGCGTGACTGGTGGAAATGATACGGTAGCAGAAATAATAGCATTAAATTCTTTGCGTGGCGTATTACGAGGGTGAAACTAGAATCCTCTTTATAGTTCTTTGCAGCCAGAGAGTTTAGAGAGATTTTCAAGCTCGGTCAATTAATTCCAAATCCTGGAGAATCCTTTGGGTCGGGGTATTTCGCCCAAATTGACAAATTGTTCCAAACGCGATGGAAATTCTCGACGAATCGACGAAAATGAATCAAACGATACTTTTTTTTTTTTTTTGGGTTCTTTTTCATTAAGCAAATTTTTAACCGCTCGATGCTTCGATTTTACGATTTTCGATAAGTAAAAATTAATCCAAGATCGACTTGAGAAAATTATCCTCTGATTTGAAATTACACAAACAATGTCTCGTAAATAAAAAATTATTAATCGAAAATCGATCTGACACGAATCATATAAACTAGATATCAAATATTACAATTTAAAGAGATTTGTTCAAATCGTTCTCCAATCAAATTTCTTCTTATCGACAAAATATTCTCGAAAATATAATCCAAATAGTTCCCTCTGGTTTACTATAGAATCAGAAATCGTGACGATTAAGCCGGCAATTAATAACTGAGCTCTCGATGTCGATCATTAAAACAGCGAAACTAATTGGAGCCGGTCGAACGGGCAGGCAGTCAATCCATGCGTATGGAAATTCCAGTCTCCGGATGAAAATCGTGGAAAACACGTGTGTGTTGGCAATAATTGATAGATAAACTAGAGAATCCTTTCGGGATATTATTTTGGAAATTGGAAAACACCTATTTAAACCGTTTGCATTATATCCTTTCTTCTTTCCAACGTGTCGTTTGCTGTTTAATCGCTCGTTAACGCGTTCTATTCTGTAAACTGTACAGAATATAAATTAGAAATTGCGCGTTGTAAATGGATATCCGTCCAGGCAATAGATTAAATCGATTTTTAAATTTTCGGTGGATGTTTAAATCGATAATATGTGCGTGTATCATTCATTGTTATGTTCTTCCTTCTTTTTTTCTTTTTTCTTTTTTTTTTTTTATTAGAAAAATATACTATATATATCATACATATATATATTATATATTAGTCACTTGAACGACATTAGAGGCGTGAAATTAATCACCATTAATCGTTGAGCCGAAATATTCGAATACGGAAAAATCGGCTTTACGCGTAGCTTCGGTCCATCGATTTTTTTCTTTTTTTTTTTCGAGTACATCGAGATCCCTTACGAATTAAATTGCATATAATATTGCATTTGACGAATTTTTTTTTTATACTACGAACAATCTGAATTCTACCGATAAAACTACCCGATAGTAGAAGTTTTTATTTATACTCCTCGATATATCATTATTAATCATATAGAATATATTTATAAAATGGTTTCGTAATACTTTGGAGAGAAACGAAAGAGATTTATTAGGTAAAAATTCTAAATTCGTTTCATATTTCTCTTCTATTCTAAAAAAATCTAAATCTTTCGAAAAAAAAACTTCTATTATACGCGAATAAATGAAAATCCGTTAAGATTCTTCCCTTGCGAAGTGGGGGGCGAGAGGATTACACATTACTCTCCTACGTTTCTATTTTTAAAACTTCGCTACTCGGTTTAAAATACTCGACCACTCGAAAAATCAATACATAGCCCTTACTTAGCCCGAAGCCTCGCGTAAACTTTGTCCGCTTTCCTGCAAACACACCTTCTTCCCAGGAATTCGTTTACGCGCCGATTAATCCGCGGGTAAACAAGCAAGGATCTCGATCCACGTAGCACGCTCGCGACGACGAAGCGGAAAAAAAGACGAGGCGCGGAGCCGGCCGACACACGGAGGACCCAAACCTTAAGGGGATGAAAACGTGTACTTGTTTGCGCTCCACTCGAAACGCGTATGTACGAGTGCTGTGTACTCTCCCTATTCTCTCGCTCTTTCCATCTCCCTTTCTTTTGTCTCTCTCTCTCTCTCTCGCGTTTCCCAACTCTTTTCGCGGTATACGTGGTGTGTGTATACGTAGGGTGGAACGAAAAAATAAAAATTGCGAGATTAAATAATATAGAACTCGTATCTATCTCGTAGATTTTTGAGGCGAGCTGATTCCATTTTTTTTTAAATATTCCTTTCCTTAATGTTATATCGTAGATTTAATTTTTAATATTCGTAAATATTCGTAATTAATATATATATATATATATATTTGTAGAAGCGTTAGAGTTAGAATAGAATTTCTTCATCGAAAATTATTTTTATATATTAATTGATTCACTATGTTTAAGCTATTCTTTTTTTTAATTATCATATAGAAATGATGGAAGGTAACAAATCTTTTTTCCCCCTAACGTTTCGTTCCGCCCTAGTGTACTCGGTGTCGTCATATCGTCCCTTCAAAGTGTACGTTTTATCGTTACGGTAATCAGTCGAAAAGCTATGCGCGTATAATATCGTAATAATCGTGTACTGTATATATACCATATGTAAATAAATATATATATACAAGATAACGTTAAATATATATATATATATACTATGTATTTATACGTGTATATCACCTTATATATATATATCTGCGCGAAATCGATCGTTACGTTTAGCCATTACGTTCATTAGGTAGTCGAGTGCGAAAATGAGTGAGCGAGCGAACGATCCGGGAATACGTGGGATACCTCTGCAATTCTACGTGTAAATCACCACGATATTAATTCGGTGTGTCGTCCGTGTGATCGATCGAAAGATATCCCGGTTTCGAGATTCATCACCGTTTCAAATCGTACGCCAATCCTTCAATTTATCGTTCCTTATTCCTTGTATACCAACCACCCTGTACACAGTATTTCCTTTTCCTAATATATTCATTCATTCTTCTTTACCTCTTCGATACTCTACAATTGGCCATTCTTCGTCCACTTATTTTTTCTTATTTCTTTTCTTTTTTTTTTCCTCATTTCATAGCCTACTACCTCCTCTACTATCTTCGTCCCCTTTTTCTTTCTTTTTTTTTTCTCACCCCCTTCCCCCAAGCACCGAGGGTAGGTCGACGCGCGTTCACGACGAGACGTTCATCGCGCTGCCCTACTTTTTCTCCTCTCACCGCGTTCTCACCCTTCTTGTCCCTTTACATACTCGATTTAGCAAATACGAAATACGAACGGATCCGTCAACGGCCTCCCGTTCTTCTTCGTAGCTACGCGTTCTTCTCGCTTAAGTAACTAGGCTATAGGAGCAGTTGGACAGTTACAGTTGGCAATATTTCTCTCTAACACATTTCTCTATGTCTGTCTGTCTCTCCTCGTCGTCGTCTTTCTTCTCCTTCTCTTCTCTTCCTTTTTATTTATCCATTTATTCTTTTTTCTCTCTCCGTTTAATTGGATTATCGAGCAGCCAGGGGATCGTTCCGTTCCATAGCAGCATCTTGCGTCCCTTTTTTTTCTTTTTTCCTTTTTTCTCTCCGCCGATTATATACTACGCCCACTCCTCCTCCTCCTCCTCCTCCTCTTCCGGATCCTCCGTTGTTGCGGGACAAACGTTCGATCCGCGGGGAGATAGCACGTCACTGAAATCGAGTCGAGTGGCGGAAAAATGTACGCCGGATGCCGACGAGGATGCTCCGGTTTGTTGGCCACTCGGCCGTCATCCAGTTCTGGCAACAACGAACGGATTTATCGGTAAACGAATTCCTCCCGTTCCGGCCTCGTTCCGCGATCCAATCCCCCCTTCCCCCGTTCCCTCGTCGAGGGCCGCCCGCTCGTTTCACGGCTGACTTCGCTCGTTGTGCACCGAAACCGGCCACGACCCGGTAATCGACCGTCCTTTCGACTGACGACGACGACGATGACGACTCGATTCCCCTTGGATTGGGGGAAAAGGGGGAGGGGGGAGGGAATTTTTGAAATTTGAACGATTTTTCTCCTCCCCCTTTTTTACGAAAAGCTCAGCTCGCGATTCTGGAGAGAATTTATAGCGAGTATGTAAGTTTGGATTTGTTTAAATATTTTTTTGATTGCTTTGTATATAAATTTTTGGAACGTCGAGAACGAATTTTCGAAGCAAATTGAAATTACGGGATTCCAGATAAATTTGGATTTTTTGGATGAATGTACGAAACATTGGATGATTGTTTGCGTGGAAATTTGGAGCTATTTTTTTGGAGGGGAATGTTGATTGAAAAATGTTAATTTGGAATGACAGATGATGATGATGATGGTCTTTCACATGGTGTGCTCTGTTGAACACCAGAACTACCAAGAAAAGATTTGTCTTCTTCTTCTTCTTCTTGTTTGCATTAAAAATATGCAAGCGGTTTATTTATTTATTATTTTTTCTTCTTTTTTTTTTCTGGCAAAGTTAATGTTGACTTTTTATTGAAACAGAAACATGAATACATTATATACTACTTTAATCTTAACTCTTTCAACTTTATAAATTATGTACGTATGATTGCTATTGGTATTTAAGGAAAATAATCTAGGATGATTTCGAAAATTCATTTGAACCTTAAGAACTATGATTTACATATCCACGCATGACAAAGTTAAAACCTGGACACAGTTCTGGATTTAATTACAAAATCCAAAATTGTACGTTTAAATATTTAATAAACCCTACATATATATTTATATATGTATATATAGATTTCGAAAAATAGTCCACCAAACGCTGTGGACATATCTTTCTATCTATGTGTCCGCCTACAATCGTCCGATACCTTCTACAATAAATCTATATCTACGTTATCTTTAAGTTAAAAATACCGACAAATCACATTTTCCATTTAAATAAATAAGCCACGTATACTTGGGGCTGAAAGAGCTAAACATTATACATTTACGAGTCGGTAGTTCTAATGTCGAAACGTTCAAATTTGATGAAATTACGAATTGGATAAGTAAATAAGAAGAGTGAAGCGTGTAGGTGTCCATGTTGGAAGTGAAGATGTTGCGAAATCGTAGGTTTCTAAAAATAATATCTAAAAGCTTAGTAAAAAAAGAAAAAAGAAAAGAAACTAGACACTGATATATTAAAAAATATACGCGTCTATATATATGTATATATACATATGAATTAAAATTAAAAATCGTCGAGCTGAGAGCCGATTAATCGAATTAAACAAAATTTGGATAAATCTAAAAATGAAAACAAATATCTTCCCTGACACGGATCGAACAGATTCGATTCGATACTTTTCTTCTTTAAGAAAAACGTTCAACGTTATTGCTACTGATGACCGACACAAGACTGAGAGAACGTGCCCCCCTCCCTCCCTCCCCCTTCTCTCCCAATAATAGTCTTTTATCGTTAATTTTTTAAAAACCTATGATGTCTCACTATACGCGTCTTTCTCTTAAAAGATTAACCACGCTACATCGATATAAATATATATGTATATGTTTATATGTATATATATATATATATATATGTATGTATATATATATACATAATATAGATGTATATATATTATGTATAATATGGTATTTTTTTTTTTTGTTTTCGTTTTACAGCAACTAGGATCCTTTAATTCTACTAGGTTCTATATAATTTTTCTTTTCGTTCTCGTTTACTTCTTCTTCTTTTTTTTTTTTTTTCTTATTTTTTTCCATCATTTTTTATTCGTCGGGAATGTTACACGAGCGGGTCGATGTCTCTTACGAACTTATTCATTTACAGGGGGTTTATTACGAATCGATAAAGGGATAGGTAGACTTGTCTTATTTAGGGATATAGAGTGGGGAGGGGTGGTTATTTAGCGGGGCACGTGTTTCCTTTTACGTGGGGAACGTTACGTGTTCTTTTTTTCTTTTTTTTTGGTTTTTCAGTTTTTTTTTTCTTCTTCTTCTTTTCCCTTTTCTTCTTAATATCAATCTGTTCACGGCAATTCGTACCGTGTATTAATAATAATAATAATAATAATTACGGTGCAGTCCTGGATAATCAACTTTTAATCATCCGTTGTTGTTGTTGTTGTTGTTGTTCATTCTTCTTGTTTCTTTTTTTTTTCTTTTTTTCTTTTTATTATTATCATTACAATAATTTAATAATCATAATCATAATAATAATAATAATAATAATAATAATAATAGTAATAATAATCATATATATATTTATATATATCATACACAGAGCGTAAGTATATATAATATTTATCGTCATATATATTTAGATTTAAATATTACTTTTAAACTTTTATAACGTTTCATAGATCGAAAAATAAATATAAAAATAAACCGGGCATTTAGGTATTAATATTTTTTGTATTAATAATTTCTCTCTCTCTCTCTCGCTCTTTCTTTCTCTTTCTCTTTTTTCCTCCTTCTTTTTCTTTTTTTTTCTCATCTTCTATTTACCGTATCATTCCCGTTTCTTCCTTCTTCTATTTCTCCTCTCCTCTTTCCTTCGACTTTCTTTCTTCTCCTCCTCACTCGCCTTTATTCATCTCGGAATCACCGGTGCACCGATAGGAATGATTCGACGAATCAGTCTTTTATCGTGTCTTCTCTTTTTTTTTTTTTTTCTTTCTTTGTCAAAATCATCGCACGCTTTTTAAACTCGAATATCATTATCGTACGTCGTTTACACCTCAAGATATTCTTTTGTGCGTGTATATATCGAGTCGACGGATCGAGATCGATAATCACGATAATCTTCTCTCTCGTCTTTTTTTTTTTTTTTTTTGATTTATAATAATCTCTCGCAAGCAATTTCGTTAATTTCACTACGTTATAAATTTTAAGTTTCCTCTCATTGCTTTATTTATACACGTTCATTAACTTTATTATAATACGCGTAATTCGTCGAATACGCTCCTCGAGCACACCGACGATCCGTGACCGATCGATTTGAGCCCAACGCGAATCACGTGTCTCTAACCTCAAAATGAGCAACACGCGCTAGTTCATTAATTACGATAGATAAGATCTCGCTTCTTTTTTCATTCTTTTTTTTTTTCCTTTTTTTTTTTTTCATTTTTGTCATTTTGTTCGTTTTGTTTTATTTTGTTTGAGCATTTCGCAATGTCCACAACACACGCACAGAGACACGCACTCACTCATTCACACAGACACACACACATACACATATACCAGAAAGTATAAAATTAATTAATTACCCTTTTAATCACGTGCTCGATGTCTCTCATTCTCTCTTTCTCTCCCTCTCTTTCTCGCGTTAATATTTTATCCGCTCTTTCTTTTTTAAATGATTCTCGTACTTTCTCTCATTCCTACGATTCTCTCTTGATTTCTTTTTCCCTTTAACGCTTCCTTCCTGTCGCCCTTTCTTTTCTCGAGCCAAGCTATTCGAATTTGTTCGATTAATATCCTGTCTCTCTCTCTCTCTCTCTCCCTCTTCTCTGCTTAAATATCTTTATTCTTTTCTCTTTAAAGTCGTTCTTTCCTCTTCTTTTCTTTTCTTTTTTTTTTTTTCTTCAACGCCTCTTTCTCTCTCCTCGAACGACTTTGAATATTTACGCCGTTATTGTGTTACATATAATATATATATATGTAATATGTATACATAGATACACCATTTTTCTTTCGAATCGATACATTTTACACATAAACGTGAATGCGCTGTGTCCTCTCGACCGTGTGTATCCCCGTCCCTGTGTGTATGCGTGTGCGTCTCTCTGTATGTAGTATGTGTATATGTAGTATGTGTGTGTATCCTTTCCTCGTGCACGATTATAAGCGTCTCATCGCCTACACGCTCGTGTTCGTGTGTCCCATCTCGTTTTAATTACTCCGACAAATACAATTATTTTAATGTTTATATGTTTATATATAATATGCGTACGTTCCTCACTTATTCTTCTTCCTCATCTTATTCTTTCTCTCACACGCGCGCACACACTCTCACTCTTTCTCTCTCGGCTTTCTCGAAAAAACGCGTCGCATAGACAAAAGTGTGTTTTTATCTTCTATATATTTATATATATATATATCGTCTAGGATCGTTATCATAATAAAATAGAAAAAACCTCGTTTTCACCCGAGGTCACGGCTCTATACTATAATAATAATAATAATAATCATGATGTAATAATAATATATATATATATATATATATAATATATAATATATATAAATATCTATGTAATACGCGCCTTATAATTTACATACATAATATGTAATTTTTTTTTTTTAATATATATATATATATATTTGCTTCATATATATTTTATATTTATATATTCATATTTTTTTTTTTTTTAATATATATATATATTCATGTATCTCCTTAATATTAAATTTATTCTTCCGTCTCTCTCTTTTCTTTTCTTTTTCTTCTTCGCACCTTTTTTTCTCAGATATCTCTGGCGAAAATCACCTCCCTGCCAGCTACGTCTTTTTCTTTTTTTTTTTTTTCTTTTTACGAATTTTTTTTTTTTTTTCGCTTCTCCCTTTCTCAACTCGTTTCCCCCTCCCCCCTTTTCTTGAACCCACGTGCGATTCTTTTTAATCCTACGCAATTAAAAACGGTATTCGGGGATGCTAACTAATATACCACTAGTAATGCTCGTGAATGTTTAAATTAAACAATTCGAGATCGATCGAGATTGGATCGTCGAGAGATCCGATCGCGATCCCTATCGATCCATCGTTCGATCGAGTCGTTTATATAATACCTTTTTCTATATCATCTCTCTTTCCCTTTTATATATATACTCTTCTTCTCTTTCTATTTCTCTTAAATCTTTTTTCACCTTCTCTTTGCCACGGAATTTTGGACAATCACGCAGTCAGACAGAGAGTGCAGACAGACGAATTGGAATTGGATAGCCTCGTTGGCCGCGGGAAATTCGAAACGGTGTCGAAGGAAAAATATAACAATTCTTCAAACTTCAATTAATTAAAAAATAAGCAACGTATTTGTTAAACGAACGTGAACGCGTTCAAAGGAGAAGAAAGAAAGGAACTGCGGTATTTATTTTCGAATCGTTTCATCGACGCTCACCGTGTTGCAACACGAAGATTAATTATGGCAAACCAGAAAAAAAAAAAAAAAAGCATCGATTTATCTTCGGTAGGGCGGACCCGAACGGGGGTGGGCAACCCTCTTTCCGTTCGTTCAACGTTCGTTCACTAACACCTGTGCTAAAAAAAGGAAAAAAAATCGCTCGGTCGTTTGCTTCGTAAACATTGCACATCGTTAAACAGTTAGAGAACCGTAAATACTGCGAGTTGCGAAACTAGCGTTTCACGATCGATTTGGGAAAACGAGGAGAGCAAAAAAAATTAACGAGAGAAATATCGATAATGGAGTATAAAAATATTTGCAACGATATTTTTCTATCTCTCGTGAAACAGAAACACCCGCCCCATTTTTCAAACGCACAACTTATTTCCTTCTTCCTCTTTTATTTTTTTCTCTTTCGTGGATTAATTAGAAAAAAAAAAAGAAACGAGTTAAAAATAATTTACTGAATTTATTATGTAAATAGATGGATTGAAAGCAATTATCAGTTTTCGCATTATCACGATTATCCATGGATGATGATGAGAACCACCGCGGGCGACGAGTCTCAGACTCTAATAAATGCACCCCAGACATCGATACGTTTTACAAACGTTTCCCATTAAAACGCTCTCTTCCGAGACATCCTCCAAACAACCTACGACAATTTGAAATGTCCTTCTCGCAAACCTCCCTCCCATGAAGAAACTCAGAGCTTCTTAATTATTAAGAAAACGAACGTAATAATAAATTTGAAATATTGACAAGTATGAGAGAATTTCTTCAAGAAAGAAGAATCATTATGAGAATTGATTTAAAAATTAGATCGATCTTTGAAGAATTATCGACACGAAATGATCGACGATTATTAAAAAAAAGAATTAATAAAAAATTATCCGTAGAGGAAAATTATAAATATATAGATTGAGTTAGGTTGATTCGTTCGAAACGTCAATTTGATCGGGATTGAGAACCGCTGGGAAGTTGTAAGAGGGTGGTTGGGCAGGGCGTCGCCGCGTCTCCACGACCCCCACGAGCTATCGACCGAAAGAGAAGCGAGAAAGAGAATCGACGGGCGGAATGAGAGGAAGAGAGATAGAGAGAGAGAGAGAGGAGCGAGGGACAACGAGAGAAGGAAAGAGGGACGAAGGGTGAAAGGAAAGGGAGAAATAACTCGTGGCTCGTGCAGAAACGAGTAGGGAATAAGCAGCGTTTACTATAGTCCCGCAAAACAGTTATATACACAGGATGTATGTGTACATATGTCGGCCTCCATCCCCCCTCCATCCCCCCAATCGTCGAAGAGCATTTCCACACCCTTGAAGGAGAGCGTAGAGTATTCGATAGATGGGAGAGGGAGGGGGAAGAAAGAAAAATGAAGGACGTGTCAAAATTTTCGAACGAATCGATTCGAAAATTTCTGATCGAGGAAGAGAAAGAGTTTCGTGATTTGAATGCGGGACGAAATTTATAGGGTGGGAGGAGATAGATGCAGCTAGCCGTTACGTAAGAGAACGATATACGATATCTGTAATCTCAAAGGAAGAAATCGTTTTGGAAGCGTGAAGGCAAATGATAAAAAATGAGACAGAGAAAAGTTTACACGGTTCAAATTAAAAAGCTCGGATGAAAGAACAATTATCCACAACATTTGACAATGTTCGTTCGACGCAATGATAAGCAACGAGAGAAACAGAAAAACCTGCCATTCTCCTCTAATTGCCCCGTCACGAATTTCCAAACCATCACTTTTTTACCATCCCCGTATTATCCCAACTGTTCGACCACGAAATTCTCCGATCGTTTCCAGAGAGAGGGAGAAAAAAAGAGATAGAGAGAGAGAGAACGGGATAAAAACAGTAAAACCGAGGTAAACCGAACGACCGAGGAGAAAAGAAAAAAATGGAGGGAAAGGTGTGCGTATCGCGATTGAAAAAAAAAAAATAAGTAAATAAACGAGAGGGGAAAAACGGGGCGAGAGGATCGAGAACCAATCATCGGGATGCCCCGCGTAATGAAAATAGATTCTGCCGATAAAGCAACGGATGGTTACAAGTGTGTCCAGGCTGTAAGGTATCGCGACACGATTACTGGTTTCGCTGGAACGAGGGAGGGGGAGAGAAAAACCCCCCGTTTTAAGGCTTCATCGTCGTCGCGCGATCCAGATCAACGCTCATGGAAGGAGCGAGGCGTCGTGGCCGACGGTGACCCGACCTTGAAAACCAAGCTAAAAAAACTCCCGTAACGCGTCTGCATTCTAACGAGGTCCCCGTGTCCCGATGATGGAAAAGATTCGTTCAGGTGAGGAGGGGAGGGGGGGGAGGAAGGAATGGTTGACACGGATACGGAGAGGTCGAAGGATCTTTAGCCTGCCCCATGACCCTCGTAGGCCGACGACCGGCGTAAAAATCGAGGCCCAAATCTTTTCTTCTTCGTGGGACAAGATTTATTCGGATTGTTTCGGAATGTTCGCTCGTGACGATCTTTCTGACCGATCGTTTCCACGAAAAATTTCGAATTAAATAATTTTTCGAACAAATTCCTGATTGAATTTTTGATAATTTCCGATCCGATAGAAAGAAAGCTTATTAACTTATCTCGATTTTTATATATATATCTTATTAAAAAGGAAAGCAGATTCATCGGAGGTAATGAAAAAATTAGTTTGGGAAGCTAATTTATAATAGAAGGTAGAAAGGCATCGAAATTCAATAAAATGCTAATTCCATGAAAATACATTGTCTTTCAATTTTTTCCTCGCTTTATGAACGCTCTATCAACTTTCCGATAACTCAATTCCTTCTACAATCATGATCTTCTGTAACATGTAAATTTTTGATTCCATTTCTTCTTGCTTAATACTAGCCATTTAATGTACTTTTTTAAAGGGGATGTTTCAAGGAAATATCGTTGCACATCAACTTATCGACGAAGCTAAGAAAAAAAAAGCGAGGAATATCATCCATTTCGTGATACTTTCTATCCAAACTAAGATTCTAACGCGAATATATAATTTCCTCTCTCTTTCTTACGTAACGAGATCATTACGCATACACCCCAACCCCTTTTCTCTCACGGCCTCGAAAGAGATTTATTTACCTGCGACTCGAATTCAACGATACTCAGAATTTCGAGAGAAGAGAAAAAAAAAAAAAAGAAAGAAAGAAAGAGAGGAAAAAAAAAAAAGAAATATCTTGCTTGGGCACGAGGAATAGGCATCTACAGTCCTGAGAGCATGGCCTCGAGATGCTAGAACCGTGTATCTTTCTTTCCCTTCCCGGCCTTCTCTATCTGCATCTCTTTTCCTTTCAACCCCTGCCACCGTTCTCTGCGATTTTCCGCCAACGTGTGCCGGCTTCTACATATATCAGTGCTAGAGCGAGAGCACGGTTCCCGTTATCGATTTACTGCGGAGCAACGGAGGCTGGCCAGAGAGAGAGAGAGAGAGAGAGAGAGAAACGGAGCGAGAGAAAAAGAGGGTACAAAGTCGAAGCTCGGGGGTGGTAAAGCGAGGAGAAAGGGAGAAAAAGCTAACCCGAAGGGGGTGAGCCGCCGCGTCGAGTTCGCCGGAAGAGTGCAGCCACCGTCGAGTTCGACTCACCCTATGAATCGGGTCTATTTTTGCGGCCAGCTCTTTCTCTGCGGTCTCGTCGGCTATTCGTCGAGCCACGCTCACGGCCCTGAGCTAGGACAATGGCGCGGCCATCACAGGGAACCTCCGACTCTGTTGTTGTCTCTTTTCTCTTTCTCTCTTTCTTTTTTCTTTCTTCTTTTTTTTTCCTTTTTCTTTTTCCTTTCTTACTTTTTTTTTACGTCAAACAAACTCGACCTAAGAGAATGAACTGTGAACTGGCATGTATGCGTGTGGCGTGTTTCGAAAAAGGGTTACTGCTAAAGGACAAAGGGAGAGAGAGAAATCGTAGAGGAGAAAAGCTAGCAGCAACAGATTGAACCAGAGACAGATTGGATCGATCGAGTTGGGTGAAGAGAAAAAGGCAAAAATGGGGAGATCGGCCGATCGAATGAACCGGCCCACAGATTCCACCAGAGGAAAAAAAAAATATATGAATTATTACAGGTGACAAATAGAGTGGCGGCCTAAGTCTCCTTGGCATCGTTTCAGAGTGTAAGCTACCTACTTTCGAACTCGACGAGGTCAAATACATCGCTTCGAGACATGGTTATTAATAACTCTCGATTTCGACGGTTTATCCTGATTGTTCCGTTCCTTTAAAGCTACCTGCCCCTCTGGCCTGTCCCGTTACGATACAGGATGCAAGATGAAAGAGAAAAAAAGAAGAGGAAAAAAAAAAGGAACGAGGAAACGATCGAGACGAATAGCTTTTGTGAGAAAGATACTGTGAAAAAGAGAGAGAGAGAAAGGGAGAGAGGAAGAGAAAAGAAAAAAGGCAGCAAACGTGGCGAGGAACGGCAACCTCGCACCCTGACATACAGCCACCATCGCGACGACGGCATCGACCGCAGCCCCAACGCTGCAATGCGACGTTGCCATCCCAACGGGCAACAGCCCTTGTGGCCGAATCAGTTCGAGGGGGCCGTGGTGGCACGGGCAGATTTTCATGGCACGCTCCTGCACCGTGCGCCCGGTCATTGGTCGATGACGACACGCGACCCCCAGGACCGTCGCCACCGACGCGAATACCACGTGGTTTCCAACCACTTTTCAATTTCTTTCATAAATTGATATATGCAAAATAAATTAATGGATGTGGAATGGAGACAAATCGATGAAAATATTATCGAGATTACATCGAAATTGAGAAATATGAACGAAGAACGTGAATGTTTGTGCGTTCAACCTGATATTGAGCCGAGATGACGATCTTCAACGTTGCAATATGTAGAATTATGTTTTAAATTAGGTTTAAATGAGAAGAATGGAAGGTTATCGCGTGATTTTTAATTAGACGCGGACACGTAACCCTCAGGAGCGTGACGAGTAACACGAAAGCCACGTGACGTTAATTTTTCCGTTCCTTTTTCCCCCCCCTATGGCGTTTATGCTTTTCGTTTTGATCGAATTAATGAATTAATTGATGATCGTCGAGTGAAACGGTTTGATGAAACAAATTTTTTTATCGGAATAATGTCTATTTCTCACTGACGGAATCTATGAAAAGGGAATCTTTGAAAATTGGGTTTCGTTTGCACAAAAGGATACACAAAATGAATGATTAAGCGTGAAGAATACAAACGGAAGTATGAAAGGTTAATGTGATTTTCTAATTAAACGCGGACACGCGATCCCACCGCGTCATCGAATGCGGAACCCACGTGACCACAATTCCGTTACCCCAAATGGTGTATGATTAACGATGTTTGAGATTTAATACAGTTGGATGGATTAATCGGATTCGGAAACGATGCGTTTATATCGTCGAAAATCGGAGAATAAAGAATAAAGAATGAATATAAAAGAGTACAGAAGAAGATATAGAATTTGATTTTCGCGATCAATTTTTAAAAAACATTTTTTAAAAAATTAAAATTAAAATGGGAAAAGAAAGCGAAATAAGGCGTGGAGAAGAAATAAGAATGAGAGAGGAGAAAGAAACGTGAACGTGGTTTCGGGAAACGCAAAATGCACGAAAAGAAAAAATGAGAAATTAAGAGTCGATGTATATAAAAATCACGTAACATTTTATTAAACTCGTTTTCCAGTAGGTGTAATGCATGTGTATGTGTTGTTTCTTGGCTTCGTATATCTTTTTTTTTCCTCTCTTTTCTTCCTTTTCTTTCATTTTCTTTTTTTATTTTTTCTCTCCTTTAATAAAATATTTGGTACCGCTTCATAGGAATAATTCTTACATTTAGATCATAGAAATATCGATTTTGTTCTATTATCATTCCTTTTCGTTTCTTTTTCTTTTCTTTTTTTGTTTTTTTTTTTCTTTATATATGTATATATTTTTTTTTTCCTCCACTTATCGAAGTGATCGCGGATAATCGTTATAATTCGCATCCGATGTACAAAAGAAAAGCACACGATGTCATTGCCGCACTTCTCTATAATCAAAAAGAACAAGGATCGTTTCAACACAAGCTCTATTCGCATCGTATAAAAATAAACGATTTTGGAAGTAGGATTTAACGGTTCGACGACGGGGATGTCCGCGATGAAAATCATGAAAAAATACGACATCCGACGTCCCCGGACACACGCGACATCGTTACAAGATTATTTTTCGAATGAATGATTCTTCTCTTCTCTTTTCTTTTCTTTTCTTTTTTTTTTTTTTTTTGTTTTTTCTTTTCTCCTTTCACAATATAATAATATATATATATTATATATATGTATATATATTATATAAATATAAAAAATCATCCGACAAAAATATATTACGGGATAAAATATGCATTTCGATAAGTAGCTTGGATGCCTTATCGTGAACAATTGTAATCGTTATCCAGTAGTTTTTTAATAATCGCAGGCATTAATTGATAATTGTATGCATATTAATAACTATATATATATAATATCGGTAATAATAATATTTATATATATATATATATATATATGTATATATGTATATTGATAGCGATAAACTTAATAATAATGATAATTATAATAATATATTAATAATATAAAATATCGTTTTAATAATTAAAACAGGATGGTCAAGTTGTTGCGTCTAACATGTGTTTGATTTATTTTTTTCCTTTCTTTTATATGTATATATATATATATATATATATATACATATTGATATATAAATATTGATTGGAATATATAAAAGATATCGTAATAAAAAATAATTATATATAACGAATCAACGTGAGAAATCGAGCGAAAATCGTTCATTATGTGGCTACTTGTATATATATACATAATTAATATATAATTTTATATATATATAATATATCTATATATAAATCTCTAATATCTTTTTTTTTTCTCCATTCCATTCATAATTATTTTAATTTCATCATTGTGACAAATTTTACTTTATTTTTATTCGATACAACGATAATAATCAATCAAACACAAAGCGTTTATAAACAACCAGACAAGAACACAGGAAAGAAAACATAAGTACACAATATATGAAAATCATATTATATATTAAAATATTCATAATATTAATAATAATAATAAAATTAATAATAATATTAATAATAATAATAATAATAATAATAATAATAATAATAATAGTAATATATTATCGCATGTCCGTAAAATTACATAAAAAAATATAGAAAATAATAAACTCATAGCATCTCTATTATATATATATATATATAATATTTCTTTTTTTCTTTTTTTTTTTTTTTTTTTTTTTTTTTTTTCGTTTCATTCATACTCTCTCCTTTTCTCACTCGCACACATTCCTCCTCCCGAGAGATTAATTTCCTTGTTCCCTTTCATCCAAAAAAAAAGCCTTACTCTCCCTCTCTGCCTCGCCATGCAATCCTTGCACACCCTCTCAAAAATAGCTTTCGTTTATGAATCTCTTTCTCTCCCTCTGTCCACACTCTCGGCCTGGTTCGTTATTATTAAAAGAAAAAAGAAAGAAAGAAAGAGGAAGAAGAAAGAAAGAAAGAAAGAAAAAAAAAAGAAGAAAGACCAGGTTTGCATCTTGCATTACGACTCGACAGATAACAATGATGTGATCATTATCGACACGTATATATATATAATAGTATATAATGAGAATCTGTCTCCCTGTGCTGTGAGATCCGTAATATGCGTGTTACGCGTGTGCACATATGTAACATATCGCCCATATTTTGCTTCTGTTTCTATTATTCGTTCTCGGTACACGAAGAAGCGGCACGAAACGCACGATGAGCCGCCGTTTAATTAATATCAATCGCCAGTTTACAGGCCGGTTACAGTAACGGAGAAGGACAACGGGAATCACGGGCGGGAAAAACGCGGATACCGTGTTTCGTGAAACGAACGATACGCAACGAGCGAGGAACCCTCACGTGTCGGAGGAGTGTCGGCCACGGAGCACCAAGTCGCAAATTGATTATTATTGCTGGTTAATATCGGGATTAATTATAGCTATCGTTGGAGCAGGGCGACCGATCACCGTGGCCCATCAACACACGCGATACGCTTTCGTCGTCGTGTCTTCTCGTTACCCTTCTCCTCCCTTCTCGTCTCTTTAGGGCCCGGGCAATTATGCACGCCCAAAAAAATCCTCGCGAAACTATAATGCCCAGAGTGACTGTCAGGTCGAAGGGTGTGAGCAATTCGATCGTATTTTTTTTATCTCTCTCTCTCTCTCTCTCTCTCTTTCTCCGTCTTCCTTCTCCCTTTTCCCCCGAC